>NC_083097.1:19152504-19488722 GCF_949774975.1 Lagenorhynchus albirostris
CAACAGATACTTCTTTTAGTATAGTTTGTGTCAAATACTGCATGGTTCAATAATACTAAATAAAATACTTAATACTAAAAATACTTGTCAGAGTAGCAGTGTGGAGTAGAATAGAGTATGGTATCAGTCCCGTGCAATAGTTATACTAAAAAAAAAAGAATTGTTTATCAAGAATTCAAATTTAACAAAGTTTCCTGTACTTTTATTTACTAAATCCAGAACCCCTAACCATTGCTAATTTGGTGAAGCTGGGAAGTATGTTTCCCAGAGTCTCTGTCACTGTATATAGAGTTAGCCCAAAGAGGACCTTGCATATAATTTAAATGATGGAAATGAAGTGGCCACTATTACTCTGTAAGTCTTTGAGGTCAGATATGGTAATGAACAGAGAATTGCCAATTGGGCTTCAGCTGAATCTCACTCACCACTGCTTAGCCCAGGACTCTGCATCTTGAGTGCTTATCTTTCGTGAGTGATAGTGGCCCCAGAAATTTGGTTGTAGCAAGAGCCTCCGTAGACTTCTCCAGGAGCTGGCAGGGACATGCTTGGGTTCTCAACTTCCCCCACAAAAGCTCCAATTTGCTCATCTGTGTTATGCTTCATGAAGTGTTGTTAGTCTATCTTTGTGTCTACTCATTCAACCGATCTTTACTTCTCAGCCCCTCACTCCTGTAATATCCATGACTTTCATAATTCTCATCATGGTTCTTTATCTCTGACTAAATTCAGGTAATTATGGACAATGGAGGTCTCAATAATCTTATCTAGTTATTTTCTTTCACTGTAAATTGTCAAATGTGGCAATTTGCTTAGTGGGTGTATCGCCTCCTTATGGATCATATTGTGTTAAGTAAGCGAACCTTCTTACTATTACCGCTATCAATCCATCAGCAAAAGGTTTGTTTCCTATCTTGCAATGTTGGCTGTTGTTTTATAGATGTTATTTCACAATGGAGGTAGGATTAATGGAAGAATAACGTTTTCCTTAAACTGGTTAGTTGAAGGTGCCACTTGGACATATTGGGATCCTCAGACCAGTTGACCAACAAGCAAAGAAGCAGGTTAGCATACTGGTTGAAGTGGCTTATTCTGACTTTATAGAGGAACATAGGTTTACAATGGAAGAAGTGCAGAAAATGCCTGGAATTCAGGAGAAACTTTGAGTTGCTTCTAATCGATAGAATATGGTGAAGTCAATGTGGTTATCACTCCTTTGGTTATGTTACATTATATAGGGCTCTGTCTTAGCTGATTGCAGAGAGATCCTCTCCCGCTTGTCTTGAGGAGACAAGACTGTCTAAGGAGGGAGTAACTTGGAAGCAAACCGTGGACAGCCTCTAGGAGCTGAGGGCCTCATTTTTACAGTTGCAAGGGATTGAATTCTGCCAACAACCACAGGGGTTTGGAAGAAAACACAAGCTCCAGAAAGGAAGACAGCCTGGCTGACACCTTGACTAGAGCTTTGTGAGACCCTGAACAGAAAAACTAGCTAAGCTATATCTAGATTCTTAACTCACAGAAACTGTGTGATAAGGAATCTGTGTTATTATAAGCTGATAATTCTATGGTAATTTGTTACACAGCAATAGAAAATTAACATATCCCAGAACACTCATAATGATTCTGCTTTCCTGACAAACCTGATTGATTCCCACTTCATGGTACATACTACAGTTGGATTTTTTAGAGTTTTTCCCCAGTTCTTTTGAGATATAATGGACATACAACATTATATATGTATAAGGTGTATAACATAATGATTTCATATGTGACTGTATTGCACAATGATTACCACAATAAGATTAGTTAACATCCATCACCTCACAGTTACAATTTGGTGTGTGTGTGTGTGATGAGAACTTTAAAGATCTACTCTCTTAGCAACTTTCAAATATACAATAATACAGTATCACTAACTATAATCATAATGTTGAACATTACGACCCCAGAGCTAATTTATCTTTTAAGTTTGTACTTTTTGACCAGCGTCACCTAATTCTACCATCTACTATCCCCCACCTCTGGCAACCACAGATATGATCTCTTCTTCAGTGAGTTTGTTTTTTTGAAAAAGTCCACAGATAGGTGACCTCATCCAGTATTTGTCTTTCTCTGTCTTACTGACTTATGTCATTACTGTTTCTCCTCACTAAACTGCAAACTTCATGAAGGAGTTTCTTCTTTGTATCTCCAGTCTCAATATACGAGGTACCAAACGAATAGCTGCAGAGTGACAATGACTGACTGATCAAATCAGTGAAGTAACGAACAAATTATGATTCCATATCAGATTTTGTTTGGAAAGCGAGAATGAACCATGAGAGCTAAAATTGTCCTTATTCTCTGTAAGGATGGTGAATTGCTAACATTTCTAATTACTAGCATAAAGTTGCTTCAGGAGAAGTTTAAAAAATCATTTTAGTTCTCTGATTATGAGTCATCATGATATACAGAGTTTGACATTAGAATCACTTGAGGTACTCATTAAAAAATGCAGACTTATGGCCCTTAACTCAGGTACAATGGTTTAGGATTTTTCAGAGTGGGTCTCAAAACATGCTTTTTACACAGACTCCTCAAGTGATGTTTATTCACACAAACATTTGACAACTATTTCTGGAGAAACATGACTTTCCTTTTACAAAATTTTAAAAAAATATCTATTTTTACATGAAGTAGGTTCTTCACTGTGCAAACTAGAAAATCAAAATCTTCTATACTTATAATTAGGTAATAACAATGAGTTCATATACTGTTGCTTAAAGTCAGAAGACAGTTGAATTGAAGAAATGAACGAATTAGACTAAGGGATATATGCCAACAATTGAAAAGGATCATCTAATGAATAAAATAAATAAAATTTGAAATAAAAAAAATGAAATAAAATTTCAGAATTTTATTTTATGTATTATGTGTTAAAAATTACACTCTTGATTCACTTACTTTTTGAAATGTTAAAATTCAGAAAACAATCTTTTTTTAAACTTAACTGTGAACATAGTGTCAGATTGTTAGTGTTTTTCCGTAATTTTAAAAAGAAAACCCAATTCCATTTCTGTTAATTAGATCTCAGGTTTATAAAAAGAATTTTAATATTTATGTCTTGGTCCTTGTTGAAAGGAGGATATTCTGTTAGTATTTCACTAGTATAATGATATATTATCTTTAAATCTACTCGTCAAAAAACCCCATGAGTCATTCACTGAAAAATGAGTAATCAAGAAATTCTTTAGCGTGCATTGTTACACCAAAATCAATAATATGTTTTATAGAAAATATTCTGATCAACTTTTAATGGTAAATGTATTTATATTATACTTACTAACATAAAGCAATTACAGTTTTCTAGAAACTTGAGAGAGCGTGAGAAAGCTGTACACTAGTACAAAAGTAGAAATGGTTTATAATAGTTTGTAGGAATTAATGTTTAATAAAAGGGTAATAAATTTATTACCAAACACTAATTTGCCTTTAAAACATATAAAGTAATTAAAGTACATGATGTTATTTCTTACTCGCTCACCTATCCACATCTCAATGTGTTTTGCAAAGTGACATGAAATGAGTTAATTCTTAAGAAAAATAAGACAATTACTAAAATTGCAATATAATAAATAGCTTCAAAATTGCATTTTTTGTACTGTATGTTAATTAACTTTTTAAAAATTGATTTTTAAACGTACTTATAGAAGTATTCATTTATGACCTTTCCAGTACCAACATTTTCTGATTAAAAGAAAAAAACAAAAAAGCCAAAAAACAGCTCTCCTAAATTTTGAAATTGGGAAGCTTAGTAGATATTGTGAAAAAATGGAAGACTGGAAAAAAGCCTGGCAATTCAATCAGGTGACATTGTTCAAATATAGAAATATCTCTTATCAATATATTACTAAAATGCAGTGGTTTATTGGAGTTTTAAAAGCTTAAGTAAATAAATATGCAGGCAAGATAACATTTTAAGAACACGATAAGTTAACATTTAGACAGCCACCCATAATGTATGTGTTAGTGGCAATCATTTTATTTCAGAACTGATCTATCGTAAGTATACTTTGACAAATAAATATATGTATTGTTTATAATGTTATATATTTTAAAATGTTAATAAGTTTAGATTTTTTAAGAAAGATATTAAGAAAACAATTATATTGCAGTGATGACAAATATATTTAAGATATACTGTGAAGTACAGTAAAAATAGTACTGGGCAAAGAATCAGAAACCGTACCATCTGCACATTCTCACCAAATTATTAGCAATTTGATCTTGGATAAGTTAAATATAAGATGGGGTTAAAAATTAAATATGATGATAATTAAGTTGGTTCTTAAACTGGTCAATATTATTAATGAATATTAAATGCTTAACACTCATTTGTAAAGGATGTCTTTTAATTATTTGTGCATTAATTCACAAAATACTGCAATGTAAGTTAAAATTTGAGACCAAATACTATCAGATATGTTTTTAAACTGATTTAATTCTATCAAATAATTATAAACGCAACATTGCCAACTGATTAAATTTAGGCTGTACATATAAATTTAACCTGTACATACATGATAGAAAGACATTCACAATTTGGTATTAATTTTGCCAGTTGAATCCAATTATTTCATTAAGTTTACAATTATAGATTTTCAGTGTCCTTGACTTTTAGAATTTTAAAGTAGGAATGACTTATCATCTCTAAAATCCAGCTAATGAAACTTACTTTCAGTGGCCCTCAGGGACATAAGACCCTTCTAGGGTCTTGTTATTAAAAGTGTATTCCTTTCTTAAATTGGGCTTTCGATATTGCATAAGCTTCAGGCTTCAGGTACTCATATACATTTCCAACTACTAAAGAGGGACTCCTTTATTTCCCTTTTTTCCAGTGTATGTGTGTCTATATGTGTATATAGGTATGTATATAGTTATTTATATATGTATGTGTGTGTCTGTGTATATCTGCTGTTGTTGTCTTTTAATATTTAAATATACATATTCCTCCAAGGGAAGAATTTTAATAGACCTAGTTTGAATAGCTTGCCTATCCCAAAAGTTAGGGGGGAGAGTAAATCAAACTGTTTTGAAGCTGAATTATAATCAGTCTTGGAATAGGAAGACAGAACTTCTAGAGGAAAAAGTTGCTCTTCCAAACAATGGTTGGACAGACCAAACATCAGAGGACAAACATCATACATATGATTGGAAAACAGGGCATGAGTTGGTAGTAGGCAAAAGATAAGCCTAGGGAGAAAGCAAATGCCAAATCACAGGAGCCTCTACATGTGGTGGCAGTTATGTTTTATGGAATTCAGCTGCAGAACCATGTACCTTGTTATGGATTTTGTCAAATGAGGCAATGCAGCTAGAGTTTAAGGAGAGGGATAAGCCTTGATCTGTCTTAGAAAACTGAATGTGTTATGTGCCTTTCATAGAAAATTAGACAGAGAAAGAAACCCAGATTTAAAGGATGAGAAGACAAAAGAAAGTCTAATTATAACCATTTATTTTGCATACAGAATAATATCTGTAGTGTTCTGATGACTGATACATATATTTTACTAAACAGCAAATCAATGGTAAGTTATTTAACGTATTTTAGTAATGGACCAATCTTTTATTATTTTGAAATTATTTACAGGACTCTTTTAGAGATGTATATTTTGTAAAAGAAGTTCAGCACAAACAACATAATTATCTCATTCCAGCTTTGAAAACTAATTTCATCTTGTAAGAATAACAACATTAGACATGTAAATGAAGAAAACACTTAAATGATGCTATCAAAGGAAAACAATTTCCTGCTGTTAATTGAGTGCTTTGACAAAATTCAAGATATATAAAACTGTGAAATATTGATCTTCAATGATGATAACTGCAGTTCTATTATTAAAAAACTAAAATACTGATTTAAGAAATTCAATTTGATGAATGTTTGTGAAATAGAGGTGCAGTTGTTTTCTCTACAAATATTGACCTCTACAGAAAAAAAGGTGGAAAAAATTCTTGTTTTTCCTGCTTTAAGCAAATCACTCTATGGTTTTGTGTATGTGTGTGTAGGATACTTGCATTAATATCTTTATAAAAGAAAAGCAAGTTTTTTTAAATCTTTGTTGACCTGAAACAAATAGACTGCCACATATTTCTCCAGCAAAGATGAGTTTGCTGGGGATCAACAGAGAATTTCAATTCAGGGTCTGCAACCATGGCGAGTCACATGCAAATTCCCTGCATGGCAAAAGGAGAACACTATTACAGAAAGGAAAGGGAAGTTGGGAGGGCCATAGTAAAGAGTCCATGGCTTTTCATTGGCTGAGTCCTTGCCAAGAAGTAAGAGTCTTCCTTCTTCCTCTTGGGCTCTGCTATTGCCTCAGGGCATGAGAGCTCCCCTTCTGGTCTCCCAACTATTTAATTGAAGTTTCTGTTTATTAATTTTCTACACATTCAACGCTAATATTTATCTTAATAATTTTCAGTCATTTTAATCTTTCTAAAAATCTGACAAGTGTATTCGTAGCATTCAGTGCTGACCAAATTTCATATAACTTTTTCACTCATAAACTTATTCATTTCACACATATATATTGCTCTATTCTATAAGATTTATAGATTACAGGGATACGATGAGAAAAAAAGTTTTTATTTTTTCATGCAATGATTTGATTTTATCTCCTCTCTTAGGATATCAATTATATTTCTTTTTAATATTTTTAGTGGTTGCCATACAGCTCCCAATATATATTTTTAACTAATCTAAGCCTCCCTTTAAATAACACTAAAGTGCTTCAAGTGTAGTGTAGCTACCTTATCATAGAATATTCTGAATTCCTCTCTCTCAGCTCTTATGACATTGTTATTCTTTTCACTTATTCATATCACTCAGTATATTGTTACTATTTTAAACAAAAGTTATATTTTAGATCACTTAAAAATGAAACAAATATTTTATTTTACCTTCATTTATTCCTTTTCCAATGGTCTATCTTTCTTTATATAAATCTGAGTTTTTCATCTTTATTATTTTTCTTCTGCTGAAGAATTCCTTTTAACATTTCTTGCAGTTCAAGTCTGTAAGTAATAAATTCTCTGTTTTTGTTTCTCTAGAGAGTTATTTTATCTCCTTCTCTTTAGAAGAATAATTTTGCTACATATAGAATTCCAGTTTTGTTTGTTTGGTTTTTTTCCCCAACACGTTAAGTATTTCACTCCACTCTCTTCTTATTTGTGTGGCTTCTCATGAGAAGTCCACTGCAATTCTTGTTCTTGGGCCTTTATGGTAAGACATTTTATTTTGTTATTAAAGGTTTTCTCTGCCGTTGATTTTCTGCAGTTCGAATGTGATATGTCTACGTGTTTTTGTTTGTTGTTTTATTAATCCTCTGGGTTTCCTCCGAGCTTTCTTAGTCTGTAGTCTGGTGAATATCGTTAATGTGGGGAAGCTTTTGGCCATTATTATTTCAAATATTTTTTCTGATTTCTTTTGTGCTCTTTTATGTTCCTTCTGGAACACCAATTACATACACGTAACAGGGCTTGAAATTTACCTACAGTCCTTGGAGACAACAAGGCCCTGGGTGAAGTTGTGTAGTGTTTTTTAGTTTTGGGTTTCTCTTTTTTTTTGTTTTCTAGTCTCTACTTGTGTCCCATCTACCTATAAACAGAGGTCAAAATAATTTCATGGCTGCCCCTAGAGTCACATCCTGGGTGGGATAGCTCTCCCATGGAGGAGGGGTATAGCAACGTTAAAATGCAAAGAATTTGAACACAGAAGGGGTAAAGAATGGATGTCAGGATTGCAGTCTATCACTGATCTACCCCATTCTTCTTGATAATACTATCTTTGGAATCCACTAACATTTCAGTAATTTGGACTCATCGCTTTGTATGGGTGCTGTCATGAATGAACTCATGGCCTGATCTCAGTACGTCCTGTATCTCGCCTATCCATCTCTTGCTTTTCACTGTCAGTTTTTAGATGAAACCCAGAGTAGCCTTTAAAACTCTGAGAACAGCTTTATTTTATTTTCATCCTGATTTGATGATTTAGATGCATATATGATTTTACTTTGTAAATAATTTTCTCTTAGAATTCCAAGTGATTTTTCCATCTTCTTTCCATTTCTGAGTTCCTTTTCTCTGTGGAGATGAACTGAGTTTTTTTCCTTAAATTTCTTAGGCCGTTTTCTGAAACTTGGAATTTTCAAATATCACTAAGATGCATTAAATGCAGGTTTCACTTTCTTGTCTTTTTAAAAAAATCTGTCCATTCATTTGTTTTAGCACCTACATTGAAAGACTTGATACTTTTCTTTTCAAAAACAATTGTGTTATTCTACAATTCCTCCCTTCATCCAATATTTCACCTCCTCAATTTTGGCCTCTATATCATTTTTCTCTCAATATTTTTATTTACTTGTCTTTTTATCCTATCCCAGTGCAGTATCATTGATAGTTTTTCTTCTAACTAACTGCTCTACTGCTGTATTTTTTCTAATTATTAAGAGCTCTTTCTGTTATTCCATTTTTCCAATTGTTTCTTTTTTCTAGCATCCTTTTCTGCTTTGTAGGTAAAATATTATTGAATTTGAGGACACTATAATCTATTTTAAGAACATTATTATGATGTACTTTTTGAATTATCCTCTTAAATATTTCTTGATATTTTACACTAAATTATCTATTTTCTTTCCCCAATGTACTGTGATCTTAAATTGCCAATGCATTTTTAAAATGGGAGACTTCCTTAAATTTTCCTAAGTAGATGATTTTTTTTTGCTCTTTTATATGTATATTTATTTTCCCAATAGTTGTCACTCTCAAGTAGGGAAATAAAATAATTAGAAACTCATTGTTGGATATTGATACTGCCATTTAACACATTTAGCACATTGCACTATAGGGTTCGTGGCAGGAGAAACTTATGGATGGAGTTTACCTAGGGCTACCGTAATCCATATCTCATTCTGGTGAGAATAATGCTTAGGTATTTTTTCCAGTTATAAAATCAAGCTCCTCTACATATGTGTTTAGGGATAGAGTTGGAGTAATTTTCGCATAGATAGGATTTAGCAATGCATTTCTAGCCTCCCTTTTACTTCCAGTCCTCACTACTTAATCACATTCTGCTCACCTTTTCCCTATAGTTCTAATTGGCAAATCAGTTTCCTCCTCTTGGTCTAATTTATTCTGGACTCTGAACTCATTTACTCTGCCTTCGTGGTCAGCATCTTTTACCCTCAACTTATCTTTCAGACATGTGTTATTATCTTTTGTCTACCCTCATAATCTTTCATCCTTGTCCTATTAATCCTTTTAATATTTTAAAATTTAAATAAAGTCTCAGAAGGAAGAGAAAATAAAAACATTCTGGATGTTGGCTGTGTAGAATTGGAAGTCAATGTGATCCCACAGTTTTCAACGATTTACAGACCTTGTTACTGCTTAAGGGTTTAATTGTTTAGTACAACTGCCATATTGGCATTGCCATCCATTTAACATGGCATTACATTTCTTTGCTTCACTCAGTGATTTTGAGCCACTGCCTAATTAGATACAAAGAATGTAACAGTAGGGTGCTGGGTTTTGTTTTCCCTGTTCAATAGGTGTTTATTAAATAACTACTCTGTTTCTAGCACAGTGTTCTAGCCAATGACATGCAAAAGCAATAGATAATATTAATTCATCATATATTTGTCCTAGGCACTAGGTAAAGCACTTTGCAACCAGCACTTCATTTTATATTCAAGCAACTCTTTTGAACTAGATAATATTATTATTTCTCTTTTTCATAAGAGGACTCTAACATTTACCCAGTTTGATTCACCTACAAATAACAAAGAAGAGTAAGGACCCTAGTTTGTCTGTCACCCAAGAATGTGTTGTTAGTTTAAAAATGTTTGAACTATGCTCTCAAATAGTATCTAGGCTAAAGAAAGAAACAGAAAAATGAACAACTAATCATTTAACATGCGTGATGTTTATCCTTCTCCCTTCCCAAATTTCTGCCCCTTTACTAATGGCCTTTTATTTCCTAAAGGAATAAAGATTAGTGTCAAGGCTCCCAAAAACAAATAGCGCTCGTGTTCGTTTGTTTTTTTATTTTAGTAAAGTTGCTCAGTTAGGACAGGCAGAGCCAGAGAGAAAGTCATCATGCATTATTTTATTGAAGATAGGTTTTTACATGAGTTTCAGCTCAGGAATTAGCAATTTTTCAAAAGAGAACACAATATTGCCACCAAAATGGGCTTCAATTTTTTGTGAAGTTAAGTTAAATATATAAAAATAGGAATTAATAGGGCAGATGGAGCATAACTCCCTCACTCACCCAAATTTCATTACATATAAATATTTCCAATCATTTCAGTACATGATAGTGAGATGAAGGTGTATTATCATACCAGGTATTTTGATGCATGTTGGGAAGAGGAAGAGTTGAAGTGATTGATATTTGAAGTAGAGCCAGTCAAAGAAGCCACAGTCCAGAACATTTGCAGGAGGTGTTTTTAAGACATACAGAAATAGAAGAAGAAAATATTTGAGCTGAGGTGCCAGCCTTTTTGGCCTGTCCCTATATCACAAATAAAACTTGCTAATCACCGCACCATGCTTGCAAACATAGAAACCTTTGTCACACTCCCAGGCTGGGCAGAGACCTGCTGCATAAGTGTGTCAACACAACTGCTGAAGAAATTTACATAGTTCCCCATGTTAAACTTTTTAAGTTTTGACTAATAAATATGAATGGTCAAGGGAGAATTACCAGATATTTAAGGGACATAGAAGTACAAATTTAAAAATAAAACAACTCAAATGACACATGCAGAATAGCTTTCACAATGCAGAGAAAAATCAGGAAATATAAAATAATTTAAAAGAATTCAAATTAGTAGCTTCAGAAAGATTCATGAAGATATTGAATATATAAAAATGGAATAAGCTGTTATACAAAGGAGAAAGGAGAGACTATGAACAAGTTCTTAGATATTGAAAATACGATTGCTTAAATAAAATATTTAATAGAAGGGCTAGAAGAAAAAAATCGAGGAAATCTCCCAACTGTAGAACAAAAAAAGAAATAGAGTTTAGTAATAAGAAGGAAACATTGAGAAACCTGAATCATTAATTTAGGAGGTTTAACATTTATATAAAAGGAATTTCAGAAAGGGAGAACAGAGGAAATGGAAAGGAGAAATTTATCAACGAAATGATAAAAGCAAATTTCCCAGAGGTAAGACACAAGCCTGGACTTGAAATTGTAAGAGCTCACCTAATGCCTACCAGAACAGATCAGACAAAAGATTTACAAAGGAAAATAAAATACTGAAACTTGAAGAAGCCTAGAAAATTACAGAATTATAGAAAATGTTCAAAACTTTTATGTATTTCATGTATTCATTTGTTCATCTGTCATTAATGAATGACATACCTTGGCTATAAAATGGTGAATAAAAGAGGAAAATCCTCTCTATATTGAATATTATGCTTTATTTTAAAAGCAAGAAATGCCTGTAAACAAAAATATAGTATACTTGCCTTAGAAGGCTAGGACTGCCATAAGAGAATCCCAAAGAGTTTAAACAACAGAAATTAATTATCTCACAGTTCTGGAGGTTGGAGTATCAAGATCAAGGTGTTGGCACCATTGCTTTCTGGTGAGGGCTCTCTTCCTGATTCCTGGATGGCTGGCTTCTCATTGTGTCCTCACATGGCCTTTTCTCTGTGTGCAAAATCCTAGCGTCTCTTTCTCTTCTTATATCAGTCCCATTGGATTAGGGACCCACCCTTACAACCATATTTAAACTTAATTACCTTCTTAAAGGCTCTTTTTCCAAATTTAGTCCCATTGGGGGTTAGGCCTTCAACTTAAGAATTTTGGGGGAACACAATTCAGTCCAGTAATATCAGTTTTGATGAAGCAGTAATATCAGTTTTGATATCAGTTTTGATGAAGCAAAATGGGATGGGGGAGAATGTGTTGGCAAACACTTTATGTAGAGTTAATATTAAAACGCTCTACAGTGAGGGGAGATTTGAGTGGAAGTTTGGAGGAGGTGGGACAGATGAAGATATGAGGGCAAGAGTATTCTACACAGAAGAAGCAATAAGTGCAAAAGCCAGGGGAAGAATGAGCTTAACTGTTGGAAAAAGAGAAAGGGAGCAAGAAGGTTTAAAATGGTGGAGACGGAGAGTGGTAGTGATGTTGGTGGTTCTGCGGCCAGCAGTAACAAAGAAGGGACTTGTAGGCCAAGGTGAAGGATTTGTATTTTAGTTGACATATAATGGAGGAATCATTACATGACTTGGACTAGAAAGCATCATCATCTATGTTGTATTCTTTCAAAGTTCACTTTAGTTGCTTTATGAACAACAGACTATAGGGATGGAGTGAAAGTAAAGAGACTTGCAAGAAAATAATTTTAATAATTCATATGAGAGGACAAATATAGGATGCAAAGATAATTCAAGAAATAGAAGAGACTTAATTCTAATTAGTAGCTGCAGAGGGATTTGGGACCATATTGTATCCATTGAAGAAAATTTTAAAAACCCCACAATTAAAAGCAGCAATGAGAGGCTGAAAAATAATTCTTGGAAATTGAAAATACGGCTAACTAAATACATCCTCCACTGTTGCAACAGAAAGAGAAAAGACACTGGGGAAGGCATATGGACTTTACCATGATGCAGAAATGACTATCACATTTCTCCTTTGGAAGGGAAGGGTAAGCATCATGTACTAGTCTCTGTTCCAGAAATATACCATGTCCTTCTGGTTAGATGTAGAAAAGTTCATTGTAAGACCAAGGCACTTTACCCACTTCTATTTATTCATTTTGTTTCATTGCAGATAAATCCTTTTGTTCTTGTTTTGTTTGGCTTAGTTTGGTCAATCTGTCTGGCCCAGGTTTATTTACTAGATTGAGCAAGCATAGATTCCTTTTTACCTAGATTCATTTTGACAAGGTTTTGGGTTTTTTTAAAATTTTGTTGAATGGTGATTCATGTCCTTGAAAATCTTAGCTTATTGCCTGTTGAGTTTGCTTTTGGAAAGTCTGTTTGTTAACAGACAAATTCAGAAATATTACTAGGTCATTCTAGTCAAATACCCAGGTCTGCTTAAGAGGAGTGTGAAGACTAGGCTACTTTTTCATGGCATCATCTCTTAACAATTCTTGAGTATTCTGTCAGCTCATTTTACTACTTCTCAGTTTATTCCTAAAGTACTAAGTAGTAATTTGGAAAACGTGTTTTTTTACACAGGGAGCTTTCAGACTCAGTGAAGTGTGTTACAATTATAAATAGATAACCAGGGCTATATATGGGTCTGAGGCTACATCAAAAATTGTTTTACAACTTTAGAGTTTCCCAAACTTTTGAAATTTTAAGGTGAAGATTCTAAGTCATTCTTTAGATTAGAGGCCAGCATACTGAGACCAGAATAATGTGGAAGGGTGGAATCAAAGCATCATAAGAGTTTGGATTTTCTTTAGAAGAACTTCTCTAAACCTAAGCAAATTATTCTCCATAAAATTTCTGTCCTTTATGATAATGGCCCTCCATTTCTACCATGACACAATAGATTCTCTCTTTCTCTCTAATAGAAAAACCTTCCTACACATACATAAACTAATTATTATGATAATAATGACATTGAAAGAGAGTCTGCCTTCCTTGAACATGAACATACTCAAAGCAGAGAGAAAAAGTAAGTTTTTTCCCTTGGAATACTTCTTTCCACTTGGACAAAGAAGAGCTTAAGCTGGCTGTCTCTGAAGCTTCAAATGTTAACACACACATTTCAGCCTGCTGATCACCCATCATTTTTAGCAGCAATAGTAATAGAGTATTTGATGTTAAGGACAGCTAATATGGATTAATTTCTTAAATTATAATTGCAGTCAGCTTCTCTCAGATTGTATACAATTGTATAGAACCTTCCAGAAATCTTTGGGTTAACACACTTTACGATTTGTTTACAGACAGGAAACAGTTTTGCCTGATCATCTTAATTAGACCAGTTACATTTCACTTTAGGGCTGTATCGTGTTATTTGTATCAGAGCAACTTCATACCCCTATATCCCAGTCTGTTGATATTCTTCTAATATCCCATGTTATCACTTTGGGGAAGTCTAAATAGAAGACTCCAGAGTCCCCTCACCATGACAAAAGAGAGAAGACTGTCCTTGACTAGATGTAGACAATGTAGAAAAGTCCAAAGCATAATAAGACTTGATACATAATGTAAAGTAATGAGATAGAATTCAAAGATTAAGAATGTCCAGAGGCTAATTTTGTTCAGAGGGGCACACTTACTAGATATCTGAGATAAGAATTGGAAAAAAAAAATCTCAGAAAGGTGAAACAAAATTGGAGGAGGAATATCACATAGTTAATTCCAACTTCAAAATTCTGGAAACAAGTGTCATTTAGAGGGAAAAAAAGTTCCCAGTGATTTAAGAAGTGGTTGGTTGTGGCAAGATGGCTTTAAAATTTGAAAATGATTTCTTTTCCTTTTCTCAAAGTATACTCATTATCAAGACATGACATTTGTATTAGGAAATGCACAAAACGCTGCCAACATATTTACAACATGGTAGTACCAATATTTACTACCAGCAGGAGTTTATGAGAGTTCAGATTTCTCCTTATTTGTTAGTTGTTTTTTTTTTTTTCAATTTTCGTCATTCTAGTAGTTGTGCAGTCATATTTCATTTGAGGATGAGTTTGCATTTTCCTAATACCTAATGATTCTGAGCACCTTTTGTATTTTCATTGGCCATTTGGATTTTTTATTTGGTGAAGGTCATGTTCAATTTTTTGGCTTATTTCTTATTGTATCATCTGTCTTTTTCTTACATATTTGTAGGAAGTCTCTATACATTCTGTATGTAAGAAAGTATAATTTATTAATATGTTCCTTTATCTTTTATTTATGCTTTTGTGCTCTTTTTAAATGAATCTTACCCCACCCCAGTTTACAAGGATAGTGTATGTCTTGTTCTAGAAGATTTATTGCTTTAGGTTTTGCATTTAGGTCTAAAATCTGCTTGGATTTTTTGTTTGGTTTAAGTATAGATCAAAACTTATTAATTAGTTTATTATTTATTTGGTTGTTTTCCCATCAGAATGTATAATCAAACTTACATCATTTATTTCAAAGTCTATTTAGTTTTTCCACCTGGGCCCCTTCTCTTTGGTAGAATTGGACCATATGTTTACTTCCCCAGCACCACAGAACTGTGAAAAATACTGCTTAAGTTTCTGCATTCTGCTTAGCCTCTGGGTTTCCTGCTCATGACCTTAACTCTCATGATACTCTTTAGTTTAAACTATTAAGTCTTCTTTGGGTAAAACAACCAGTCTCAGCAGCGTACATTT
The DNA here is from genome assembly GCF_949774975.1 of Lagenorhynchus albirostris. Lineage (NCBI taxonomy): Eukaryota > Metazoa > Chordata > Mammalia > Artiodactyla > Delphinidae > Lagenorhynchus > Lagenorhynchus albirostris. The sequence continues at coordinate 19,167,873 of NC_083097.1, forward strand.
CCCAAGTACAATTGAACCTTGATTAAGAGTGCTGGGATATTTGATGCCCACTGAAATCTGGGGGAAAATGTCAATGAGCTTAGTATGTGAATATTATATATAAAATGAAGCTACATTTATTTGCAATTTAACCTTTTTCTTAATTAAACTCATTCAATTTGATAGCTCTCAAATTTAAAAAAAAAGTCTAAAAATATGTCATTAATGGTAACCTTAATGCCAGTAATTACTCAGTTTTAACAAATCCAAAAAAGCAATAAGTAGTACAAAAATTATGAGTCCAAAACTATGTTTAAAAGTTACTTTTTGGTATGGTCTGAATTTTTTTGTCCTCCTTAAATTATTATGTTGAAACCCTAACCCTCAAAGTAGATGTATTAGGAGATGGGGGCCTTTGGGATATATTTAGTTCGTAAGAGCCAAGACTTCATGAATGGAATTAGTGCCTTTGTAAAAGAAGCTCAAGAGAGGTCCCTTCCCCCTTCCACCATGTTAGGACACAACAAGACGGTGACCGCTATGAACTAGGAAGTGAGCCCTCACCAGAACACAGCCATGTTGATAGATCATTCCCTAATCTTTGGACTGTACAGCTAGGGCTGTGGACTTCAGACATTCTCCAGATTGTGCTTTCTCTGAGTCACATTAGCTCTTATACACATAAGTATACAGAGATCCAAGGCTAGAGATGGTGAAATAAGACTAAAGTTTTAAAAATAGTAAATATGTTTTTTGTTTCTAATCTTCTGTCTTCTGGATTCTGATTTTTGATTGCTGTGTTTTCTCTCATTAATCCTGCTTGAGGTTCATAATGTGTCTGTTATCTGTAGCATGATGTCTTTTATCAATTTTAGAAATTTCTCAGATATTGATTCTTCCTCATTATCTCTCTCTTATCATTAAGTTTCAATAACATATCTTAAACTTCTTCATCTCATATCCCCTATGTTTTTTGTCCTTTCCTATATGTTTCCCATCCATTATTTCCTTCTGACCCCTCTCCAATTTGCCAACTTTCTTATATCTACTTATTCCACTGAGATTTTAATTTCAGGTTTTATATATTTAGTTCTAGAATGTTTTGTGTTTAAAATTTATTTTTCAATGGATTGTCATTACAATTATGGATGTTACATAATTAGTCAAAACCATTTGAACATATTATAAGTATTGGTAGTTACTAAAAATGAAAAAATAATTATAACAGCAATTCTTTTTTTTTTACACTTTTTTTTCTTCTTTTTTTCTTTTTACTTCTTTATTGGAGTATAACTGCTTTACAATGTTGAGTTAATTTCTGCTGTATAACAAAGTGAATCAGCAATAAGTATACATATATCCCCATATCCCCTCCCTCTTGCATCTCCCTCACACCCTCCTTATCCCACCCCTGTATGTGGTCACAAAGCACCAAGCTGATCTCCCTGTGCTATGTGGCTGCTTTCCACTAGCTATCTATTTTATATTTGGTAATGTGTATATGTCAATGTAACTCTCTCACTTCATCCATTCTTACCCTTCCCCATCCCCATGTACTCAAGTGCAATATCATTCTCTACGTCTGTGTCTTTATTTCTGTCCTGCCCCTATGTTCTTCAGAACCATTTTTTCCTTTTTTTTTTTTTTTACATTCTATATACATGTGTTAGCATACAGTATCCGTTTTTCTCTTTCTGACTTACTTCACTCTGTATGACAGACTCTAGGTCTATTCACCTCACTACAAATAACTCAATTACATTTCTCTTTATGGCTGAGTAATATTGCACTGTATATATGTGCCATATTTCCATTCATCTGTCGATGGATGCTTAGGTTGCTTCCATATCTTGGCTATTGTAAATAGTGCCACAGTAAACATTGTGGTACATGTCTCTTTTAGAATTATGGTTGTTTCAGGGTATATGTCCAGTAGGGGGATTGCTGGGTCATATGGTAGTTCTATTTTCAGTTTTTTAAGGAACCTCCATACTGTTCTCCATAGTGGCTGTATCAATTTATATTCCCACGAACAGTGCAAGAGGGTCCCCTTTTCTCCATACCCTCTCCAGCATTTTTTGTTTGTAGATTTTTTGATGATGGTCATTCTAACCTGTGTGAGGTGATATCTCATTGTAGTTTTGATTTGCATTTCTCTAATGATTAATGATGTTGAGCATCTTTTTATGTGTTTGTTGGCAATCTGTATATCTTCTTTGGAGAAATGTCTATTTAGGTCTTCTGCCCATTCTTGGGTTGGGTTGCTTCTTTTATTGATATTGAGCTGCATGAGCTGCTCGTAAATTTTGGAGATTAATCCTTTGTCAGTTGCTTCATTTGCAAATATTTTCTCCCATTCCGAGGGTTGTCTTTTGGTCTTGTTTATGGTTTCCTTTGCTGTGCAAAAGCTTTTAAGTTTCATTAGGTCCCATTTGTATATTTTTGTTTTTAATTCCATTTCTCTAGGAGGTGGGTCAAAAAGGATCTTGCTGTGATTTACATCATAGAGTGTCCTGCCTATTTTTTCCTCTAAGAGTTTTATAGTGTCTGGCCTTACATTTAGGTCTTTAGTCCATTTTGAGTTTATTTTTGTGTATGGCGTTAGAAATGTTCTAATTTCATTCTTTTACATGTAGCTGTCCAGTTTTCCCAGCACCACTTATTGAAGAGGCTGTCTTTTCTCCATTGTACGTTCTTGCCTCCTTTGTCATAAATTAGGTGACCATATGTGCATGGATTTATCTCTGGGCTTTCTATCCTGTACTACTGATCTATATTTCTGTTTTTGTGCGAGTACCATACTGTCTTGATTACTGTAGCTTTGTAGTATAGTTTGAAGACTGGGAGCCTGATTCCTCCAGCTCCGTTTTTCTTTCTCAAGATTGCTTTGGCTATTCGGGGTCTTTTGTGTTTCCATACAAATTGTGAAGTTTTTTGTTCTAGTTCTGTGAAAAATGCCAGTGGTAGTTTGATAGGGATCAAATTGAAGCGGTAGATTGTTTTCGGTAGTATAGTCATTTTCACAAAGTTGATTCTTCCAATTCAAGAACATGGTATATCTCTCCATCTGTTTGTATCATCTTTAATTTCTTTCATCAGTGTCTTACAGTTTTCTGAATACAGGTCTTTTGTCTCGTTAAGTAGGTTTATTCCTGGGTATTTTATTCTTTTTGTGGCAATGGTAAATGGGAGTGTTTCCTTAATTTCTCTTTCAGATTTTTCATCATTAGTGTATAGGAAGGCAAGAGATTTCTGTGCATTAACTTTGTATCCTGGTACTTTACCAAATTCATTGATTGGCTCTAGTAGTTTTCTGGTAGCATCTTTAGGATTCTCTATGTATAGCATCATGTCATCTGCAAACAGTGACAGCTTTACTTCTTCTTTTCTGATTTGGATTCCTTTTATTTCTTTTTCTTCTCTGATTGCTGTGGCTAAAACTTCCAAAACTATGTTGAATAATAGTGGTGAGAGTGGGCAACCTTGTCTTGCTCCTGATCTTAGAGGAAATGATTTCAGTTTTTCACCATTGAGAATGATTCTGGGTGGTGGGTTTGTCATATATGGTCTTTATTATTTTGAGGTAAGTTCCCTCTATGCCTACTTTCTGGAGAGTTTTTATCATAAATGGGTGTTGTAGTTTCTCAAAAGCTTTTTCTGCATCTATTGAGATGATCATATGGTTCTTATCCTTCAATTTGTTAATATGGTGTATTACACTGATTGATTTGCATATATTGAATGATCCTTGCTTTCCTGGGACAAACCCCACTTGATCATGGTATATGTTACTTTTAATGTGCTGTTGGATTCTATTTGCTAGGGTTCCATTAAGATTTTTGCATCTATGTTCATCAGTGATATTGGCCTGTGGTTTTCTTGTTTTGTGACCTCTTTGTCTGTTTTTAGTATCAGGGTAATCATGGCCTCGTAGAATGAGTTTGGGAGTTTTCCTCCCTCTGCTATATTTGGAAGAGTTTGAGAAAGATAGGTGTTATCTCTTCTCTAAATGTTTGATAGAATTTGCCTGTGAAGCCCTCTATTCCTGGGCTTTTATTTGTGGGAAGATTTTTAATTACAATTTCAATTTCAGTGCTTGTGATTGGTCTGTTCATATTTTCTATTTCTTCCTGGTTCAGTCTTGGGGGGTTTTACTTTTCTAAGAATTTGTCCATTTCTTCCAGGTTGCCCATTTTATTGGCATATAGTTGCTTGTAGTAATCTCTCATGATCCTTTGTATTTCTGTAGCGTCAGTTGTTACTTCTCCTTTTTCATTTCTAAGTCTGTTGATTTGAGCCTTCTCCCTTTTGTTCTTGATGAGTCTGGCTAGTGGTTTATCAATTTTGTTTATCTTCTCAAAGAACCACCTTTTAGTTTTATTGATCTTTGCTATTGTTTGCTTCTTTTTCATTTATTTCTGATCTCATCTGTATGATTTCTTTCCTTTTGCTAACTTTGTGGTTGTTTTGTTTTTCTTTCTCTAACTGCTTTAGGTGTAAGTTTAGGTTGTTTATTTGAGATTTTTCTTATTTCTTGAGGTAGAATTGTATTGCTATAAACTTTCCTCTTAGAACTGCTTTTGCTGCATCCCATGGGTTTTAGATTGTCGTGTTTTCATTGTCATTTGTGTCTAGCTATCTTTTGATTTCCTCTTTGATTTCTTCAGTGACCTCTTGGTTATTCAGAAGCATATTTTTTGGCCTCCATGTGTTTGTATTTTTAACAGTTTTTTTTTCTGTAATTGATATCTAGTCTCATAGCATTGTAGTCGGAAAAGATACTTGATACAATTTCAGTTTTCTTAAATTTACCGAGGTTTTGTATGTGACCCAAGATATGATCTATCCTCGAGAATGCTCCATTAGCACTTGAGAAGAAAGCGTACTCTGCTGTTTTGGGAGAATGTCCTATAAATATCAATTAAGTTCATCTTGTCTAGTGTATCATTTAAAGCTTGTGTTTCCTTATTTGTTTTCATTGTGGATGATCTGTCCATTGGTGAAAGTGAGGTGTCAAAATCCCTACTATGATTGTGTTACTGTCAATTTCCCCCTTTATGGCTGTTAGCATTTGCCTTATGTATTGAGGTGCTCCTATGTTCGTTGCATAAAGGTTTACAATTTTTATATCTTCTTCTTGGATTGATCCCTTGATCATTATGTAGTGTCCTTCTTTGTCTCTTGTAATAGTGTTTGTTTTAAAGTCTATTTTGTCTGATATGAGAATTGCTAGTCCAGCTTTCCTTTGATTTCCATTTGTATGGAATATCTTTTTCCATCCCTCACTTCCAGTCTGTATATGTCCCTAGGTCTGAAGTGGGTCTCTTGTAGACAGCATATATACAGGTCTTGTTTTTGTATCCATTCAGTCAGGCTATGTCTTTTGGTTGGAGCATTTAATCCATTTACATTTAAGGTAATTATTGATATGTATGTGCCTATTACCATTTTCTTAATTGTATTGAGTTTGTTATTGTAGGTCTTTTCCTTCTCTGGGTTTCCTGCCTAGAGAAGTTCTTTTAGCATTTGTTGTAAGGCTGGGTTTGTGGTGCAGAATTCTCTTAGCTTTTGCTTGTCTGTAAAGGTTTTAATTTTTCCATCGAATCTGAATGAGACCCTTGCTGGGTAGAGTAATCTTGGTTGTAGGTTTTTCCCTTTCATCACTTTAAATATGTCCTGCCACTCCCTTCTGGCTTGCAGAGTTTCTGCTGAAAGATCAGCTGTTAACTTTATAGGGATTCCTTTTTATGTTATTTGCTGCTTTTCCCTTGCTGCTTTTAATATTTATTCTTTGTATTTAATTTTTTTTTTTTTTTTTTTTGGTATGCGGGCCTCTCACTGTTGTGGTGTCTCCTGTTGCGGAGCACAGGCTCCGGACACGCAGGCTCAGCAGCTGTGGCTCATGGGCCCAGCCGCTCCATGGCATGTGGGATCTTCCTGGTGCAGGGCACGAACCCGTGTCCCCTGCATTGGCAGGCAGACTCTCAACCACTGCACCACCAGGGAAGCCCCTGTATTTAATTTTTGATAGTTTGTGTCTTGGCGTGTTTCTCCTGGTATTTATCCTGTGTGGGGCTCTCTGTGCCTCTTGGACTTGACTGACTATTTCCTTTCCCATGTTAGGGAAATTTTCAACTATAATCTCTTCAAATATTTTCTCAGACCCTTTATTTTTCTGTTCTTCTTCTGGGACCCCTATAATTTGAATGTCCGTATGCTTAACGTTGTCCCAGAGGTCTCTGAGACTGTCCTCAATTCTTTTCATCCCTTCTTCTTTATTCTGTTCTGCGGTAGTTATTTCCACTATTTGTCTTCCAGGTAACTTATCCATTCTTCTGCCTCAGTTATTCTGCTATTGATCCCTTCTAGAGAATTTTTAATTTCATTTATTGTGTTGTTCATCATTGTTTGTGTGCTCTTTAATTCTTCTTGGTCTTTGTTAAACTTTTCTTGTATTTTCTCCATTCTATTTCCAAGACTTTGGATCGTGTTTACTCTCATTACTCTGAATTCTTTTTCACGTAGACTGCCTTTTTCTTCTTCATTTGTTTTGTCTGGTGGGTTTTTACTTTGCTGCTTCATCTGCTGCATATTACTCTGTCTTCCCATTTTGCTTAACTACTATGTTTGGGGTTTGTTTTTCACAGGCTGCAGGTTCGTAGTTCCCATTGTTTTTGGTGTCTGCCCCCAGTGGGCAAGGTTAGTTCAGGGGCTAGTGTAGGCTTCCTGGTGGAGGGTACTGGTGCCTGTGTTCTGTTGGATTAGTCTGGATCTTGTCTTTGTGGTGGGCAGGGCCACATCCAGTGGTGTGTTTTGGGGTGTCTGTGACCTTATTATGATTTCAGGCAGCCTCTCTGCTAATGGGTTGTGTTGTGTTCCTGTCTTGCTAGTTTTTTGGCTTAGGGTGTCCAGCACTGGAGCTTTGCTGGCTGTTGAGTGGAGCTGGGTCTTAGCATTGAGATGGCAATCTCCGCAAGAGCTCTTGCCAATTGATATTACATGGGGTAGAGTTCTCTGGTGGTCCAATGTGTTGAACTCAGCTTTCCCACCTCAGAGGCTCAAGCCTGATACCAGGCCTGTCAGCCAGATGGCTCAGAAGAAGAGGGAGAAAAAAGTAAAGATAAATAAATAAAATTTTAAAAAATAATTAAAATTTAAAAAATAAGTATTAAAGTAAAAAAAATTTGTTTAAGTAATAAAACACAGAAGAGAGCAACCAAACCAATAAACAAATCCACCAATGATATCAAGCGCTGAAAACTATACTAAGATAAACATAAAAATCAGAAACAAGTCACTCGCAGACAGCAAACCCCAAGTCTACAGTTGCTTCCAAATTCCACCGCCTCAATTTTGGGATGATACATCGTCTATTAAGATATTCCAGAGATGCAGGGTACGTCAAATTCATTGTGGGGATTTAATCCGCTGCTCCTGAAGCTGTATGAAGAAATTTCTCTTTCTCTTCTTTGTTCACACAGCTCCTGGGGTTCAGCTTTGGTTTTGGCCCCACCTGTGCATATAGGTCCTCTGAGGGTGTCTTTTCTCCAACCAGACAGGAGCAGGTTAAAGGAGCGGCTGATTAGGGGGCTCTGGCTCACTCAAGCTAGGGGGATGGAGGGGTACGGAATGCGGGCCGAGCCTGCTGCGGCAGAGGCCGGCGTGACATTGCAACAGCCTGGGGTGCGCCGTGTGTTCTCCTGGGGAATTTGTCCCTGGATCACAGGACCCTGGCAGTGGCGGGCTGCACAGGCTCCCAGCGGGGGAGGGGCAAGTTGTGGACAGTGAGCTGTGCTCGCACGCAGGCTTCTTGGTGGCTGCAGCAGCAGACTTAGCGTTTCATGCCTGTCTGTTGAGTCTGCGCTGAGAGCCGTGGTCACGTTCGTCTCTGGAGCTCGTTTAGGCAGTGCTCTGCCTTCTGTGGGCAGAAAGGGAAGGAATCCTCTCTCCTCGTACACCCTGAAACAATGGTCTCTTGACTCTTAGGCAGTTCCAGACCTTTTCCCGGACTCCCTCCCGGCTAGCTATGGTGCACTAGCCCCCTTCAGGCTGTGTTCACGCAGCCAACCCCAGTCCTCTCCCTGGGATCTGACGTCTGAAGCCCGAGCCTCAGCTCCCAGCCCCCGCGCGCCCTGGCGGGTGAGCAGACAAGCCTCTCATGCTGGTGAGTGCTGGTCGGCACCGATACTCTGTGCGGGAATCTCTCCGCTTTGCCTTCTGCATCCCTGTTGCTGTGCTCTCCTCCGCGGCTCCGAAGTTTACCCCCTGCCCACCCCCTGTCCCCGCCCACGAAAGGGGCTTCCTAGTGTGTGGAAACTTTCCCTCCTTCACAGCTCCCTTCCAGAGGTGCAGGTCCCGTCCCTATTCTTTTGTCTCTGTTTTTTCTTTTGCCCTATCCAGGTACATGGGGAGTTTTTTGCCTTTTGGGAAGTCTGAGGTCTTCTGCCAGCATTCAGTAGGTGTTCTGTAGGAGTTGTTCCACTGTAGATGTATTTCTGATGTATTTGTGGGGAGGAAGGTGATCTCCACGTCTCACTCGTTTACCATCTTGAAGCTCCCTGATAGCAGCAACTCTTAATAAAATAGATGTGAGAGCTTTGTATCTTTGTTAAAAGAAATTTTACTGACATCAGTTTTTTGAATTGTTCCATGTTTTGGTGCCCTGGATATTTTCACATCTGGGTGCAGAGCACCATGGTAATATACCTGTTTTCTTCTGGGAGAAACAATGTTACACACAAATTGACATTATAAGAGTCTATGTGGATGACAAGGTCTGAATATTGATTTGTTTAAAAGTATGTGTGTTTACACTGGGCTTCCCTGGTGGCGCAGTGGTTGGGAGTCCGCCTGCCAATGCAGGTGACACGGGTTCATGTTCCGGTCCGGGAAGATCCCACATGCCGCGGAGCGGCTGGGCCCGTGAGCCATGGCCGCTGAGCCTGCGCGTCCGGAGCCTATGCTCCACAATGGGAGAGATCACGGCAGTGAAAAAAAAAAAAAAAAAAAAGTATGTGTGTTTACACTAATATCAGGATATTTTCCTACCCAGTTTTAAGACCAATGATATATACAATACAACCTTCCAACACAAAATGGACCTGCCGGTTCAGGAAAAGCCTATAGTTTTCCAGCTATGCCTGTGACAGAGTGGAAGGATCTGTTTAAATTAATAGTGAAGAATGACTAAATCCTCCAGATATAAAATGTGTTTCACAGTGAGCTTTTATCATAATAAAAAGTGATAATTTGGTCTTGATTTTTAAAACAGTGTCTAAATCTTAAAAGGTTTTGAACGGGGTGAAGAAGACTGTCAGATTGTTCCTCTAAAATTTCAACACTTGGGAAACTTGAGATACAGAAAATGAATCAAATGAGGGACTAAATAGTGTTTAAAAGAACTGAGACTTCAGACAAGGCAGTACGTTTCCTGATTTGATAATGCTCTGAATACAGTACAGCTTCACATCCTAGGAGCCTATTGATAATCAATACTTCTGCTCTTTGCTTCTTCTACAAACTTTATCTCTGCATTGCTTATGAAAGCATTAGGCTTAAGTAATATTCCCATCTGCTTTATCTTTACTTTGTCATTTTTCTTTCCTGTTCTCCTGTCATTTTCAGGAAAGGTCAATCTTTTTTTCTACCATTTTCGCTTAAAATCAATTACCCTTTTTTAGCATTTTAAGAAAAGAACTCATGGCTGAACTTTTCTTTTAATTTATCTTTGTTGTCTGGCCCAGAACCTTACATTTTTAACAAAAATCTGTATTTTGTCTTGTAAGTTCCCCCATGGAGAAAGGGCATCCGTAACTTATGGCTTTTTCAGAAGCATCTTAATGCTCAAACAAATCCTGTACACCTTCATACCTTAGTTGAATAATCCCATCAGTGGAATATTATTTCATCTTAACAACATGCAAAGTACATACAACCCAAAATTTATATTCATCTGATATTATTGATTCAAGTTACATAAATCAAACATTGATAAAACTTCAAGAGAATAATGTTTTCGATTCTATTTGTCAGAATCCTTAAAATCCTTGGTTGCATATTTTCTTTTTCAACAATTGTGTGCATGTTGCTTTTGTTGGGGTCTAGGGAGTATAATTGTCAATCATTTTTAAACAAATAACTTAGCTTTAGGAGTTTTGTTGTAGTTATTCTTGCTGTCCTCTTCTCTCTCTCTCTCTCTCTCAATCTCTGTCTCAAAGACACTAGAGAAGTGAGATGAATCCAGTTCTTCAATCTACATGTACCCAAACTTGAGGTATAAATATTTAAAGGACCATTTCCCCCTCCATCCTGAATGGGGTTGAGTCAGCTTTCCTGCTTCCTCTCTGTTTCCTAAGGGTTATTTCCCCCCTTCTGCTTCACAGTTTCATAGCCCTGTGGGAACAGAGGTTAGGGTGAGGCTTCCTGTCGGCTTCCTCCCCTCTAGCAGGCACCAGACCCTGGTTGTTGGCTCCACAAAGCTGTTCAGAAGGATTCTCTAAGTTAACAGAAGTCTTCCTCCTCCCTAGGGCAGTCTTGGTTGAGGTTAGTTTATATCTCTAGAGACATGCTTCATGTTGGCCTCTGAGAATGATTTGCCTTCATTCCTTTCATTTGCTCAACAGTGCCTTTAAATGTGTTTTATGCACTTTAGTAAGCATTTTTCTACATTTCCAAAAAAGAGCATTTTTCTAGGATATGGGCACTGCCTTATTGTCAGAATTGGATGTCTCAACTCATATATTTACACAAATCTATAGAAGAAGATCAGCATGGTGCTTACATTGGGAAAACAATCACTTTAGAATATCTGCAGTTCTGTGTTCTCATCTCACCCAAAATTTTAGATATCTGAGAAGGTTATCTCAAATTGTTTAATAAGACGAAACTATCTTACAAAGATAACCCCAAATTGCCTAGTACAATATAAGTTTTTACTTATTTGATAGGTGTCATTAACATTTAACAAGTTAATATGTATAGACATTATGAGGTTCATCAAATACACAGTAGCATTATTTCTGTAGTAAGTCAAAGGGCAATTTATATTTATATATATGGTTATATATATGGTTCTTTAATATGTGCAATGTTTAAGATAATTTATCATACTAGGTAAAAATCTAATAGATTAGTTCTGTGCTTCCAACTTAGAGGATATAGACTTGTGGTTTTAATTTATAAAAATTGTTAGTAGGTTTTTAGATGATATTTGATGATGCCATTAAACATAGTATTCAAAAAGAGAGTACTTTATCAGATTAATATGAGTTAGTAAATACTTGGTAAGATTTAACTTTCAAGATGTTGGTAAGATTTGCCTTTTAAAAAAAAATTATTTACTTTTGGCTGCCTTGGATCTTTGTTGCTGCACGCGGGCTTTCTCTAGTTGCAGTGATCAGGAGCTACTCTTCGTTGCAGTGTGTGGGCTTCTCATTGCAGTGGTGTCTCTTGTTGTGGAGCATGGGCTCTAGGCGTGCGGGCTTCAGTAGTTGTGGCACGCAGGCTCAGTAGTTGTGGTTTGCGGGATGTAGAGCACAGGCTCAGTAGCTGTGGTGCATGGGCTTAGTTGCTCCGAGGCACGTGGGCTCTTCCCGAACCAGGGCTCAAACCCATGACCCCTGCATTGGCAGGCGGATTCTTAACCACTGTGCCACCAGGGAAGTCCAGATTTGCCTTTTAAGATAAGTTTTAAAATAAGATTCGTAAGATTTTCTGCTCTTAGAAAAAGGAAGCATGCAAACGAGGCCCAAACATATTAAACAAGTTTAATTAATTAGTTTTTCATGAAGGCAAGTTCATAAAAATGAGGGAAAGCAGAAGACATTACAATGAAAATCACAGAATTGATTTCTGATGCTGACAATAACATGTGCTTTTTCTCTCTGGATCTGTAGTTATTGCCCTGTTTTTGCAATCCTGGACCACATATTATGAGTAGAAACTCTGATGATTTTCAGGAAACAGAAGTACGAAACAGCATTTAGATTCCTCTTGTATGTATATATTAAAAACTAAAGATGTCGACTGAAAAAAAAAATGCACAACGTGAGAGTTGTGAGTTAAATTTGGGGCAAAATTAGGACTATAGCCTGGGAGATAGCATTTCAGATAGCTCTGAAGAACTGCTCCGAAGAGGCAGGGAGGAAGGCCAGTATATATGTGATTTTGGTGAAGGCGGAGTACATTCAATCAAGCACATATTTTTTTGCAGAAAACTTCTGCTGGTGTCGTGAAGGTTACGGCTAGTCATGAGGAGCAGATGTCACCATGAAGGATTTTAGCTTATCTAGATATGAGGAGATGCAAGAATTGGGCTCATAAAATTGTCTCCTGAAAATATCTAACTATCTGAAGACCTGTTCTGCCAGTTTTTCCCAGAGCACATAGTGCCTCATTCCTGATCTCCACCCTGAACTCCTTTCAGGGGGTGTTGAAGGTCAGCAGCTGCAGCGGCTCATGATTTAATCCTTGTAGATGGCAGATGGCAAGTGCCAATCTGTAGGTGACAGATCAGAAAGAGATTTGGTGCAGATTCCATCATTACTCGTTTAATTAATTTATTATCATATTTTAAACCAGTATCTTAAACTCTGATATCATTTCTGATATTATTTCACAGTCTTCACTCAAGCTAAAGCCATATATATACTTAGCAGCATGCATTTGGTTATTTTATTTTTTAAATGTATTTCTTCGAAATGCTTTAAATAAAAATTTAATAGTAAGAATATACATCATGATGTGTATTTGTATTTTACTGACCTTAAACCCTAACTGGGATTCTGATTTGGCAATAAAAGTTTTACCTCTTGCATTTCAAGCTAGTCCAAAACATTGAGTTGTGTTAAATGATATACTGCACTATCTCACATACTCATTGTTGCCCTGTATGAATTTTGCTGAGATGAACAAACTCACTTGCAGAAGCTCTTTATGTTAGATTCATGTATTGAGGCAAAACTTGAGGTTATTTCTTTGAAGTGTGGGAGATGTCTTAAAAATGAAAAATAGCATTTTCTCCAAAATATTTAATGTATGAAAATCTAAATGCTCTAGACCACAGCTGTCATTTTTTTCCAAAGCCAGGGATTGAAGCAATCTGTGTTAAAATTATATATCTTAATGGGCACCATGGAACATAATGCTAGAATTTGCTTTAAACTTGTATTCCATCTACATCAGATTTATAAATTCCACTGTTTTTACATTATTTCTTCACTATACTATCTAGCTATTGGGATCCTTCACAAAAACAACATCAACAGAACACACACACACACACTTGTGCAATAGAAATGCAACAGCACTTCTAGAATTGGAATTATATTGTTTATGCACTACGAAAAACTGCCATGTATTTTGTCCAGAATGAATATAATATGAAAACCCTCATATTTGAGGATAGTTTACTGTATGCCTGAGTACTACATAGGTTATATTCTCAGAATATAAAAATATGTGTATAATTATGAAACGTGTTAATAAACAAGCTGAAACTTTGTCAGAGCTGGTGTTTTACTTCAGTGGTGCTATGGAGAGGCACTTGTAGAATGCCCCAGACTTGATAATTGCACAGTATGTGGTCCAAGAAGAAAAGCCTGAAATGTTAATGTAGACACAGTAATTATGCTTCTGAAATATAAGCAGGAAAAATTAAATCTCAACAACGTCCAACATTGAAAAACCTACCTTAAAAGCCCTCTAAGTCTTTTTCTTAGGTGAAGAAAGTTCAAAAAGACTTAATTTTGTTATTTAATTCCTGTAAGCAACCACAGACTGTCATAGATTCCATGTTTTTCTTCAAGGCCTGAATGAATATTATTTTTTTAAAAATAGAGTTTAGAGGCTTACCTGGTGGCGCAGTGGTTGAGAGTCCGCCTGCCGATGCAGGGGACACGGGTTTGTGCCCCGGTCCGGGAAGATCCCGCATGCTGCGGAGCGGCTGGGTCCGTGAGCCATGGCCGCTGAGCCTGCGCGTCCAGAGCCTGCGCTCCACAACAGGAGAGGCCACAACAGGGAGAGGCCCGCGTACCGCAAAAAAAAAAAAAAAAAAAAAAAAAAAAAAAAAAAAAATAGGGTTTCACTTGTGAAACTTAAGAACCAAGTAGTCACCAGCTAACTCTTCAAAGTACATTTAAATGATTATTTAAAAAATAAAAGTTCATGGGCTTCCCTGGTGGCGCAGTGGTTGAGAGTCCGCCTGCCGATGCAGGGGACACGGGTTCGTGCCCCGGTCCGGGAGGATCCCACGTGCCGCGGAGCGGCTGGGCCCGTGAGCCATGGCCGCTGAGCCTGCGCGTCCAGAGCCTGCGCTCCGCAACAGGAGAGGCCACAACAGTGAGAGGCCCGTGTACCGCAAAAAAAAAAAAAATAGGGTTTCACTTGTGAAACTTAAGAACCAAGTAGTCACCAGCTAACTCTTCAAAGTACATTTAAATGATTATTTAAAAAATAAAAGTTCATGGGCTTCCCTGGTGGCGCAGTGGTTGAGAGTCCGCCTGCCGATGCAGGGGACACGGGTTCGTGCCCCGGTCCGGGAGGATCCCACGTGCCGCGGAGCGGCTGGGCCCGTGAGCCATGGCCGCTGAGCCTGCGCGTCCGGAGCCTGTGCTCCGCAGCGGGAGAGGCCACAACAGTGAGAGGCCCGCGTACCGGAAAAAAAAAAAAAAAAAAAAAAAAAAAAAGTTCATTAGTCATGGCTGAATTCACAGAAGATCCACTAGGTTACATAGGAATGAGTATTTTAGGAAACAAGAACTCTCCAACGCTGATCCAGATCATCAGAATACATAGCTATGAGATACCTAAAGAAAGGAAACACTACAACTACAGCAAAAAACAATTGCACGTCACTCTGAATATTTCCCCAACCTACCTACGTAACTTCGTGTTCTTAATACTAGTGTTAAGACTTTTAACATTCATTTAATTGAATTGAAATATCCTATTTATTAAAAATGCAAGTGGAATACCTCATGTAATGTATTAAAACTTACTGCAGTGAAGCCCTTTGTGCTCACATAACTTAAGAATCACACAATAAAAACAAAGCTGTGTTCTAGGACTAATTTTATATCTGGGCTATAGCTGTATACTTAAATAACATTTCCATCTGTTCCAGGCTGTAAAAGTTGCTTGAGTTTAGCAAAGACAATCCAGCAACATTAGCACATTCTTAAATCTCCCTTAGATGGGTCTCAATCCAGCGATGGCCCCCTTATCTCTGTCTATAATAGATTAATATTTAATCCATATGTTGTATTGTTTCAGTTGAAATGTCCCTATTTTTGTGAAAGCTAGTATATGTATGAAGACTTTTAATGCAGAATATCTTCTGTTAATTTAAATAATGTAAGAGTAATAAAACCACTGAGACACATGGAGAATAATGAAAGAATGTTGGGTTGTGTTGAACAACTACAGAATAAAATGAAAGTTAAGTCGATACAGTAAATACTAGATTTCATTGGATGCCTAAGATGTTTTTCTTTCCTCCTGGGGGTGAGTTTGCACTTTTCTCCTCACTCCCCAGCTCCGTGTTGCCGGGAGCAGAGACAGGACAGGAAGTGACAAACTGTTTTTACCGTTTGACTTCTCTACTCTAAGGCAAACTGTCTCCCACATAATAAACATGTAGATGGACTAATCAGATCATAAACTGATGGCAAAGTTCCCCTTTTACTATGCAGAGAGGCAGGATCTCATATCTGACCTCCACTTGAAAACTGTGAATAGAAAATGAGAAATGTACACCAAGTGTTTTTTAATACTAATATTAATTCAAATTTCAAAATATTAATGCACTCATTCTGATTTTGTGGGCATTCATTTAATGTAGTCAGGTTCACAAATTCAGTTGGGTACTTAATGAAGATCATTGCATTTTTTTTTTCACATTGCTGTGGACAACCCTAATTATAAATGATAACAGGAAAAAGTCCTGTAGTGTGGAAAAAATAAAACCACATACATTTAGCAGTTGTGGAAGGAGAATGTCATTAAATCAAAACGGGTATTAAAATTATCATGAATATTACTAAAATTTATAGCAGTGCAAATTTGAACCAATATATTACCGAATATAATAAAATAACTGATTTATATTAGCTTTTTTTTTTGCATGGTTTTAAATTATAATAAGTGCTTGGAATCTGAATTCATTTTTCTGCATTGATAGAAAGATAGAGATAAATATTCTAATAAAAGAGGTTTTTGTTTTGTTTTGTTTTTGTTTTTTCGGTACGGGGGCCTCTCACTGTTGTGGCCTCTCCCGTTGTGGAGCACAGGCTCCGGACGCGCAGGCTCAGCAGCCATTGCTCACAGGCCCAGCCGCTCCGCGGCATGTAGGATCTTCCCGGACTGGGGCACGAACCCGTGTCTCCTGCATCGGCAGGCGGACTCTCAACCACTGCGCCACCAGGGAAGCCCTATATTAGCATTTTGATGACAGGATACAACTTATTTTGTCAGGTACAAGTGATTATTTAAGTTGTTCAAATAGATTAGAAGTAAAATAATTACATCTGATAGTTGAGGTTTTATTTTCTACTTATTTAATCACAGTAATTTTAAAGTATAATGTTTAATCAAAGAATAATATTAAATAGGAAAGTTCAAAGAAGTAAGGAAAGAAATTTAAATAAATAAAAGATGGTTAAAGAGATTGTGAAAGATTATTGGACTTCATTATAGGCAAAGATTTTAAATTGCATAGTATGGTTTACATGTAGGCCCTTTTTTAAAAAAAATCATCTCATTATTCCTCATTTTCTGTATAATTTTGTGCACATTTTAATGCACAGAATAAACATTATTTTATTTGATTTATTCCAAAATATGTATTTATTTCAATGAGACTGAATCATTGATATTTTTGAAAATATAACCTGTAATAACATATTTAAATCATAAATCACCAAATTCTTTGATTATTTTCGGTTTATTTACTAAGATAGAGTATATGTATATATGTAATCATTATTATTTGCTGTCAGTACAATTTAAAGTACATCATTTTTAGAATAGGTTAAGAGCCTTCAGGCTAGCGTAACCCAGTTGCAAAGAAAATTTTATTTTAACTATGTAAAACATTGAAATAATTATGAGTAGTTGAAATAAAAATACCCTTGTACATCAACTTAGCCATATATATGTCTCCCAAACTACATTTCAGAACGTTTTAATCTTATTTGTGTTGACTTATTTCCTGCTGGATTAAAACCACCCTGGTCCCTTTTGAGAAATAAACAAGGATGGATAGGCCTTTTTCTTGCAGTAGAAGATGCTGATGTGATGAGCAGGCTGTTCTGATTTTCCTTAAAAAGGCAGTTTTCCTGGATTCCAAAGTTATTTGTTCTTTATGTATTGTTGTTCCTATTTCGCTCTTCTTTTGATTATTTGCTAAAGATCAAATCATTTGAACAAATTAAGATGCCATCATACCTAATAAATATCTTTGATTTACTTGAAAGAAAAATACACAGAAACAAAAGCCATGCAAGCAAGTTAATCATTCATAGCCTACCTTGGAGTGTGAACAGATGTTTTAATTAAAATTGTGAGATAAATTATCCCTTGGCGTAATTTAATAGCCATTAGTATAATAAATTACAGTACAAATATTCACTTGACCATTATTGCTTTCCTTGTTTATTGCAATGAAGACTGCATTTGCTTCAATGACATTCTTTATAATCCTTTAGTAAGAATAGAGGTTATTTTCTTTCTTCTCTTAACAATGAGCTTTTCTATTTATCAGCTTCTAAGAGGCTCTGTGCTTGTCTGCTTTGTCATCCATTTCTTTTCATAGTCAGTAAATGCTCAGTTATTTTTGTGAGGAGAACAGAAAAACAAAAGAGACCACTAATGCTAATCATTTTTCTAGAAATATGATAAAATAAATAGTCCTTCCTAACTCTTTATTTCAACTTAGATTTTTATTGCACTGAAATGAGAAGCCACGCTATCACTTGCAGAAGACGTTAATTCTTTTGTTAGAGCTTGGCTGGGGGTGGGGGTGGGGTTTGTGGGGGAGTGAGGTGGGTGCTGGTGGGAGGATGGTCTGTTTGTCAAAGTTGTCTTTTTTTTCTTTTAAGAGATACGTAACAAGTGATTCTGATAGCATTAATAGAACAATTTGTTGTTGAGGGTTCAGTTTTTCTATGTCAAAAAATCATAGAATCTATTTGAATTCTGTAATTACATAGTTAATAAGAATAATATCCAGAATTAGCGTTTGTCTATAAAATACAGAATGACTTTATATTAGAAGGGAATTTTGCTTACTTTGGAAAAAAGATTAGAAGCACTGTACATGTTTCTAATGTACTTCCTAGCCCTCTTTAATATGGCTACATCAATACACATTTTATGCCAATGTTCTGATAGTTTTTGTTTTCTAATTTCATTTACCTCCATTAATTAATTATATGTAGCTTATCTTGTAAAATATATTTCTTAAAAGGTTTAGAGACTGCTTTAATTTTTATATTACGAAAAAAAAAAAAAAAACCAGAATACTCCAAACATAGATTTCAGGAACTTGGGAGTGTCTGTGAGAATTTTTACATGATATATAACAACTTAAACAAGACTTAATTCATTATACTAAAATGTTCATAAAACAGTAGAAATATTAATATCACTTTAACATTTTTTTGAATTGTCAAAATTATTTTACATGTATTACTCTTTGCGTTATATAATTCATTTTCAAAACATGACAATACATCCTATGAGTTATAATCTTTAAATAATTGAAATTAAATCTAATACTTTTAAGAACATTAATCAAAATGTTTATGCACAGCAATGACCTTTGCTATAGGTTAAAAAAATTACCCTATGAGTACTTATTTGTTTAGTTAGAAAGATGAAAGCATAACAAATGCTTATTAAATGCATGTTTTGCTTTCACGATCATAATCCTATTCGTAAACCCTAAGTAGTTCCAGACTTTGAGACTTGCAGGGATTTGCAGGCAGAAAACTTATTTCAGAATGCTCTCATGATCAACACTTGGAGGTGGTACAAAGGGAAGATGACTGGAAAGAAGTTAAAATTATACTATGTTTCAGTTGCATCCAAGGTTTCAGTCCATTCTATGGGAGCAGTAGAGCTAGGAGGGCACATCAATATTCTTTCAACCTGCGGTAAGAGGATGGGGCTTTAAACCAGGTCTCCACATCATCTGGTTGTTGGATCCCAGCTGCTCTGAAAAGTTTGCCTTGGACAATGCAGCACACTTCAGCTGAAGGAAAATCTAGGGGTGGGATTCAGCTGAGAGTTATCCATGCTGTTGCTTCCAGCAGCTGGGGGAGGAAGCACCTCAGTTATTTGGGGTGAAGTAGAACTGGGTGGCATTTATTTATATGTATTACACTGCAAATGACTCATTAGTATCCCACAATATTTTTTAACTCCCTATTACATCAGTCTTGGCTTGGGCTTTTGTCCTTTTAAGCTCATGAGAACGGTTCCACTTCTATGCATTGTGTCAGCAATTCAGATGGAATGTGGAGGTAGGCAAATGTCATAGACTTGCATTTTCACCTTTTTTGAACAATTGAGTTTCATGCCATTATCCCCTCTACTGTAAGTGAGTTTGAATGCAATTACTATTAAATAGGACTATAGCCAACACAAATTATATTTCTCTTTATAAGGCGGATGAAGACAATGGATATTGGCTAGGCAGTTCGGATAATTTAATTCTTCCTATCACCTTTTCAGATGTTTCTCTTATAAATAACAGTGGTCATTCATAAAGTGTTCAGTTTGAGGAAATGACAATAATTTTACCTTTCCTAGGGAAACTTGAATGCTTATATCATACAGATATTTAATTTTCATACAGCATATGTTAGCTCTCTCTCTATATATTTCATAAAATTATATGACTCTCCAATGTTATATCTACCATTCCCACTAGATTCTTGCTAAAGATGAATGTCTTCAATGTCTTTGATACTATCACAGCGTGCTATTTTTATAAATTGCGCCAGATAATTAAGAGGGTTGGGGGATTTCCAAGGGATCTGGCTCTCTTTTACGAATATACAGAGAGCTCACACAGTTCCTCAAAATGATCTAGCAATTAAAGTTGTTTTTCAGCCAAGGTGCAAACAAATGGTGATAATTTGTGGCTGAAGTTTTCTGAAGTTTTCATATCACATTTTATACAACACACTTGGAGAAAGAAATTAGGAACCTTTGTCCAGCCTGATGATATGTGCGTCCATGATGAAATGTGATCATTTTGCTTTTTATTTCTTTATTTTTAAATTTATTTTTACTTTTTGGCTGTGTTGGATCTTCGTTCCTGTGCAAGGGCTTTCTCTAGTTGCTGTGAGCGGGGGCCACTCTTCATCGCGGTGCGCGGGCCTCTCACTGTCGCGGCCTCTCTTGTTGCGGAGCACAGGCTCCAGACTCGCAGGCTCAGTAGTTGTGGCTCACGGGCCCAGTTGCTCTGCAGCATGTGGGATCTTCCCAGACCAGGGCTCGAACCCGTGTCCCCTGCATTGGCAGACAGATTATCAACCACTGTGCCACCAGGGAAGCCCTTGCTTTTTATTTCTTAAGCAATTTGTAATTAATGGTCTGTCTATAGCATAGATCTAATTTTGGGATCACAACTACTATTTCCTTAAGTCTTCTTGGTCTAATAAACACAATCTGATTTAATTTATTTTCCCATATTTGTGGCAAGTTTCTCAAAGAGAAATTTCATTGGTAAACGTTGTGAATTAGTTGAGCATAAAATCTATTGAAAGTTAGGGGCGTTTTTTTTTTTTTTTTTTTTTTTTTTTTGCGGTACGCGGGCCTCTTACCGTTGTGGCCTCTCCTGTTGCGGAGCACAGGCCCCGGACGCACAGGCCTAGCGGCCATGGCTCACGGGCCCAGCCGCTCCGCGGCATGTGGGATCTTCCCGGACCAGGGCACGAACACGTGTCCCCTGCATCGACAGACGGACTCTCAACCACTGTCCCACCAGGGAAGCCCTAGGGGCTTTTTAAATATTTTTTCTTTAGATAGTTGTAATAATTCTACTTTTACAGCTGTGCCAACCACTTTGTAAATGTCATGACAAAATAATGTCACCCTTTTTGGAATTCTTTAATGTTACTTAACCACCTGACAATACCCTTATGAATTTTATTTTTCAAAGGTTGAAATACAGAGTTAAACTATAGCAAGCTTACATATTCATATGAGTCTACAACAATTTTAATGAATCAGAATACAAACAGAAAGTGAATATGTGAATCCAAATTTAAGACTTTCATAGGTACATTATATATAATTATATAAAACTTTGGTAGAAAAGAGCTACATAAGTTTGTAACTTCACAGATAATTTTCTGAAAAGGTGTGGTTTTTGCTCAGAGTGTTTAACAATTTTCCATAGCTTTCTATTTATACAAGTTTATTACCAAAGTCCACTGCATCTGTCGGCCTACTTTACTGCATCACCCACCAGAAGTGAGTGATTGTCACGGATGAGCTCCAAAACTATCTGTTAATTAGTTTAAATATCTATTGATAGCCTATCTTTAATAATGCTGCAATAAATATATTACTCCTAGTTTTGAAGCTCAAGGACATTTCATAAGTTTCTTTACCAAGTGCCTGATGCTGACTCTTTCAAGGGCCTGATCCTACATATTTCACCAGGCATCCAAAATTCTGGATTAAATTCTTATACCATTAACACTAATTCATCCATGTCCTCTAGATTAGATTAAATGAATAAATTGGAAGTCACAAGTCACTCAAGAGATATAATACATTAGTCACATTTTTTGTGTGGATGTCAGAAAACTGGCTCTAAATTCAGACTCTTTATGGATTTTTATAAAGAGATACTATATGGATTCTGCCCCAAGGAAAAAGTCCTTTCAGATTAATTAGTATATCCACATTGGTTAAGTTTGATCTTAAAATTTGACTCTGTGTATGTGCGTGTGTGTGTGTGTGTGTGTGTGTGTGTGTGTAAAAGGTTTCAAACATACACTGCACAGAATCCTACACCTTGGGGTTTTGAAACATTAATATTTTCATGTAGTATCTGGAGGAAAAAATGTACTGGTCGAAAAGATAGAATACATTTCCCAAATTATATAAAGGACATTTTTTTTTCACCGAATCAAGAAAGAAAGAAAAATGCATGTGCTAATGAAATACCAGGAGTTATCTTTCAAGAGTTTGCAATATAACAGTTACCAAGCCCACATTTCAATCTTGGTTTGCTTATGTAACCCATCCCACATGGCAAAACTTTATTTTACTATTTTCAAATAAGTATATTTTTGTTAAGATCTCTGAATGCCCAAAGGATTTTTAAAGTTTTATCACAATGAAAACAGCATATTTCTGTAGTTGAAATATTTTGATCTTGGTTTGTTTCATTATAAAGACTAGAATCTAATTTTAAATTATAATAAGTGCTTGGAATCTGAATTCATTTTTCTGCATTGATGGAAAGATAGAGATAAATATTCTAATAAAAGAGTTTTTTTGTTTTGCTTTGTTTTTGGTTTTTCGGTACGCAGGCCTCTCACTGTTGTGGCCTCTCCCGTTGCGGAGCACAGGCTCCGGATGCGCAGGCTCAGCGGCCATGGCTCACGGGCCCAGCCGCTCCGTGGCATGTGGGATCTTCCCAGGCCGGGGCACGAACCCGTGTCCCCTGCATCGGCAGGCGGACTCTCAACCACTGCGCCACCAGGGAAGTCCTAAAAGAGGTTTTTAATTGAATGACATGCTAATTGTTTTGATATCAGAACATAAAGATAAGCTTAAGTTCCTTAGAAGCAGACACCGTTCTGTCTTACTTGTTGGTTTTTCTTGATTACATAGTAAAGTGCTTGACATACCATAGACAATAATTACATGTTAGGCTGAGTAATAGTATTTTTGAATTAGATTACTCTCTCCCTTCAGAGTCTTTACATATGTCAGGAGAAGATGATGTAAATATAAGTAAGGCACATATAAACACAAAATACTTTAGGAGTCATTCCTCATATCGGATACTTAACATAGGAATTTGTACAGATTATTTCCGTTAATTTGTAATTTGGCCATTTTAGTCAGAATGATGGTAAATATGGTCTGTCTCTTCACACAAAATGTCATCCTCAACGGAAAGAGACAGAGTTCTTAAAAAATTCTTTGAATCTGTTATAACATCCTACTTGTTCTGTCAATAAATGAGTTGAGTAAAACCTTAGGTGTTCGTTTTTATAGCTGTATTAGATTCATTTACATATTTACTTTTTAAATTTTACTTAGTCACTTTACCAAGTCATACATTTCTACATCTTAGATGTAAGGTTGGAAGTGGCAGAAAGAAAATACATAAGGTTGATTGATAGGAAAGTAAACTGTTGGGTTGGCCAAAAAGTTCGTTCGGTTTAAAGACACATTTTTCATTTTCACCAAGGACTTTATTGAACAATGTATTCATTAACCGAACGAAATTTTTGGCCAGCACAGTATGTTTGGATGACATCAAATTTATGAAATGCAGGAAAAGCAAATACTCAAAGCAGTGTGAAGTAAAGAGCTTAATGTTAACACATGCACAGCATTGCTACAAACTATGAATGTCTGAAGCAATGAAAAATACAGGGAAGAGAGTTTGGACATTTACAAGTTAGAAAGGCACATTTTCAAATTGCAGTTAATAAACTTAATTTAGACCAAGGCATTTAGCCCATAATGGAGAGACCAGAGGTAAGATATTGAAAATGCCTCTAGTAATGATAATATTCTTTTGCAGTTACCAAAGTTATCCAGGAGTACAAGTATAAATTTTGTACATTTTGACAAGTTCCTTGTTACTTTGAATCACATCTCTGTAATGGCACCTTTACATAAAACACACTGTATTCCTGAACATATTTTTAGCACATGATTACACTAGATTACCATATTAAAAAAAATCAGAAGCTGAAATAGACTTATTCATAAAATACTAAAATGTGTGTTGAAAAAGGACCTAATTAAATAACCTAAGAGAACTAGAAATAAAATAAAAACTCTTGTTTTCACTCCCATCACATGTTTAGTCACTGTCGCATGACCAGTACAGCAGAGGAGTCCCTAACTCCCCATTTAATCAGAGATCCTAGAAAACACAGCCTGAAAAAGAAAACCCAACATCATAGGACTCTGATTTATTTTGTCTTGCAAAGATAACAATCGATTTTACATTTGGTATTGGCCAATGGAGCCTTGATCGGATTTTATTTGCAAGACTCCAATTTTCAATTTAACTGCTTAAAAAGTAAAGAGACCAGAAAACCAACCTTTTCTTTTGACTCACTAGACGCAGAATGCAAGTTTTGACTGATTACCTGAAGCTTAAGAATATGAAATTCATCTGTGCATTTTAGCTATGATTCAAAATTCAAAGAATCAGGGTGCATGGGAGTTTCAGAAACATTATTAAAAAGGTGAGTTTGGCCTGGGTTTATTTTATGGACAAACCTCCAGGTGATATATGTAATGTAGGTTAGGAGCAAACAATATCTTCTCTTTAACTATGGGTAACTAAAACATAAAGTGGTAAATTATTTCCTACAGTTCACTTGATGCAGACAAGAACCTCTAACTCTCTTCCACTAGAAAACAAAACAAAACAAACATGCATTATATTTCTAGCTATTCTACCCTCTCCCAACTAGAAATCTCGAAACTTATTCTTTTAAGATAAACTGATTTGGGTCATTCACAGTTAAAACCCAAATAATTACAGTATTTTATAATAAATTATTGTCAGAAGAGTTTGTATAATAACTATTAATAGTTTTCATGAAAGACTCTATGTGTGTGATAAAACCGACTTTTCAAGTGCTGAATTCCTTTATTATATGTGATTGTTAATTTTATGTGTCAACTTCACCCGCCATAGGGTGCCCAGCTTAAACATTATTTCTGGATGTGTCTGTGAGGGAGTTTCTGGATGAGATTAGCATTTGAATCAGTGGGCTCAGTAAAGTAGTTGGCCTTTCCTAATGTGGGTGGACATTATTCAATCCACTGAGGGCTGGAATAGAACAAAAGGCAGAGGAAGGAGGAATTCACTCCTCTTTCCTTTCCCTACTGTTTGTGGTGGGACATTTTATTTAATCTTCTCCTGCCCTTGGACTGGGATTTACACCATCGGTCCTCCTATTTCCTGGATCTTAGGACTCAAACTGGTTTATGCCACAGGTTTTTCTGTGTCTCCATCTTGCACATGGCGGATCGTGGGGCTTCTCAGCTTCCACAACCACGTAAACCCCTTCCTCATGATAAATCTGTCTATCATTTATCCATCTCTCTATCTATTTTATTGGTTCTGTTTTTCTGGAGACGCTGAATAATACAATATGTGTATAACTAAAACTAAAATTTAAGTAAAATGTTTGCAATCATTACCTTTTGATAATGAGCTTACCTTTTTTTTTTTTTTGCTTTACGCGGGCCTCTCACTGCTGTGGCCTCTCCCATTGCGGAGCACAGGCTCCGGACGCGCAGGCCCAGCGGCCACGGCTTAAGGGCCCAGGCGCTCCGCAGCACGTGGAATCCCCCCGGACCAGGGCACGAACCTGCGCCCCCTGCATCGGCAGGCGGACCCTCAACCACTGCACCACCAGGGAAACCCAAGCTTACACTTTTAACAAAGATTATTTCTTTAACAAAGATTTTCAGCTATCATCATTTTAAACTACTTCATATTCTATAAAAATGTCCATTAATTAAATGAATAAATAATAAACTAATAAAACTTCTGCTAGACAATATAAGAAATATAAATCTACATAAATATGTTATAATTAAGAACAGAAAAAAGCTAACGGGTTGTTATCAGTACCTACAAATAGAGATGTATTTATAAGAAATAATGTGTAGACAGGTAAAATATGAATATGCCTAGAATGCCACTCTAATGCCACCACTGTACTGAGAGAATTTACATATCAGAAGACAAAATTGTATGCTGGGAGCCATTCATCCAAATACACTTCGTCATTGTTTTCTTCTTGTTGAAGTTTGGAGGTTAGGAAACGAAGAACTTGCTGACTGCTCATTCTCTAGTCCTATGAAAACAATTTTTCCATTAAGTTATAGATTTCAGGCAAATTGGCTTTTAAATATTGGAATGTGAAGTTGTTGATTCTCTGCTACAAATGTTTCTTGGCAAATCTATCGAACACCTTTCACAGAGTTCCTCAGATTCTTTTAACTTTGCCTGTCTTCTTAACTGTCAGCCCCTTTCTCCGTTCCAGCTACTGGCATAAAGGACCCAAATTCTCTAGCCCCTTTCAGAGGTAATTGAAAGGATATGTAGCAGAGCATAGGATCTGGCCTCCTGGCTACTGGCAAATGCACCAGCTAAGGCAATCCCAGAAAAGTAGCGTTAATTTTCTCTTAGGACAATTTGAATAATATAGCTTTGGAGATCACACAGAACAGGCAAATGAACAATCTCTTTTTTCCTCCCTACGTTGGACTAGTTGAAGTATCATCAAATACAAATATCATCAAATACCAGACTATCATCTCCATACAGTCTGGCTTGTTGTATCCTGGTGGCTAAGTAGCTGAGGGTGCCCACCAGCTGTGTCTCTTCCAGATTCAACAGGAAGCAGTGGGTAGTGCAGTAACACATCACCTTGTATTCTCTACAATCCAGCTTGTCTTATGTCCTTTTCCCTTTCTTCTACTGTGCTGGAATTATCTTTTTACTAATTTTGGATTATTGCTGATTCTTCATCTCAGGGTCCATTGTCTGGGGAACCTGGGATAAAATAGCATATAGTCCCTGGATATACGAAATCACAAAAGCTTGTTCCGTTAACATACTCCTACTTTCCCAACACCTTACCTGGCGCTTCATCTACATGATCTGTGAGTGTAAAGCATTCGGAGTACGACATGGAAAGCTATGCCTCTTCTCCCAAAAGCTTTGTCCTTTAGTTCTATAATACCATTTCTCATCACTGGGCTTAACTAATAAAATCAAGAGATCCATGTTTACTTGCCATACATTTATTGAGCACATGTGTGTGCCAGGCACTATGCTAGATATTAAGGCACAAAAATGAATATGATATGGTACCAACTCTCCCACACCCCAAACATACTGTTTATATTTTTTCAAATACAAGAACAAACTGTGGCACAGATTTTTACCTGAATTACAGTAACAGTGGAAAAGGAGTCAGAGAATGTAGAAACATCAATGCTATTTTAGGAAATGAAAATGCAAGATGTAAGTTGATTGTTGTCAAAGATGTACAGTAGGAGGGATCAAAGATAGTTTCCAAAATGGCGATTGTATTGTCTAGGTACACAATGTTGTCAGTTGAGTAGAAATACAGGTTTCAGGAGGGACAACTGGAACTTCTATTTGGACACTTTTCTACATGAAGCACATTTTGTCCCATCCCTTTCAAGAACTGCTTCTCCCCTTGCCTGTCTCACCTGAGATTTCACTTCTTCGGGAATCACTTCTTTGAGTTGCAACGTCCTCCTTCTATATGTTCTCAGAGTGACCTGTATTTCTCTTTCTATAGCATCTCCAAGTTTCAGTGCAATTATATTTTTAATATCTGCATTTCCTGGTAAACTGAGATTCCATCAGGAGGATACTTGCACCTATGTTATTTATAACCTTATAACTGTGGCAGCACTTATGTAGACACCTTAAAATATTCAGTGAATGCCCATGTAAAGCTGTCCAGAATTCTCATAGTGGAATCATGATCACAACAAGTACCTTAGTCCATTGAGGCCGTGGCCCTTGGCTCAGTTCTGCAGAGCTGTTCAGTCACATTTAGAGTAACTCTTTTTTTTTTTTTTTTTGTGGTACGCGGACCTCTCACTGTTGTGGCCTCTCCCTTTGCTGAGCACAGGCTCCGGACACGCAGGCTCAGCGGCCATGGCTCACGGGCCCAGCTGCTCCGCGGCATGTGGGATCTTCCCAGACTGGGGCACGAACCCGCGTCCCCTGCATTGGCAGGCGGACTCTCAACCACTATGCCACCAGGGAAGCCCTAGAGTAACTCTTGATCATCCAGCCTCTGATCTCTAACACACTTTTGTGTAAACCATTCCTAAATCAAGTATGCTAAAGTGTTATACAATCTTTAACGAGCACCTATCGCAAAGTCCTGGCCTAAGTTAAGGATTCGATGAATATTTATTGAATGAAGGAGTATAGACAAAACAGTATATACCTGTCTTAAACTTCCATTTGTAGCCTATGGGGTCCCTCAGATTTCCTTAGTCCATCTGAACAAAGCAGAGTTCCTGATCCTGGTTGGCTCACATAATACACTGTCTCAGCCCCAACTGGTGGTTCAATCACTCTTTCAACCACCCAAAAGTCAGATGATCGGCCCAGGATGGAGACGTATTTTCTAGCTGTGAAAATACAATTGTTTTATATTTGTGCCCAGTGTTGATGTCAAGCTGAAGTCTGCAGAACCCAAGAGATCCAGGCATATAATCTAGAGTTTATAACTTTCTGATGTGATTTTTGAATGCACATATTTATATTTTAATAATTATCTGAAATTAACATATTATGGAATAAGAAAGAGCACTGACCCAGAATTGCCAATTTGTGATTGCATTTGGCATTTACAATCGCTTTGTCACCAAAAGCGTGTGAATTGCACATTGTAGAAAGCTACTTGGAAAATAACAGGGAGATGGCAGACTTCATATGTACTTACTGCAAGTAAAGGCTATGGAAGGAAGAGATCATCAATCAGGATCTGGAAGAAGGAGGGCCTTTGCTTATCAGCCAGTCTCTCTGAACAAGGCAAAACTCTGATCCCGTATATCACTTTTAAAAATTCTGAGTTCAGAGATAGGTAGCCTTTCAGAAGCAGATTTTGGACTCACTGACCTTAGCAAAAGAAGGATGTTTACAGGAGTGAGGCTCTTGCTGACTGGCTGATTTTCTGGATCATGTGTCTGTCATTTATTAGCTAGCTTTCAGAGGTGTGTGTGGAGAGCTCTCACTGGGATGGGTTTATTATCTGATCTGGTCTTTAGTTGCTACTATACGTATTGAATAATCAGTCATTTCCGTTCTTTTTTTTTAAATTAATTTTTATTGGCATATAGTTGCTTTACAATGTTGTGTTAGTTTCTACAGTACAGCAAAATGAATTAGCTATACATATATATATATATATATATATATATATATATAATCCCCTCTTTTTTGGATTTCCTTCCCATTTTGATCACCACAGTGCATTAAGTAGAGTTCCCTGTGCTATACAGTATGTTCTCATTAGTTATCTATTTTATACATATTATCAATAATGTATATGTGTCAATTCCAATCTCCCAATTGCTCCCACTCCCCCATTTCCCCCTTGGTACCCATACATTTGTTCTCTATGATGTCTGTGTTTCTATTTCTGCTTTGCAAATAAGATCGTCTATACCATTTTTCTAGATTCCACATATATGCATGAATATATGATATTTGTTTTTCTCTTTCTGACTTACTTCACTCTGTATGACACTCTCTAGGTCCATCCACATCTCTACAAATGACCCTATTTCGTTCCTTTTTATGGCTGAGTAATATTCCATTGTATATATGTACCACATCTTCTTTATCCATTCTTCTGTTGATGGACATTTAGGTTGCTTCCATGTCCTGGCTATTGTAAATATTGTTGCTATGAACATTGGGGTGCATGTGTCTTTTGAAAATGAAGCAACTGAAAAAGGATTAATCTCCAAAATATACAAGCAGCTTATGCAGCTCAATATCAAAAAAACAACTCAATCCAAAAAAAATGCATGGAAGACCTAAATAGACATTTCTCCAAAGAAGACATACAGATGACCAACAAACACATGAAAAGATGCTCAACATCACTAATCACTAGAGAAATGCAGATCAAAACTGTAAAGTATCACCTTATCAAAAAATCTACAAGCAATAAATGCTGGAGAGGGTGTGGAGAAAAGGGAACCTTCTTGCACTGTTGGTGGGAATGTAAATTGATTCAGCCACTATGGAGAACAGTATGGCAGTTCCTTAAAAAACTAAAAATAGAACTACCATATGACCCAGCAATCCCACTACTGGGCATATACCCAGAGAAAACCATAATTCAAAAAGTCATTTCCATTCTTGAAATGAAGTATAGAAACATTTCTTTTTCTCATCAACCCTAGTTTTCCTCCCAGCGTCAGGGATGGAGTTTCATAACTATTGTTGACTCTCCTTTAAGTTGATGTCTCACTTGAAGGTGACTGATTTTCAGTCTGAGTGCTGATAAGCATGATTTCATTCTATTATTATTATTATTATATTATTTGTTGTCTCTTCTGTCAGGGTGGAGCCTGAAGCTTCTAAGCCTTTGCACAACAGACATTCAATTACTGAGACATATCACAATGACTCAAATTATTGTAAGGAGGGACGGAAAAGTGCTTGGGGTCAATGCTTCAGGATTTCCCAGGCTTGACAAAGAAGAGAGGCCTTGAAGCCTCACTAAGGTTATCATAGGTAGCCAGGTCACCTTCCTTTTTTAGCTTAGGTGTGAGTGATTTAGCTTAGGTATGAATTGAATGTTCATATTCATCAGCAGTGTTAATCCAGGTACCACATGCATTTTAGCAAGTTTGTTCTATTATCTGTAATCACTTAAGCTAAGGAATTTAAACCAGTTCTTGTGTCCTTAAAGAATTTGATGTAGTATTTACTGTCAGGCAAAGTGAGACTAATTTTTGAAAACCACCTGAGTTTTCCAAATCCTATTTATGAGCTTGTTTTCCTCGGGATTCTGTTCTACCAGCTTACATGTATACTTTCGGGAAGCATTTCACCCTTCAGTCTATTTGTAAGAAGACACAGTCTACTGAGGAAGGTCAAGATCCATATATTTTACATAATTTAACTATTAACATCCTAGAACAATTTGTCGTGGCCTGGAATTGACATCGTTGAGATTGTGTTGCACAAAAGAGAAAGGAACTCAGGAACCACAAAAGGTAAATACAGAAGTCAGTGTATTCATTCTGGGTGTTGTTAGAAAACAGTCCCTGTTACATTCCAAGCATATTGGAATTAGAAGAGGGGGTTACAGCCCCCTCTTCCAGGGTAAGGGCATTGTGCTTAATTTATGTATTTGCTGCAAAAAACAAACTAACAAAAACATTATTTTTTCATTGCTCACAGTAAGGTTGCAAAGATTTTCTCCTATTTATTTCCCTTCTATGAGTTTTATGTATTTAATATTTAAATTTAGGTCTATAATCCTGTTTAAGTTAATTTTGGGGTATGGTGTGAATTAAGGATCAATGTTTATTTTCTTCCATAAATATATCAATAGTGTTAGCACTATATGTTGAAATGGCTTTTCTTCCATCATCATAGTTTCTTGGTACCTCTGCTAAAAATCAATGGACCATATAGTTGGGGGTCTATTTCTGAACTCTGTTTTCTTCCATTAATTGTATATTCATCTTTTCACCAATAAAACACTGGCCTGATTTGCACAGTTTCATAATAAATATTGAAATCAAGTACTGTCATTCCTCCAATTTATTCTTGGTTTTAAAAATCATTCCAGCTATTCTAGTCAACTTTCAAGGAAAAAAAGGAAGACTCTAGGAATTTTGATTGGGATTTTTTTAATCTTTAAACAATTTGTTAATAATTGATATTTTAATGGAATTGAATCATTCAATTCAACAACATGGTGTTCCTATCTCTCCATTTATTTAAGTCTTTGTTCATCACAGTTATGCAGCTTTAACTGAAGAGAACTTCATTGTCTCTTGTCACATTTATTTCTAAGTATTTTGTGTTTTGGTATATTTTAAAAATAATTTTAAAAATTTATTTTTCACTTGTTGCTAGTGTAATTGATATTTTATACATTAACTTTCCATCTTGTGACCTTTCTTCCTTCCTTCCTCCCTCCCTCCCTTCCTCCTTTCCTTCCTTTTTCCTTCCTTCCTTCCTCCTTCCTTCCCAACTTTTCTTGACTAATTTATATTGTGCCTGTACTATACCCATGCACTGTGCTTCTCGTAAATCAGAAAACCCATATTTTAATTTAGCAGCCAAAAGGACATTCAAGTAGTGATTGAAACTGGGTAACTGGAGGGATAGTTTTATACTACTTTATATACAATGATAGACATATTCTTCTAGGAATAGAATTGACTTCAGTTAACAAATAATCTCAGGTAAGAAAGTTCCCATAATTTTTCTCCTATTGTTTATTTAAAAGATAGTATTTCAAACAATATATTTAAATTTTTTGAACAATACTTTTTTTTACATAAAGTAATGAATGATAGAAAGTACAAGAAAATAAAAGAGGGAATCAATTTTGGGTATTTTCCCTTTCTCTTCTAAAAACGTCTTCTTGCATTGTGAAAATGTGGTGTGAACTTCATTTTTCTTTAAAAGTTTCAGGCTGCAGTCGAAAGTAATTTGCATAAAAGACAGCAGGTAAGAATATTTTGCAGCATATTTTTCCTTCGTACAGGAAGAGAAAGAGAGAAGGAAAAGAAAAGAAAATCATTAAAGAGTTTACGAGGTCGTTTCTGAAACAAAGTTGAACATTAAAAAACAGCCCTTGGCTTTTGATGGAAAACACTTAAAGTTATCCAGGTTCCATGGAATGCATTTAAGGCAGTATAGCAGATGGGGTGTTGAGTAACATCTTGAGTTAATTTATTTTTGAAGTACACAATGAGTTTTTATGATATAATTGAATTAGAGAGTCGCAGGGACTATCTTTCTCCTGTTATTTTATAGTTAACTTGTAGAAAGTATCAGACTATTTGTGGAATTATTTTTATAATATGTCAGCTATACACTTAAATCAACATCAAGCATATAATTTTTTTAAAATGTTCTCTTTGGTTTAATTCTGAGAAGAGGCAAAGACAGTAAATTATAAAACGGCTACTGTGATGTTACTGAGCCAACAAGCTTGTCTGGCATTGAACAAAGTTTTAGTTGATGTTATGGCAGAATTTAAATTTCTTATTGTATTTATGTATTAAATAGTAAAATAACTTGAATTTTTCATGAAAAATTAGAAGTACACCTTCAATCTGTTCTCCAGCTTCTGTTGTGTAGAGACAGGGAACAAAAATTTAAGTTAAAAATTTAACTACTTGAAGCAAATTTATTAATAAAATAGAAGGAGTGTGAGGGGTGCTTAAAATCTCAAGGGTGCCTACTTTCACTTTCATTCTTGATAGGGAACAACTGGAATAAAAATATGAATAAGATGATGGCATATTGGCAATCATTTTACCCATGATTTGTCACAGTATATGTACTTTCGATAGTTCTATTGAAAAAAATTTATAATTTGAGAATGCCAAATAATACTGACCAAGTATATCTTGAGGAGTGCTTTTCTCCAAATTCAACTTCATATTTTTTGTTGCATTTATAAAAAACATAAAACAGTATATTTTCTTAGAATAAATTACATTAAAATCCTGTAACGCATTTACAGAATCTTAGAAGCCCAAAGAAAAACTGTGAAAAAAACAACATACATTGCTCTTTTTTGCCAGTTACGTTTTAATATCTCCTAAGAAGAGACTTTGTAGCTGAAAACCTGAATGTTCTTTGTTCTTTATCTGCAGTCCAATTTTCCATTGTATTCCCAAGACAGAAGGTTCTTCCTGGTGTACAGAAGTTATCATGAGACATCGAGTAGCAGAAGCATCTATCATAACCACTCGGTAGATCTGAGGATGACAGGTAACTTGTCAGCGTGCACTTTACTTTCCTTCTGCTGTTGCAGCCTGGCAGCTTCTGTACACTCTTTATTGCACAGGTGCTTTCTTTTGGCAGACGTGCTCAGATAATAGAACAATCCAATGAAAACATCAGTGAAACTCCCTGACAGAACATTTGCTGCTTTGGAAACATTTGCACTTACCAAATAGCAAGAGCATCTCAGGCTATGAAACAGTGATTATTTGAGTTTCATTCTTTGAAAAGCATGCAGGATTTATTATTGGGAAAATGCACACATTTTTAGATGATTTGTAAAATAGTTGCCCAGTTAAATCAAGGAGAAGTTTGAGTTTTGAATCCCATGATATCAAAGAAATGTGTTACCAACTTGTCATTCTTTTCTATTTAAAGTATTCCTAAAATTATAATAATCTATTTAAAAAATTCCATATCATGTAAGTTTATGCCAAGTTTTGTTATAAAATGCAAAAAATAAAGCCACACTGGCTTAAAATAATGGAGGTTCATTTTTCTATTAATATCTGTCCGTGGATCAGCTGTGGCTCTGCTCCATGTCAGCTTTACTGTAAGATACAGACTGCAGAGTGGTCTTACCTGGAACACATTCAGTCTTCTGGCAGAGAGAAAAGAGATACCCAGAGGATCTAAAACTAACTCCCAAAACTTCTATTGGGAATTGGTATATGTTACATTGCCAATATTTAATTGACTAAAACAAATCACAATGTAAGCCTGGTGCCACTAAATGTTGCCGGTATATTTATTCTTCCAAAGGGAAGGGCATCCCCAGACTCATATGTAAATATAAGGTCTATGGAGAGAGAAGTGTATACAAATTCCAGGAAAATATATACATGTTTTAAGGTGTAGATAATTATGTAGTTGCATGTATGTCAAACAGCTGATATCTGATTCTGAACCTCAGCTCTGCCATTTACTTGACAAATGGCATTATCTATTCTATCAGACTTTCACTTGATAAATAAAATCAAACAGCAATGACTACTACAATGTTAGATTAAATCCATTAAATTGTGTGACATAGCAATATATATATATATATATTTTTTTTTCCTGTTGTATTTTTGAAAACCAAGAAACATTATGCTTTTTAGAATAATATGCCATTACTGCCCTTTTCAGTTGAAAAGAGGTGTTGTTTTGGTTGAACCTTTGACTGATTTGAAAATAAATTAATGAAACTTCACATATAAGGCCTTTTAATCAATATAGACACTTGTCTGTTATCAATATGCTTATATCATGAGGTATGGCAAGTAGTATGTGTATCAATAGTTACACACACATACACATTCCACATATATCTACAATTGTAAGTAGAACTGTTGTCTCCTTGGTGCACATAAAACAGAGGAGATTGGAGCTGAGTTGCCGCAATAGTCAGAGAGCATTCCTTAGTTATTTTGTAGGATAGAAGGTAGGTATGTCACCTTACTAATCAATGGACTTAGCAGGCTGGTTTTTTTGAAATGTACAGATTTAACTTTTCTTTTTTTAACCTTGTGAAAATTTGGACAGAAGGATGCATTCCCATTCTTTTATTCTTGGTACAATAAGAAATGAATAAGAAATGAATCACCTAATTTTACTTTTTTTGAACAATAGCTCATAGAAAGATCTTAAGCAGTCTGTTTATCATTGTCATATTTATTTGTAAAAAACCTCCATTCAAAGTTGTTCTTATACCAATGTTGGATTAGAGCTTTTCAATTTTATCCTGAATCATTTCTAAAATCTGATACTGGAATTACATTATTATGAACTTTGTACATATGTCACCCAGCTTTTTTCACCCATTCTTATCCAGTGTCAGAAAATTCACTCACACTGTCACATCCAGGAACTTCTCTTTATTTAAAAAACAGAGTAGTGTGTAGGTATCATATATGATTTCTTTTGATTAGATAAACACATCATCTATAAAATGTTCCTTTTTTTCAATATAATAAAGTAGTATAGGGAATAAGATGAAAATATAGAGATTATTATTCATTAAAAGTGTTTTTGTTAATCACCCCATCTCTCTCTTGGCTTCTATTCAGAGAAGGACAGAAAGAAGGAAAGGGAGAGGGATAGGGAAAGAGAAGTGAGAGAGAGAGAAGAAAAGAGAGAGAGAGAAAGAGAAAAAAGAGAGAGAAGAATATGGAGGAAGAAAAGAAGCCTGAGTGTTTCCCATGGTTCTTATTTCAAAGTGCTAATGATGTCCACACATATCATGACAAGCTTGAGCTCACAGATGGATAAGCAAAATAGAGTGGATTTACTCATGGAACCATGGGGTTTCCATTTCATGGAAATGATCCCAATAGCTGTTCTATGTGTCTCTGAGGCCCTGGAATGGGCCTTGTTATGTACTTACACTGTTTTTCTTTTTAATAACATCTGTTAACATAACACTTTGTCTACAATGTCTCTTTCAATATGTTGTCCCTTCTACCCATGGTCCCTCAGTTCAGTTGATGTCAGAATAGTCATGCTGCTTTGGGGGATTCAATAAAAACAAAGTTATATTTAGGACATTATTTTTTATTTAGTTTGGGATTTGTTGGTTATAAGTATGTAGCTCACAATCATTTTCAGGTATATTTAAATGATTGTTAGCTGTTCCAACCTAGGAATATTTCTGACCACACAGTGCCAATTCACCTGACATGAAGATGCCACCCACCACCCCCCCGACACAAAAAAAGTATAAGCATATTGAAAGCATCTGGGAAATGAAGAAACAAGATTTTAATTGTCCTAGATCAGTAACTAGACTGCAGAAAATTCTTCCAATCACTAGTTATATAAAATTATAGGCATATAATTATATTCTCATAGGAGCCACTAAAAAAGAAGGTCTTTCCTTTTAAATACTCTCAATTATGCAATTTTTATAATTATAAACCCACAATACGTTTTTCTCTTTTAGTTTTCCAATTGAAAGCCATGAAAAATAGATTGGTCATAATTCTTGTGTTTGTAGGGCACAAGTTTGTAGCAGTCCTCTGAGCAGCAAGCATATCTATGTGTGAGTGGAAGGTTTTAAGTGTGCCACGATATCACTTACATCTTAGCATGACATTGTCAGTAACAGTTAGGAAGCTACAATAAATTTCTACATGATCAAATAATCAATAATAACGTAAAAATTAAAGTATATTCATTTTCTTTACAGTACATTATACTGCAAAATATTTTCATTTGAAGAAATAAGAATTATGCAGCCAGAAATATAGGGCAATTATAATATAGAATTGTAGTAAGTAGTTGCTTAACAAAAACATTATGTCATTATTTTGGATTTTATGATAATTTTGGTTTTGTTAGCTTTTAAAATTCACCGTTTATTATGATTTATTTTCTTCACTCTGAATAAATATTTACTTCCGTATCTGAATTTCGTATTTTCAGTTTTGTACTCTTTTTCTTAAAGAGGGTTACAAAAAATTGTAGGTCCCACAAAACCTAGATCTACTCATGGCAGATATTAGACCTTACCTCTATGTAAGGAGATTTCTCCCATCAGTTTAGATGTCTTCTCTTCAATCTTTTTCTAGTCTGGACAGAAGATTTTATGTTCCAGATACATTTTTTACTCTTGACCATGTGTTCTTATTGTTTCTGTTTCACCTTTATTGCCTCTGTTATCATCTTGGGCAACTTTGATAAAAGAATGGATAGATGTAGATATTAAAATATAATTACATTTTCATATAACTGTCTAACACTTTATGCAATATTCATATGGCAGATGACATTCTTTCTTACAATTTTCATGCATAATATAAATGCACAGGCGATATTTTCATAGCACTCCCAGCCAGAGATAAAGTCATTAACAATTTTTGTAGGTACAAAATTGTTTCAATACATTAAAAATATTTCCCCCACTTTCTGATATCATTGAAGTTGCAGGGAAATTTAGTAAACGGAGTAAAGAGAAATATATTTGGAAAGTGTAAATACTATTTCATTGATTCTTTCTAAAGAGCTCTTTTCTTCATTGTAGATTAGCCGTTTTCTCTAGCAACTATCATGTTCCTGTCCACCCGGATACAATATCTTGTTTCCTTTAACAAGTTAGCTGGAGGCACGAGGGCATAGTGTCACTCAGCTCTCTTTTCTAGTTTCCATAATAACTGTCACATTCCATTTTTCCTTGCCATTTAATTACTCTACTTCCCTATTCAACACATTCATAATGTGGTAACAATGATCAAGTTTAGGGCTTATTTAATCTTGTAGCTTGGATGCTTTGTGAAGAAAGAAGACCTTGATCTTATCAGTAACTCGATTCCAAATTACATTTAAGGGTCTTACTTCCTGAGAGGTTTCCAGTGGACAGCTAATCGAGGTATGTGGATTCTTGTTATCCACAAAGCGTGACCCTTAACTAACCCTTACCTGTTTCAGTTATACGTTCCAATGACACTCATCTTTCTGTGTCTAACTTTCTTTAGGTGCTGGATTTTTCTG
The DNA here is from genome assembly GCF_949774975.1 of Lagenorhynchus albirostris. NCBI lineage: Eukaryota > Metazoa > Chordata > Mammalia > Artiodactyla > Delphinidae > Lagenorhynchus > Lagenorhynchus albirostris. The sequence continues at coordinate 19,206,097 of NC_083097.1, forward strand.
TCCACTGAATAATGTGCCAACATTAGAATGAATTACAAATAAATTATCTCCAAAAAGCATAAAAATCTCAAGAATCCATTGATATTTTCCAGCAGGAATTGACCCAGGACAATCATGTATGTCTAGTATCACTATTACAAGGTCTAGGAGACACATTTCTGATACTGTGGATATAATCATTCACCCTTCTTGCTCTTGCCAGAGTTTACAGCATTCTTCATGTTGGTTAGTTAATTAAATGTCTTCTACTGTAAGATGTCTTCTGTAATTAAGTTTTTGCCTAGAGAAGAACAATAGTTTATAGTGAGAGCTTTTATCAAGTAAACCACAGAATTAAATGAAATTGGTCTCCAATTCTGAAACAGGCCATCAATCCTCAAAACTTATAAAACAGAAGTGTAAAGCTTTGACAAATACAACATACATTCAGACTACCTGTTTGACATGAAGAAACTGTCTAGAAGAATCTTGGGACAAATTGCTTTCTGGGAATTAAACTGTGGTTTGTCCTTTGTGTCTGCTAATTAAATTTTATACAATTATGAAACTATTACATTCTGGTTAATATATACTTTCCTCTTTATGTGACTTCATCTATGAGTTATACTATTCATCAAGAATATTGGAAAATGCAATATTTGTGATTAATATGTTACACAATTTTGACAAATGACACAATGAGATTTTTAAAAATTATTGTAAGGACTAAAATATCAAGGACTCAATAGGATGCTATGCTCAACTCACAAAGAGAAGGCATTTTATTAATTATTTTTAGGGAAAACATCACTCTTGCACACATGCACAGAATCACAGAAATAAAAGAAACAGCATATGCCTAGTAGAACTAAATTTATTTCATTTCTAATAGTTTTAAGTTCACTTGGATATTTAGTGAAGACAAAACTTTAGCATCAAATTATGAGACATGGTAGACGCTTACTGAATGTGAAAGAAAGTATTCTGTTGTTAGTACTTGGGTTTGCCAGTTTAGGCTAGAATCATTTGACTAAATGGTGTGATGGAAATTGCCTGATAGTCATTAGATATCAGAAAGATATCATGTCTGCTAGAAATTTTCAGCACTCCAGGAGTAAGAAGTAGTTATAGTTTAGCAAATTTTTTTCAGGCACATAAAACTAGTGTTAGAAGCTTAGTAATGTCTAATATAAACTTCAGATTTAATTTCAAATTGCAGATAATAACTCAGTTATTTGAGGAATATTTCATAAAATAGCTTATGCAATGAAAACAATCAGCCCCCAATATATTAAGTATCCAATTTATAATCTGTTTATAAAAAATTCAGTTTTAACTTAGGCAATCTATTCATCCGTCTGCAAAGTAGACAATTCTGACATTCTAATAGATGTGTTAGAATGTTTTCTATGGATCTAATCAAATCCTCTCAGGAAACACAAAAATTGTAACACATCTGTAGAGTCAAAATGCAAAATCCTTACCATGAAGGCAGAATACTGGTTGCTGGTTTCCAAGGGGTTGTAAGGAAGAGGGAGTAGGGAGGAACTGCTTCATGGCTAAGGGATTTTACTTTGGGAGTGATGGAAAAACTTTGAAATTATGTAGAAGTGGTAGTCACACAACGTTGGGAATGTACTAAATGTCACTGAATTATTTACTTTAAAATGGTTAATTTTGTTTTGTGAATTTCACCTCAATAATTTATTTTTTTCTAAAAATGCAGAATCTTTATCAGAGTCCCAGAGTACACCCAGAATCAATTGTTCCTTCTCAGTGCTAATTTATGGCGAGCTCCCTCACATGATGCATACTTATTAAGTCCGGTTGTAGTCTTCCCCATTTCTTTCATTAGACCAGGGAATTTTTTTTTGTTTAAGAATTCCTAAGGGAAAAAAAAAAGAATTCCTTGGACTTAATATAGTCTTATTATTAATAAAAGGAGGGTGTCAATAAAGGACAGATGGATGAATAAATGTTATTTTATTTTGATTTTACGAGTTTAAAACTCCAAGAATTTGTATTTACAAATATATTCAAGATTTCTAAATAGATACACGTTTCTTACAATAAAGCAATCAGAAAGAGAAAGAATGACATTTTCTTATTAGTTTCGCTGTCTCTCATTTGATTTGAACTTTCTTTTAATAGCGTTCCTTTTAGGGACAGGCTCAGAAAGCCAAAATCTTTATAACAGGTTCCATATTCAGAATTTTCCAGTGCTGTGACCTTGTATAAGGTATCCAACTTTCATTTAGTTATCAGTAAAATATTGTTAACAGTATTTGACTTCCAGGATTTATATAAGAAAAAAAATATGTACATGTACACACACCTATATATATATGCATATGTGTAGATAGATAGAATATGCTCCATTCAAAATTCTTATTTACTTATTTTGAAAGGTAGAATAGAAATTATGTTTTGCTTTTTCAAAAATATTCTACTGTTGTTAGCTCTTCCATTATTGATACTCACTATAATGCAGGATAGAAAGCATGGCATTAGAACCAGATTAACTAAATTTTAAATCCAACTCTTCTACTTCATAGGTTAATGACATGGCCAAGTCCTTTAAATTCTCCTTGCCTCTGTTTACCCACCATTAACATGGACTATTGCAACATTTATCTTATAAGGATATCTTGGTGATTAAATAAGATAAAGTGTTTAAAATGCTTGAAACGGCACTCAACAAACATTAACTATTGTTTATTTTTCATTATAAACGTTATGGTTTTAACACGGTATTTGTGAAGGTGATTTAAGTGTCTGGTTTGTACTATTATTATAAATGTAGCAACCCCACACTCCCAGCAGAAGTCAGTATAGTTGTGGCAGTATTCTCTAAAGAGCGTAGCTTCCCTGGTTTGACCAGTTTGGGTTACCAGGATCTCCAATGCATTTCATTGACTGAGATTCATTCAGTCCAGAAAATCAAATTAGTCTAAAACAATATATGAGGTACCTGGAGGGTCCCTTTAACTCACTTCCTTTATAAACACATTATAAACCCACACAATGAAATGAAGCCTTTATAATAAATTCCACCTATGCATAACAATAAATCACAAACTATGCAAGAAACTAGTTCAGAAGACTTTAGGTCCTTCACAGTTAAGTCTCATTAAAGGAACTAGTGAGACTTCCCTGGCAGTCCAGTGCTTTAAGTCCAAGTTTCCACTGCAAGGGGCGTGGGTTCCATCCCTGGTCAGGGAAGTAAGATCCTGCATGCCACGCAGGATCAAAAAAAAAAAACAAAAAACAAAAGAAGAACTAGTGAAAATTACTGTGACTATCTTAAAGATAGTCTCTCCTGTAGTCTGATCTAGATTTCTCCCTTTCTCTGTGACTCACACTGTTTTGACTGGTGCCAATGTGCTCAGAGATTTCTTTTTTATAGGCCCTTCTCTATAGTTTCATCACTGTTATTGAATTTACACACAAGCCATGTTTAGAACAATGTTCATCAATTTGTTTCAAAAGTCATGTGTTCCTAGTGAAAATCCCTATTGCTCCATTTATCTTCATACTGGAATATTCCCCATGCTAACTTCTGTTTCTCTGAGGCCCTGCAGCATTTTCACTCAATCTGCTCATTCTTTGCTTGTTTCTTTTTTCTGTACAGCTCTTGTGTTCTCTGCTTCATTGTGTTAATAGGTTAATAGTTCTGTTCTCCCCCTCCTTTTTTTTTTTTGCCTGTGAAAATATATTCCCAAATAATGTCATGGAAAAAGTCCACCGTTAAACAGATATGTGAACACGATGATACCATTTATATGCACCTGAATGAACTGCTTCCTTTTTTCTCCAGCCATGACTTCATTTTCTTCCTCACCATCAAACTATTCCAGTTTGCAGGATTATGTGTCTAACTATCTCATCCCCAACATTGGGTAGGACACAGAGTAATGTATCTTATTTTTCTCTCTTCGGAGGTAATCGGAAGTAAATACCATCCAAAAAACTATTCTCAGATATGTCCCTTTAACCTGGTATTTCAGATGATAAAGGAGAACATATTCTATTCTATTGTTATTTTCATAAGCATCTCGTATACATATAACAAAAAAGTAACATTTATTTTATTCATAGAAACTTTTTTTCTATTCTCTACACTGTATAGCCCATTGACTCTATTAATGTTAGTAATTATACCCTATTATGTTAACAGTACTGGTGAAAATGAGAGCAACATACTTCCTTGTCTTATATTAGTTTTTGTCATTCCCATTATTTATAAAAAGTTGAATTGCTTTCCCTATCATATATATTTTTCTAAGTACTTTCATCATGAGTAAAATAGTATATATTGTAGAATATAAATTAAAAATATTAAGTATGGAGGAGGCATTTCACAATAAAGGTACTTAGCATTTTGCCCAAAGAGTGAAAAGACTATATTTTAATTTAAAGGAAAAAAAAAAGTGGTGGGAGAATTCCACAATGAATTAATGAGCCAAGTAATTTATTTGCAATCCTGTTTTCCAGTTTCTTCCACTGTGTATCTGCAGTTCTCTATTTCTAAGGGTTCCTGAGCTGTGCCTCTGTTATTTTGGTAGGACCATTTACAATTATGCAGACAGAGAAGGTCTGTTACAGTGAATTCGTTGGCATTGTATAGCAGCTAATTAAAAAATAAACAAACAAACAAGAATTAAAGCCAGGATTAAACTAAATTAAAGCCAGGAACGTGTAAATTCATTCTCAGAGAAGTTAGTTATTGCATTATTTTCTAATCAGGTGTGACTACAAAAATAGTTGACTAGGGGAAGTATCCCAGCTAATAAATAAAGGATGACAGAGCCAGAGCACCATTTTGAAATTACTAATTAATTAGTAAATTTATTTAGATAGCATCATCAGCTGCTAACATCAAAGGGAGACACCTGGATGTTTGTGCATCTTGAGGGAATACACAGTACTTATTTTAAAGTATTTTTGCCAAAATTCCACAGGCAAGAAATGAGCTGATAGAGGTACTCAGCTGCATACATGTGTTATCCTTCAAGAGAAAGGCAGTATGACTCTGAGTTTGGCTCAGAGGCTGGCAGGCAATCACTGGCACCATAGGCTGAAAGGGCACAGCCTCTATTTTATCCACAAGCCAGAGATTGGGGCGACTTTCAGGACCCCAGAGGGCAGAACATCAAGCCACAGGTTATTTTCAGGCCTTGAAACCTAATGAAATTTGCCCTGCTGGATGTTGGACCAGTTACTCCTTTATTCATTCCATTTTTTCCCTTTTGGAATGGGCATATCTATCTTATACCAGTCCCACCACCGTATCTGAGAAGCAGATAACTTCTTTTTTAGTTTCACAGGTGAGAGAGAGAGAGGAATTTGCTTCTGAGTGGATTAGAACCAGAGTCTCACCCATACTGATTTAGATGATTTAGATGATGAAATTTGCAACTTTTTGAGTTGATGATACTTAGATGAGATTTTGAATTTAGAGCTAAAGTTGAAATGGATTAAGATTTGGAGAGATTCAGGATTGGGGTAAATATATTTTGCATGTGGAATTGACATGAATTTGACGGGACCAGATGTCAGACTGTAGTGGGATATACAGTGTTCCCCAAGAACTCATGTTCATCTAGAACCTCCAAATGTGACTTGATTTGAAATAGAGTCTTTACTGATGTAATCAGCTAAAATGAGTTCACACTGGATTAGGGTGAGTCCTAATTCCAAACTGGCCGTATTTATAAGAGGAGAGAACACACAGAGGGACACAGAGAGAATGGCATGTGAAGATGAAGACAGAGTTATGTTGCCACAAACCAAGGAGTGCCAAGAGATAAAAAATTGAAGAGGTAAGGAAGGATTCTCCCCTAGATTCTTTGGAGGGAGCTAGCACCTTGATTTGGGATTTCTGGCTTCCAGAATTGTGAGGTAAAAAGTTTATCCTATTTTAGTGAACTATATTGTGGTACTTTGTTACAGCATCCCTAGGAAACTAATGCAACATACAAATATAAAAGAAATCATCTTGGTGATTATGTACAAGATTGTTTATAAATATTACTAGCACTTGTGAAAGTGAATTGTGACCCACATTTTCAGTTTTGGAAACAGAGCAGGATAGCAATAGCTTTAATACTATATCAAGAATAATGACAGCAATAAGGACTTTACAAATATCAATTCGCTTAATTTTTACAATAACCTTATTTGCAAATTCTGTTATTATTGCCATATGTATAGATGAGGAAACATGTTTCAAAGGTAAAATTAATTCTCTAAGGTCAAATAGCACTTGATTAGCAGAACAAAGATTTGAAATCTTTTCCATCTAACTGAAAACCTATGCTCTTCACTATTACAGTGTAGTTACTGTGGTATCAGTTTACTAATATCCTATAAGAATCTTGCCAACGTAGCTCAAGATCATGTTATATTATTAGTTTTATATTTAGTAGATATTTCTACTCCCAAATATTACCTTGCAATATATCCATTTAGACTTTTAATTTTGAACTTCAGAATATCCAATCTATCTGTTATGAGTTGAATTGTGTCCCTCAAAAATTCACAATTTAAAGCCCTAGCCCTCAGTACCTCATGATGTGACTTTATTTGGAATAGGGTCATTGTAGATATAATTAGTTAAAATGAGATTTTGAGGGTAGACCCTAATCCAATATAACTGGAGTCTTTATACAAAGGGAAAATTTGGACACAGAGATCGGCATGCATAAAGGGAAAATAATGGAAAAAACCCAGGGAGAAGATGGTCATCTACAAGCCAAGGCGGGAAGCCTGAAACAGGTTCTTCCCTCACAGCCCTCAGAGGGAACAACTTTGCCAGCCAGCTCCTTGATTTTAGATTTCTAGCCTTCAGATATGTGAGAAAATAAATTCTGTTGTATTACTTACCCAGTTTGTGAAGCTTTGCTGCAGCAACCCTAGCAATCTAATACACTTTCCATCAGACTTCAGATTCACCCTGTGGTTACCCATTTATGAAGAGTGGGAAAACAATAAATACATTGTCTGCCACCCCTGGCCACTGCCCTGGGTTCAGGTCTCTGAAGGTTTAGTCATTACAGTAAAATGCTGTTTCAGGGAAAATTGCATTTCTTAACTTTGTTCCAATTTGAATTGGGTCATTTGGATTTTTGTTTTTCAGTTTAACATGGCAGTTTCATTGTCGAATTGTCATTCTTGAAATGGAAGTTTCTCATTTATCCTGTATCTCTTGAGAAACATTCTTTTTTAAATCTCTGTTATGTGCCATTCAATTTTCATTATACTTCTGTTTGTATGTTTCTGTTCTCAACCTAGCCCCTTGATACCAACTTCCTTCACTGAAGCTTTGCAATCATTATCACCTATGACATTTACTTGTTTCCCAGCAACCAGTCAAATGATGGAACATTCTAGATACTCAGTAAATGTCTGTGGTTTATTATGACCATCATAACCTGTCCATGTAATAAGCCAGATTCATGGAGCATAATCAACAATGAACTTTATTCTTCTTCTCTAGTATCCATTCAAACAAATGCTGTGGATCTAATTCTTTCCATTCAGCTGGATGAAATTTTGGGCCAGTCCCATTTCTTTCTCATCATTACCAATTAGTAAAACATCTTCCTTGTACTTTTAGTAAACATGTATTATAGTATTGTACATCCATTCAACAATTATATATTGAAGACTAATATTTATGAGATAATGTGCTGGATGTTTCAACATTTCAGTGGAGAAGCTAACATAAATCCCTCTCCTCAGGAAGCTTACACATTTAAGTAGTGGGTTCCAAAATGATGCTGCACTTGGCAACTAGCTCAAGGTTCCTGAAGAAATAAATGACTTGTAGTTTATGCACACTCCTTGAACAGGTTTCTCTATGCTGGGAGTCATGCCTTTTGAAAAAGCGGTATGAATGCTGTCCCTTATTTTAACTAAAGTTATCGATGACACAATCTTGATTATGGAAGGCTTACAGTCCAGCCTCAACTCACTGGCCAGGTTTGTTATGAGTGATAGAATTGGCCAACACATGCTTTTTTGCAAGTCAATGAGATGTCTGTAATCCCTAGTAGTGGGTTGGCCAAAAAGTGCCGTTATTTTTTTTTTTTCTTTTTTTTTTTTTTGCCGTACGCGGGCCTCTCACCGTTGTGGCCTCTCCAACTGCGGAGCACATGCTCCAGACACGCAGGCTCAGCGGCCATGGCTCACGGGCCCAGACACTCTGCAGCATGTGGTATCTTCCCGGACCGGGGCACGAACCAGTGTCCCCTGCATCAGCAGGCGGACTCTCAACCACTGCGCCACCAGGGAAGCCCCGTGCCTTCAGTTTTTAAGTAAAAATAAAAGACACATTTTCCATTTTCACCAAGAACTTTATTGAACAACGAATTCACCCTTTTGTTCCACTACCTTCTGCCATTTTTCAGGCAACTTCATAATTCCATCTTCCCAAAACATTTTATCTTTTTGAGCAAAGAACTGTTCCAGGTGCCTTTTACAGTCTTTCAGGGAATTGAAGTTTTTTTCCATTAAGAGAATTTTGTAAAGACCGAAATAAATGGAAATCCAAAGGTTCAATGTCTGGTGAATACGGTGGATGAATCAGAACTTCCCAGCCAGCTGTAACTGTTTTTGTCTGGTCATCAAAGAAACATGCAGTCTTGCATTATCCTTATGAAAGATTATGTGTTTTCTGTTGACTAATTCTGGATGGTTTTCATCGAGTGCTGCTTTCAGTTGGTCTAATTGGGAACAGCATTTGTTGGAATTAATCATTTGGTTTTCCGGAAGGAGCTCATAATAGAGGACTCCCTTCCAATCCATCATATACACAACATCACCTTCTTTGGATGAAGACTGGCCTTTGGTGTGGTCGGTGGTGGTTCATTTCTTTTGCTCCACAGTCTCTTCCATTCCGCATTGTTGTACAGTATCCACTTTTCATTGCCCATCACAATTTGTTTTAAAAACAGAACGTTTTTGTTACATTTAAGTAGAGAATCGCATGCGGAAATACGGTCAAGGTTTCTTTCGCTTAACTTATGTGTAACCCAAACATCGAAGCAATGAACATAACCAAGCTGGTGCAAATGATTTTCAACACTTGATTTGGATATTTTGAGTATGTCAGCATTTATTCCCAGCCCATCAGCCAGGTTAATCAGAGTAGCCTATTAGGAGTGCATTCCTGACAAAAATTTCCAGAAGCTGCAATGAGATAGAAACAAAGGGTGGCTCTATATTGTTATTGCTGAAACCTTTGATTTCATCAGCTCCAGCCCCATGACTTTTGCCATGATAACACTCCTTCTTCTCATCCACAGGAGAATTTACAACAGCCAGATCACTAGGAGGGCATTTTTTTAATCCCTCTTCTAGCCACTCATCTTGTAGAAATTCATTACCTGTCAGAAGAGCAGGAGACACTAACTTCCCTCCCTTACCTACCACTTGGAGGAAAGCATCTGTGACCAGATGCCAGGAATCCTCCCATATTCCATGATATCATATTTCATATCTTGATCTACAAGATCCTCATCCTTTCTCTTCCAGAGCTATGTTTCTGACATCATTCCGTTCTCCTCACCAAAAACTATCAAGAATCTGTGAAGGGTCTGAGATTTTATCCTACTTGCCAGGTAAAAGGTAGCCTGCCACAACTGCATAGATGTTGGCAGAAGACACGAGATTCCTCCATCATATATACAGAATGTTATTTTTATGGCACAGGAAATAGCCCAAGCGCCACAGGGACGATTCAGAAAAACCCAGGTGGATGCTGTACATTAGCATTTTCACATGTGCTTAGGGACCCAAATGTTTTACAGTACAACCGAGCTTTGTCCCAGGTGGAGGTATTCTCTTTATTATACTGGGCAGTAAACAAAACTGCCCTTTTCTGTGGAGGGACACACTTCCTTTGTATTCCAAGGCTATTTCCTTTACAAACGTTCTTGAAAAATGAGTCTGGAAGAAGGGCTCTCATTGCCTCTGCATGTAAGAAATGTAGAAATATGAGAGATCCATGGAAAGAAGTCTTTCAACAGATACTCCAGCAAGCACTTGATGCTTAGAAATTTCACTGAAAAGGTAGTCATGAATTTTCAGAGGGTTTATGTCCCATCCTCTGCAGCCCAGCTGTATCGACAAGCCCTCCAATATGCTTGCAACCTTTAGTTCATGCCAACGAACTAGTTCATGACCAGCCTTTAGTTCATCAACCAAGAGCATGATGTCTTTGATACAGTGGAACAGTGTGATGTCCTGGGAGACATGAAGGCAGTTGAGACATCTTTGGATTATATTATGACAGATAGCAGGAGATATTACATACCCATAAGACAGAACTCTATGTGAATATTTCTGTCATCCCATGTGAATGTGATCTGTTTCTGATCCAATTTTCTGATGGGAATAGAAAATGATGCATTCACTACATGAATGCTGCACGCTATATAAGTGAGAATTTATTAATATGCTTCATCAATAGTACCACCTTAGGCACAACAGCTACAGTCAGGAATACTACTTGTTAAGTCTGCATCCATCTACAGTTGGTTGCTTCTGTGCAGGCCAATCTTGTGAATTAAAAGGAGACGTGATAGGAGCTGCCACTGGGACTTAATGCAGGTCTTTAATGGCAGTATTAATTTTTGCCATTTCTCTGGGCACACAATATTGTCTTTGATTTATTATCTAAGCCAGAATGGGGGAAGTTGTAGAGATTTGCCTTTGGCCTTCTTTACTATGCCAGCACCAATACAACAGGGAACCAACGTGGGTGTTTTCTCCAACTGCGAAGAATAGCCATTCAAATATATTTGCAGGGACATGGGACATGACCGCTGGGTTCTCATTCTTACCCATTGGGCCCGCTGTAATCTGGAGTTTAGCCAGGAGTCTATTTATTATCTGGTCCATGGAAACTCCTCTGAAAAAGAGACCATGGTGATGTTTTGGGTCTCCAGATATTAATACCAACATAGAGCCTGTGTAAAATCAGCTGAGTAAATGGTTGTTTATAGATCTCTTTGGGGAAGGACTGGGGTAATCGTTACAATATACATTTGCCTCAGTGTTGCAGAGTCCTTCTTTTTAGTAACCTGTTGCAGAAAGTGCTCTTTAGGCAAAGGATTCTGGACTAGGAAATTGGCTCGAGTCTGGAAAATATGCAAGGGAATGTAACTATTGAAACAACCACCTTCTGCCTCTGTTCACTTATTTTTGTCTTTTGGGGTTTATACATCAAACAGAACCCTCGTCAGTTGCCTATTTTATGCTTAGGGTTGTTATGCTCTTTTACCTATCACCCAACTCCATGTGGATCAAAGCTCCTCAGCTGTGCTTCCATATTGCTAGTCGTTATGCTAATTAGGCATCCTGACTTCCTCCTGTTAAGCACTGCCATCTGGTCTCTAGTGTTTTGAGAGGTCATTATTCCCGGGGATATAAATGAGCCCCACTCTGTGATTCTGTTGTTGCCTCTTATACCATCAGCCATGTCTTAAAGAGGACAGCCATCACTCAACTTCTTCAAGATGCAGGAGCTCCTCTCATCAATACATTCCTAATGTGTTCTGTGGACTGTCCTATCTGGCGGGTTCTCTGGCCTTACATAACAGATCATTTCAGTCCTGACCATTTTCCCTACTGTATCCCTCTCTGATGCTCTATCTGCTGCTGTATCCCTCTCTTTACCAGCTGCCAGAGCAAACTCAGACATTTCCACTTCTCTGAAGCTTGGCTATCACTTTTTCTAACCTTTTAAGTGCCAACCTAGCAGTGAGTTAGCCCATCCTCTGGGGTCCTGACCAGAGTGTTTAATCTCATGTCTTAAGAAAATTCTCCTATTTCTAGTCTTCTGTGCCAGTAGCCTGCTTGATCAATCATCCTTGATATCCAGGTTCAGAGCTAAGCCTCTGCCTTTTACCAGTGCCTACAAGCTACTTCTTGTAACTCCTTCAGTGTATGGCCTGTGTCCAAACTTATCAGGCCTGGCATGTCGACAGGTGGCATATGTTGTGACCTCACCCTAATTATTGGGTTGTATTTGGCCTTCTTCATTATGCCAGCACCAGTAGAACAGGGAACTTATGTGTGTGTTTTCTCCAGCTGCCAAGAATGACCATTAAATATATTTTCAGGGACAGGAGAGGAGGTGAGAGCATCGTCTGAGGCCTCTCTTCTTGCCTGGTCAGGGTCAGGTCTCTGCAGCATCTTTCAATATAGTGGGAGTGCTATCTCTTATTAGGGGAGGAAAGGCAAACTCTGAAGGCTTGGAAGTTCATGCGTGCCTGGAAAATCAACATCTTCAGGGGCACTTCTCCAGATGTTCTCATCTTGTGTTTCAGGGTATGGGGCTCTTCCAAGCAGAACCCTGACCTTAATGTAACTGATCCACCTTGGCTAAGCGTTCTGACATCTCTGAGCTCTGTGCCTCTAAATATCAATTTAGCTGTGAAAAGACATATCTACTATAGGAGATGAGGGCCTCTTTATAAGCTACCAGAGGCCTTCTGGCTCTCACACTCAGCCATTAGCAGTTTCTTAACCACTTTTTTCCCCTCATTATCTGTCTGCAAGATGTCAAAACAACTCTTTAATAACCAGTTAATGCCTCTGTTTCTGCAGGCATCATTCCCTCTATATATTTCAAATACCTGGGTCATTGCACCTGAGATATTTCTCTCCAGGTGGGCATTTTACTAGGTCATCAAGAGTGAAATCTTTAGCAATCAGATCACCACTTGTGCCAGGGATTATCTGTGCCCCACTACTCTTCAGGGCAGTGTTGTCTTGGCCTGCTGGGTGAGAATTAAGCCAGTCCTAAGTTCCCTTCTTTCTGTCTGTAGTCTTGGACAAATTATTCCTAGCACTACTTGGGTTAGTTCAGGTTCTCTGCCAGGCAGACACTGAGATGTAACTATAGAGGTACAGGAGATTTACTGAGGTAAAGGACTGTGGGGGGGAAAGGGGAGGGACTTGAATGGGGTGGCAGGGCCATCAGACCAGGTTGCAGGTCTGACTGCTGTGAAGGAGCCAAAGGAGGATCGGCAGAGCCTCAGATTGTAATGCATTTCAAAGGAAGATTTGTCCAAGCAGATGAGTGGCCCTGGAGCCAATGTCACCTACCAAAGGAGTCCAGCATCTTACATCTGCAAGAATGGGTCTGCCTTACTATCTCCGCTCTTCTCTGCCTTTGGCTGAAAGCATCCTATGGAAGGCGTGGTCGGGGCAATGCATGTGGTGGTGGGATCCCAGCATAGCAGCTGGGTCCATGTCAGTCATGCTTCCTACAGCAGGAGAGTTGAGTGGCATATTTTCATGGCCTGTCTTCTGAGAACCATATAAAATATTGCATCTCAGGACGGGGCTGTCCAGTAGAAAGAAAGGAGAAAATAAGGTGCAAACTCCTGTCTAAGATTCTCTCTATGGGTAACTCCCTACATTTTTGGCTTGGACGTGCATAGATACCCAGTGTGATTCTTGGTGTCTTACTTGAACAGCAACAGGGCAGTCCTAGTGTAGTGCAACCCTGAGACAAGGCGCCATTACTTTGTGCTAGTGTGAAATTGGTCACCAGCGAGGGGGCTGGGTGAGCACATGCAAAAGTGGTTGCTCTAAAGCTGGGACAGGTGAGGCTGATAGTGTCCGAAATTGTTCAGTGGGTAGTTCTATCACAGAGGGCTCTGAAAATGAAACACTGAATTGTGTAAGCTAGTTAAAGCTATGCAATGGAATTTAATGCTTTATCTTCTCCCATTCTGAGTAACCCACACCATCACTATTAAAATATATGCATCTTATACAGCAGAAACTAACACAACATTGTAAAGCAATTATACTCCAATAAAGATGTTAAAAAATAAAATAAAACAAAACAATAAAATAAAATATATGAGTCTTAACCAAATTAAGTATATTCCTTAGTGGATCTAAGCTGAGATTAATTGTATCACTCAGTTTATTTTTAATAAGCAAGCTCAAACACTGCAAAGATCCCAAATTCATTAAAATATATTTTAGTTTGGATTTTTACAACCCCCTAAGGTTTACTTTAAAAAATTTCTAATCCTCCTAATTTAGTTGTGAATAAATACTGACCCACATCACACCATTTTTTCCCCCAATAGTTTGTAGTAGGAATAAAACAGCATGTTCAGTCTGAAGATAAGCAGCCTGGTTTGTCTGAATATATTTATAGCTCATATATTATCTTTTGCTCTCTGTGCTCAAAAGATTAGGAGGCAATGTATTTGAAGGAGAAAAAGTAGAACTACCCTGGGAAGTAAAACTATTAAGAGCAATAGACTTTCCCACCATGAAACTGCACAAAAGAAATACATGTTGAGAACGATCAAATGCACCTTTAAATTCTGCACAGGGGGTAGAAGGCTCACAGAGAAACAACAAGGGCATTTCAGAAAGTAGCCTGAGACCAAGGTCAAGCTCTCAAGTGTGCAATGGCAGAGCTTTTACTAGTTGCAAACATTTTCACACTGCAAGTGGAATGGGGTCTAAGAGATGAAAGCAGTTAAGATGAAAAGGTTAGAAAAGGAAAGATAGGGAAAGCAAGCACTCTTACATTCTGTTCAACACCATTTGCTTCATATGATTTAAAAATAGTGTCCTGTGCATTTCACACCCATGATCCCACATTTATATTTACAATACAGGTGCTTATCTCTACCTCAATGCCGTCTCTTCCTCCCACTTAAAACGCCCCCATTTCTTCTTGGATTGGAAGAATCAACACTGTGAAAATGACTATACTACCCGAAGCAATCTACAGATTCAATGCAATCCCTATCAAACTACCAATGGCATTTATCACAGAACTAGAACAAAAAATTTCACAATTTGTATGGAAACACAAAAGACCCCAAATAGCCAAAGCAATTCTTAGAAAGAAAAATGGAGCTGGAGGAATCAGGCTTCTGGACTTCAGCCTATACTACAAAGCTACAGTAATCAAGACAGTATGGTACTGGCACAAAAACAGAAATATAGATCAATGGAACAGGATAGAAAGACCAGAGATAAATCCACGCACATATGGTCACCTTAGTTTTGATAAAGGAGGCAAGAATATACAATGGAGAAAAGACAGTCTCTTCAATAACTGGTGCTGGGAAAACTGGACTACATGTAAAAGAATGAAATTATAACACTCCCTAACACCATACACAAAAATAAACTCAAAATGGATTAAAGGCATAAATGTAAGGCCAGACACTATCAAACTCTTAGAGGAAAACATAGGCAGAACATTCTATGACATAAATCACAGCAAAATCCTTTTGACCCACCTCCTAGAGAAATGGAAATAAAAAAAAAATAAACAAATGGGACCTAATGAAACTTCAAAGCTTTTACACAGTAAAGGAAACCATAAACAAGACGAAAAGACAACCCTCAGAATGGGAGAGAATATTTGCAAATGAAGCAACGGACAAAGGATTAACCTCCAAAATTTACAAGTAGCTCATGCAGCTTCAATATCAAAAAAACAAACAACCCAATCCAAAAATGGGCAGAAGACCTAAATAAACATTTCTCCAAAGAAAATATCCAGATTGCCAACAAACACATGAAAGAATGCTCAATATCACTAATCATTAGAGAAGTGCAAATCAAAACTACAATGAGGTATCATCTCACACCAGTCAGAATGGCCATCATCAAAAAATCTAGAAACAATAAATGCTGGAGAGGGTGTGGAGAAAAGGGAACCCTCTTGCACTGTTGGTGGCAATGTAAATTGATACAGCCACTATGGAGAACAGTATGGAGGTTCCTTAAAAAACTAAAAATAGAACTACCATATGACCCAGCAATCCCACTACTGGGCATATACCCTGTGAAAACCATAATTCAAAAAGAGTCATGTACCACAATGTTCATTGCAGCTCTATTTACAATAGCCAAGATGTGGAAGCAACCTAAGTGTCCATTGACAGATGAATGGATAAAGAAGATGTGGCATATATATACAATGGAATACTACTCAGCCATAAAAAGAAACGAAATTGAGTTATTTGTAGTGAGATGGGTGGAACTAGAGTCTGTCATACAGAGTGAAGTAAGTCAGAAAGAGAAAAACGAATACCATATGCTAACACGTATATATGGATTCTAAAAAAAAAAATGGTTCTGAAGAACCTAGGGGCAGGACAGGAATAAAGATGCAGACATAGCAAATGGACTTGAGGACACGGGGAAGGGTAAGGGTAAGCTGGGACAAAGTGAGAGAGTGGCATGGACTTATAAATACTACCAAATGTAAAATAGCTAGCTAGTGGGAAGGTATTTCTCTCCTTCTATGCCCTTTTCTATGCTGCATCAGCTATTTATTCCTATATGCTAACGTTGAACCCCCAAAACTAATGTTCCACCTATAACCTGCCTCAAGCATCACACCCTCAGTCTAGTGCCCATCCCCAATCCCAACTCCTTCTCATTTAGGCCCTCCTACTCTATTTTTAAAAATCACTAAAACCCATCAACACCTACAATCCTATTACCCCTTGTTGTCCAATAACCCTTCCTGTTCTCACTTCTCTCCTTATTTCACTTCAATTATATAATCACTTTCCAATTCTTAATTTTAGTACTTCATTAATACCCTTAAATATTGGGAAATATGCCGTTCCATACTGGAAATTATCTGATACTCAAAAAAAAAAAATGTCACCTAGGCTTTGATTTTTAAATGAGAGAAAATCATATGCTTTTGGGGAAAAAAGTTGCTATAAAATTCAATTGGTTCGATGCTAAGAAACTGCCCTACGCTGTCGAGTGCAAATTAGGTAAGTGAAAAGGAAAATGACTCTTTTCAGACCCCTTATAAAACTGCTTATCTGATCTAGCCCATTAACTTCTTATAACTAACTGTTAAATCCTTATATCTACTCAGCAAGGTGCTGGCATAGCTGCAGTGGTTTGATTGATATCATTTATGAGGACTAAAGCACTGAAAAATATAGTATTCCAAATTGCTTCTCTGAAAATATCCATCTAAATCGAATATCTGAGCTACCACTTTCTGGGTATGAGCTGCGGTTACCATTGCTACTAGAGAGAACCTCTGTGGCAACACAGCATTAGCTCTAAATGTATGCGTGCACAGGAAGGGCCCTCACGTTAAGTTTCAGTGAATTGTTATTGGAAGAGTCGTGGGAGGGCTCAGGAACAGCAGTGATGGTAATAGATGTGAATTTATGAGGAGTGAGAGCTTGAATCTCAAGAACAAAAGCGGTGCCCCTGGGACCTATCAATATTCTTGTTAGGAGTACACATTTTATGGATATAAGTTCTGTTCTAAAACGTTTTCAGGAAAAAACTCAAGTCTTTGCATCTTACATATTATTCTTCTGAGGAGTCCCTTCACTTTACGCCTGCCCAAATCTCAGCTAGAAATTCCTAAGGTGCTAAATGCGCTAATCTCTGAGGTTTCTTCCAGCTGTAAAATTCTACAACTCTGTGGCAACCAGTACTGAAAATGTACTCATGGTTATAGTTTGTTCCCTAAAATTAAAATGGAATAAAACAGATGAGGATCCAGATGCCACATGAAAAGCAAAATGACTAACTGTGTCAACAGGAGATACACTCTGTCCTCATTGCTCAACTACAAGGTGCATTTTATGGAGTCATTTGCTATCTGCTTACCCATGTGCATAGAACTACATGTATCCTGTGTGTGGAAAAACTAATTCACTCCAGAAAATTATAAGCATGCTAAGCCAAAGTTGTGAAGTCTGATAAATTATTTTATTATGTTTTCTCAAACATTTGTTGACAAATATTAACTCTGTTAATTGGAGATTGCCCCAAAGTTACAGCTACTTGATATTGAGAGAGGTAAGTTTGGTTTAAGTAAACCACAGCATTTTCTAGCTATTCATACAATTGACAATTTGA
The DNA here is from genome assembly GCF_949774975.1 of Lagenorhynchus albirostris. Taxonomy (NCBI): domain Eukaryota; kingdom Metazoa; phylum Chordata; class Mammalia; order Artiodactyla; family Delphinidae; genus Lagenorhynchus; species Lagenorhynchus albirostris. The sequence goes on from NC_083097.1 coordinate 19,223,983, forward strand.
TGTCCCTTAGTAGGAGTGTTTTTCTTGAATAGCAATATATAATTCAGGAACTAACAACAACATAGATACTTGGGAGAAAATTAGAAGGTAAGAATTTTAAAATGATTTTTATATGTCAGTTGCATAAATCTTTGATGGTAGACTTTCCACTCACTGACAGAACAAATGAATTTAATGCAGAAGTAAATGAAGAAGTTGGATGTGTATTGGAAAGTCGGCAAGATGTTCAAGTAAATATTTAAAACATAGATGTAATTGCATTCATATTTGTTAATTATAAAAGAAAATATAGAAGCAAACTGTTTACAGTAGCGCCATACACCTTCATATAGCAACATTAGCACAAATGAAAATGATGGTTTAGATGCACAGATATCTTAAGTATGTGACTTGGTATAAGTGACAGACTGATGCTAAATCTGGCTTTTCCCCATTGGTTCAATTTGCTCTTTCCCAAGTAACCATTAATTTTAGTCATTTAAATGTTATTTAGAGGTCTTAATATACAAATTTAACTCCCCTCTGGAGGAGAGCTGCTGGCAGAAGTGATGAGAAGCTGTAGGCAGAGAGACAGTATAGACAATACCTAACCTAAGTGCTGAAACATAGAGAACATTCCAAAAGGTGATTGAAAACTGAGGATCATGTGACTTTACCAACCTGATTTTACTTCAAGGGCCTGTAATTGCCATGGTATAAATGTTATTCCTGTTTAGAAACACAAAGATTATTAGTATACAAAGATAGAAACTTCATGGATAGAAGAATACTGAATTATCAAGAATCTGGCAGGACCACAGGTGTGTGGACTAACACATGCAGGTGCATGTCCAATAGGAAACTGGGAGTCAATAAAGAGGCACACATAGATAAGTCTGCTCTGCTCCTGTTGTGTGTGTCTAGTCGCCTTACATAAAGTGTCTTCTGCACTGTTGCCAAATTAACAGCAGTGGTGGCAGCCAAGGACAGAGAGAGAGCGCGCGCGCTTCACATCAGTATATATCCTACCTGCAATGCTTCGCCCTTTCTTATCCATCAAATAGATTCGAACTTGTTCAGAGCCATTTTCCCTACTGGAATATTTATGTCAGGATAAAATTAATAATCTTGTCTATAAATAAATTGTTTGGCCAATCTGAGAAAGAATGAGATTCCTAAGCAGTTGGAATCCAACAGAAGAGAATGGAGAGGGAAAGATTCTAAATGTTTATGCTGGATATAGAATTCTAAAATAGAAAAGGAAAATATAAATATTTCTAGGAAGCAAAAGTTCCACACAGGGCTTCCCTGGTGGCGCAGTGGTTGAGAGTCCGCCTGCCGATGCAGGGGACACGGGTTCGTGCCCCGGTCCGGGAGGATCCCACATGCCGCGGAGCGTCTGGGCCCGTGAGCCATGGCCGCTGAGCCTGCGCGTCTGGAGCCTGTGCTCCGCAAAGAGGGAGGCCACAACAGTGAGAGGCCCGCATACCGCAAAAAAAAAAAAAAAAAAAAAAAAAAAAAAAGTTCCACACAATGCAAATGCCTTCTATCGACAACTGGTTTGAGTCCAACTGCTTGCCTTATCCTACACCAACTAGGACAAAAGCAAATCCTTTCAGTCTAAATATGTTGACAGCTTAATCAGTGTTTTCTACAAAGCTACACATTCAGGAGTTTCTGGGTTTAAAGAATTTTAAAACTACAGAGAAAATCCTCACCAATTACTTAAGGTAACCATTCTATTTATTTTTTATATGTAAATAGAAAACACTTGAATGCCATTAACTACACAAAAGGAAAAGAACAACAGATTAATTTACCAGAGAAAACAAATAATTATAGGAAAGATTCACAGTATATATAAAATTAACTTAAAGTGTATGATGGATGTAAATGTTAATTGAAAAGAAATAAAATATGTGACAAAATATTTGCCATCTGTCTATAAAAAAAGTTTTTGTGTGATAGATCCCAAAAGGCATGAAGCATAAAATAATGATAAATTAGAATTCATCAATAAATTAGAATTAACCAAAACTTTTCCACTCCAAAGACATTGTTAAGAAATCCAAAATGCAAAGGATAATCTGAGAAAGATACTTTTGTCCAAGACATATCTTGGACAAATCACCTGTGTCCAAGATATATAAAACCCTATTAGAACTCAATAATGACAAATAAAGAAATAATGATATATGGGCAGAAAATTTGAAAGACACCACCCAAAATCATATGCAAATAGGTAACAAACACATGAAAAAATGCTGTACTTCATTAGTCATCAGGGAAATGAAAATTAATACAATTAGGATCTACCTCTATATACCCATTAGATTAGCTAAAATTGAAAAGTCTGACCATATCAAGTATTGTCAAGGAGCTGGACAAACTAGACTTTACATTTACTGCTGGTGATAATGTAAAGGAAAACAGTATGTCAGTCTCTTAAAAAGATAAACTTATGACAAAATCTAGTCAGTTCCCTTTTAGTTATTTACCCAAGAGAAATGAAAACATGTTCACAAAAAGAATTGTACACGAATGTTCAGATCAGCATTATCTGTAATAGCCTCAAAATGATAAAGAACCCAACGTCTATCAAGAGATGAACGAATAAGCAAATTATGATGTTTTCATAAAATAGAATGTTTCACATCAGTAAAAAGAAAAGAACTATTGATATGCACAAAAACATAGTTCAACTGCAAAATCATTATCTTGAGTGAAAGAAGTCAGGCACATAGTAGATGCTATATGATTCCTCTTATATACAAATCTAGATCATGCAAATGAATCACAATGACAGAATTCAAGTCAATGGTTGCTTAGGGAAGGGGAGTAGGAAAGGAGGATTTCTAAGAGGAAGGAGGAAGCTGTTTTGGGGGATGATAGAAATGTTCTTATTTTTTCTCTTTTTTTTTGATAGAAATGTTCTTTGTATTGTTTAGGATGATACATTCAGAAGTGTACAAATATGTCGAAACTGATCAAATTGTACAGTTGAAATATTTGTAGTTTATTTTACTTCAATTAAACCTCAATACATTTAAAAAATATCAATCCATGTATATAGTATAAAAGAGAAAAGCACAGAACTTGGCATCTCAGGTTGAATAAAGGGAATGTGGAGAAAAAGGAGATTTTAGGGTCCAGTTTTGAAATATGTAAGCTGCAAAAATGTACAAGTGAAGTAAATACGGGTATAATTAGATCATAAAAGTATTAATAGGTAGCACTTATTGTGGGCTTGCTATGTAACAAGCATGATTCCAGTACTTTACAGACATGATTTGGGTAGCTTCAATCAGCATGCAAAATCTCTTCTTTCAGAGCCAATGCACACACACAACAGCTGGGGTGCAGGGCATTCATTGCCCTCAGCAGCCCATTTCCACCTCAACATTTTGGGAGTTTTTTCTGGAAAGTCAGACTCCACATACTACCTGTACCGATTAATAAATCCTTTTCTGCTTACCTAGCTAAAATACATTGTTTGGTGCAATTAAAAAAATAACCAACAGATATGTTGACTTATCTGATAAAAACTGCAAATACTATTCAATTTTAAGAAGAGAAGACTGTATCACATCACATCATAAAATGTTCACAACTAGATAAGATAGTACATGGGTGGGAGGTGTTGAGCCCAGTTTATTTATCTCCAACCTCCAAAATTTTACTGACATATTCTGTATATAAATTACAAGAAGGGAAATTTCGGATAGAGACTCTTAAATATGTATGTATAATATAATATCTGCCTAATTAAAAATAACTAATTAAAATATTTTATATTATATTATGAGCCAGAGAGAGTGTATTTACTCCACTTATATTCATGGCTATGTATTATAAAAACAAATGTAGAAAATCATAGAATTTTTATATACAGCTGCAATATGAATCCAATTATTAAATGAGTCTAAGTGTTATATATAGTGACATTATATAAGAATTTATCAGGTTAAAATAATGTATGCTCTTAAAATTTAATCTGTACAAAATAATAGATATACGATTTCTAAATGTGTACAGGTAGGGATATGAAAAGAGGTTCAAAAAAAATTATCTACCATTAGCAATATTTATTTTCATATTTATAAATACAATGACATTCATATATGTATTGCCTCAAAGGTAATGATAGACTGTTGTCATTTACAATAAAATTAGACTTAGTTTTATTAAAAATAATCTGGAATATGATAAAATATAATCAGCTGCTTTTATTTTATATTATTTCTAAGAATATCAGATATATTTTAACCAAGTAGGTTGTATGTCCTTAATTAAACAGGGAGTTTTAAATCTTTTTTCTAAGTACTGTGATAAATATTTCATTTTTATATTTTCAGTTTTAGCTTTTAATATTTTTAATATTATAAACTGTATAATTAGGGTAGGATGAGCAAACTATGATCTATGTATTTCCAAAATCTCTAACATTTGTTTACATAACATTCTCACATGTCATTCCAACTTTGAGCATAATTATTACTGAGATGCTTTTGACATTAAATTTTATGAAAATTTTGGCATTAAGCTTATATAGAACTTCTATCATCTATCTATCTCTCTACCCAATCTATTATTAGCCTATATAAATAAAAAGGAGAAAAATACAGTAACTTCTTTGCAAACATTTATCCCCAGGACTTAAGTTAAAATTGTTAAGTGTGTGTGCATGTGTGTGTGTGTGTGTGTGTGCATATGTGTACGTGATCTTTTCTTACTCCTTTAGCATAGCCTACATTTGTTAGAACAATCTAATATATTAATTTAAAATTATTACCAGCTCCCTGAATTTATATTTCCTGATATATATTTATTAGTAAAATATGAAACTATACGCCTTCAGTCTTCATTAAAGCCAGAGCTCAATGCCATATCTCATATTTATAACTATATATTTGGTAATCATGATCAATTCACATACACAGGTACCATGGCAGCTTAGAAAATAGCTTTAGCTGAATGATCTTGAAGATTTAAAAATAGTAAATGCAACTTTTTTTTTTACTCATAAAACACAGACCACATTTTTGTTTGAAATTATAGTTAGAAATCTTGCAAGTGTGTATTTTGATAAATTGAAATTTATGATTTAAAATGTTGTGATAATACACAACAAAATAAAAGGCAAATAAAAGTAAAACCTTTACATATTTCCTGACAGTGTTTATTTTAGGCTTTAAATACCATCAATTTCACATGTCTCTAAATATATAATTGATAAGAATATACTAATAGCGTTTGGCTTACTTTTCTATGATTGGCCTCATGGCTAAAATACGGCATTGATGGCTATATACATTAGGTGGCGAAAATTTACTATAATAGGAAAGATCTCTAATTTATATCTTATAATCATAAGGATTTCATGAAGTAACAGAATGAAACTGGGAATCCAAAACTGAGAATCCAAAAGTGAGTGTTATATTTTTCCCCTTTTAAAGAAATATTTTGGTGTTTAGGTTTATATTCTTGAAATTTAGATAATACTGTCATTTCTGTGCCTTAAACTACTTGTGAGAATCAATCAGATCATAAATGTGAACTCTATTCAGGAGCTAATTTATAAATGTGAGATATATATAGTTCCAGACATTTAGTAAAAGAACGTTAGTATATAGTTCACCATTTTTTTTCAGTGTTGTGTCTAAGCTAAGGTGAAGACACTCAAATCTAATTGTCAATAAGCGTGATGGTTAAAATTTATTATTCATTATGTGTCAGGCTTTTACTTTGTTTTTACTTTGCAAATATAATTTCTTTTCAATCTCATATCAACTCTTCAATGTAAGCATAGTTTTTTGTTTCTTTATTGTTTTTCCATTTTCATGGTTTTAAAATTCATAGAGAAATTAATTTGCTTTATGTTTCTTTTTTATTGTATTAAGATACACATAACATAAAATTTACCATCTTAACTATTTTTTTTTTTTTTTTTTGCAGTATGCGGGCCTTCTCACTGTTGTGGCCTCTCCCGTTGCGGAGAACAGGCTCCAGACGCGCAGGCTCAGCGGCCATGGCTCACGGGCCCAGCCGCTCCCCGGCATGTGGGATCTTCCTGGACCCGGGCACGAACCCGCGTCCCCTGCATCGGCAGGCAGACTCCCAGCCACTGCGCCACCAGGGAAGCCCCCATCTTAACTATTTTAAGTGTCCAGGTTAGTAGTATTAAATACATTCACACTGTTGTGCAGCCATCACTACCATCCACCTTGATAGCTCTTTTCATTTTGTAAACTGGAACTCTAAGCAGTAACTCTCCATTCTCCTCTCTGGCAACTACCACTTCACTTTCTCATTTCATGATTTTGACCACTCTTTGTTCCTCGTAGAGGTGAATCATACAGTATTTGTCTTTTTGTGACTGGCTTATTTTATTTAGCACAGTGTCTTCAAGGTTCATCCGTATTGTAGCATATTGTAAAATTTCTATCCATTTTGAGGTTGAATAATATTTCATTGTATGTATATACTACACTGTCTTCAACCATTCATCTGTTGACTGACACTTAGGTTGTTTCCATGTTTTAGCTATTGTGAAGTATGTTGCAATGAACATGGAGATACAGATGTCTTTTCTAGACAGTGATTACATTTCCTTTGGATATATATAAAGAAGTGGGTAGCTGGATCATATGGTAATCCTATTTTAAATTTTTGAGAAATCTCCACACTGTTTTCATAGTGGCTCTACCAATTTATGTTCCCACAAATTGTACAGGGTCCCTTTCTTTCCTCCCCATACTCAGTAGCAGTTGTTAGCTCTAGTCTTTTTGATAACTGTCATTTTAACAGGTGTGAAGTGATATCTCATTGTAGTTTTTATTTGCATTTCCCTGATGTTAATTAGGATTTGTTGAACACATTTTCATGACCATTTGCATGTCTTCTTTGGAAAAATGTCTATTCAGGATCTTTGCCCATTTTTAAATCTGACTTTTTGTTGTTATTTAGTTGTGTGAGTTTCTTATATGTTTTTTACATTATCCCCATATCAGATAATATGGTTTGCCAATATTTTATCCTATTTCATAAGTTGCTTCTTCAATTTGCTGATTGTAACTCATACTGTGTAGAAGTTTATTCATTTGATGTAGTCTCACTTGATTTTTGCTTTCATTGTCTGTGCATTGGTGTCATATTCAGAAGTTAACTGCCAACACAGATGTCAAGGATTTTTTCCCTATGTTTTCTTCTAGGCGATTTACTGTTTCAGGTTTTATATTTAAGTCCTTATACATTTGGAATAAACTTTTGTGAGAGTGTAACATAGGAGTCGAATTTCATTCTTTTGCATGTGAAATCCAGTTCTCCCAACACCATTTATTGAATAGTTTATCCTTTCCCTATTGAGTATGCTTGGATCCTTTGTCAAATATTAGTTGACCATATGTGTATGGGTTTATTTCTGGGCTGTCTATTCTGTTCCACTGATCTATGTGTCTGTTTTTATGCCTATATCATACTGTTTGATAGCAATAGATTAGTAATATAGTTTCAAATCAGGAAGTGTTATGCCTCCAGCTTTGTTCTTTCTCAAGATTGCTTTGGTTATTCAGGGTCTTTTGTGGTTCCTTATGAATTTTAGGATTTTTTTCTGTGAAAAATACCATTGGAATTTTGATAAGGATTGTCTTAAATCTATAGATGACTTTGGGTAGTATGGCTATTTTAACAATATTAACTCTTCTGTCTCTGAACATGTACTATCTTTCCATTTATTTGCATCTTCTTCAATTTCTTTCATCAGTATATTACAGTTTTTGGTTGTACAGATCTTTCACCTCCTTGGTTAAATTTATTGCTATTTTGTCTTTGGTGCTATTGTAAATAGAATATGTTTTCTTTATTTGTTTTTTAAATATTTTATTGTAAGTATATAGAAATACAACAGATTTTTTCATGTTGATTTTGTATCCTGAAATTTTACTGAATTCATTTATTACTTCTAAAATTTTTTTGGTGGAATCTTTAGGATTTTCTATACATATAAGACCATATCATCTGCAAACAGAGACAATTTTATTTCTTCCTTTCTGATTTGGATGCCTTTTATTTATTTTTCTGACCTAATTACTCTCGTAAGGACTTCCAGTACTTGGAAGTCCTTTCTATGTTGAACAGGACTGAAGATAGAGTGTACCCTTGTTTTATTCCTGGTCTTAGAGAAAAAGCTTTCAACCTTTGACAAGTTGAGTCTGATGTTAGCTATGGGCTTGCCATATATGGCCTTTATTATGATGAGGTACATTTCTTCTATACCCACTTTGTTGAGAGTTTTTATCATTAATGAATGTTGAATTTTGTCGAATGATTTTTCTACATCCATTGAGATAGTCATGTGGCTTTTGTCCTTCACTGTGTTAAAGTGGTGTATTGCATTTATTGATTTGTTTATGGTGAAATTTCCTTGCAGCCAGGGATAAAGCCCACTTGATCATGATCTGTGATCCTTTTAATGTGCTGTTGAATTTAGTTTGCTAGTATTTTGTTGAGAATTTTTACATCTGTATTCATCAGGGATTTGGGGCTGTAATTTTATTATCTTTTAGTGTCCTTTTCTGGTTTGGTATCAGAGTAATGCTGGCCTCATAAAGTGAGTTTGGGAATGTTTCCTTCTTTTCAAATCATTTGAGAAAGATTCACATTAATTCTTCCTAAATGTGGAGTAGAATTCACCTGTGAAGTCATCCGGTCCTATGGTTTTCTATGTTAGGAGGTTTTTGATTACTGATTCAATCTCCTTACTAGTAATTGATCAGTTCAGATTTCCTATTTCTTCATGATTCAGTCTTTATAGGTTGTGTGTTTCTGGTAATTTATGCATTTCTTCTGGGTGATCCAATTTCTTGGTGTATAATTGTTCATAGTGGTCTCTGATGATCCTTTGTATTTCTGTGGTGTCTGTGGAAATATATCCTCTTTCAACCATATATTTTTTTATTATTGTTGTTCACTTTCTTTTTTTTCTTGTTAAGTCTAGCTAAAGGTTTATTGATTTTATTTATTTTTTCAAAAAACCAGCACTTGGTTTCATTGATTTTTTTTTCTACTGTCTTGTAAGCCTCTAATTTATTTCCACCCTAGTCTTTATTATTTCCTTTCTTCTGCTAACCTTGGACTTTACTTGTTCTTTTTTTCTAGTCCCTTGATGTATAAAGTTAGGTTGTTTATTTGTGATTTTTCTATCTTCTTAATGTAGGCATTTATTGCTGTAAACTTTTCTCTTATAACTGCTTTTGCTGAATCCCATCAGTTTTTGTGTATTGTGTTTCCATTTGGTTCAAGATCTTTTTTATTTCTCTTTTGTTTTTTTTCCTTTGACCCATTTGTTGTTTAGAAGTGTGTTGTTTAATTTCCACATATTTGTTAATTTTCTTGTTTTCCTCATGTTACTGATTTCTAGTTTCATATCTTGTGGTCAGAAAAGATACCTTATATGATTTATTTTTTTTAATTTGATAAGACTTGTTTTGTGATCTACCATATGGTCTACCTTACAGAATGTTCCATGTGCCCTTGATAAGAATGTGTATTTTGCTGCTATTCATAGGAATTGTCTGCATATATCTGTTAGGTCAATTTGGTCTAAAGTACAGTTCAAGTCCAATTTTTTAAATTAATTTCTGTCTGGATAATCTATCCGATTAAAAGTGAGATATTTAATTGCCCTACTATTACTGTATTGCTATGTTTCTCTTAATATATTTAGGTCTCCAGAGTTGGGTCAATACATATTTACAACTGTTATTTCCTCTTGGTGCATTGACACACTTATCACTATATAATGTGCCTTGTTACATTTTTTAGCTTAAAGTATATTTGTCTGCTATAAGTTCAGCTACCCCTGCTCTCTTTTATTTCTATTTGTGTAGAATATTTTTTTTCCATCCATTCACTTTGAGCCTATGTGTGCCCTTAAAGCTAAAGTAAATCTTTTGTAGGCAGCAAATCTCTTGTAGGGTCTTGTTTTGTTATTCATTCAGTCATGTAGGACTAGAGCACTATTAGTGGGTATAATACAAAAATATTTTATAATCAAGTAAGTTGCATAGCATATTGCATATTTCATAATAAAATATCTTAATAATATATGTTTAAAATGATTACTTTGGAAGTAATAATTTTATGAATAGTGGTAAGGCATATCAAGTTGAAAGATATTATTTTGGTTCTAGGATGTTGCCTTTGAAGATATGATAAGCATACAAAAATACATAAAATAATTTTCTGGATTATAGCAGATTTGTAGAACTTATAGTCTGAATTAGAACTGAAATTAGCACCTACATATTTATTCTGGAAAAGAATGGATGTCCAAGAATGGCAGTTAAAAATATAGCTTGTAGTATATAAAAACTGAATAATGCATTTTTTATACCTTGAATTATTACTCACTGTGTGAATCAACGAAAAAGTCTAAACCTCCAGGAACATGATAACATGTTGCTTTATATTATGGTGATCACTTTACCATTTCTACATACTGTGAAACTTTCCAAATTCTATAGGTGATACTGGGACTTTTCCTGTAGAAATAGAAGGAGTAGAGTCAGAGTTTTTCTATGGCTGCTGTATTTGTCAAGTTTTGAATTAATATACAGTGTAACAAGTACCTCCTAAATCTCAGTGACTTACAGCAATGTTTATTTTTGTCGGCATGTCTGAGAGCTAGCTATGGTGGCTTCACTCAAGCCTGAGGGTTAGATTCAGTTGTGCTCCACATGTCTTTAATTCCTGGAATGCAGGTAGATAAGCAGAGGGAGTAGAACATCATCATTCTTCTCTTGTTGAAGAAGAGAAATGTAAGAGGTTAAGTCAGACATTCACACATTTAAAGCCTCTGTTCAAATAGAAGATACATCACATCTGTTCATATTCTATTAGCCAAAGCAAGCCTGACACTTGAACAAGCCCAGCATCAGTGGGGCAGGTGTGATGGTAGGCAGAGTGATTATTTGCTGAAAAATAATGCAATCCATCAAAGCCAGTTAGAACTGAAGGATTCAGTCGAATATAAAGACACCTGGCACATATTAGATATTTTGCTAATGTTTTCTGAATTAGCTAAAGAAATAGAGAAGTAGTTTCACTGTCAGATATACGTATAAGATTATGCTATTCTTTTTTTTTTTTTTTGGTCTTATGGTATGACTATCTTATTTTTTTTAATACTAACTTATTATTTTTAAAAGCTGAAATTCCAGTTATAGACTTAACTTTTATAACTGCCCAAGAATGCATTTTCTGTATGGGAATAAACATTGCTAAACTTCTAAATAATTTTCATTGGCTAATATGCAGTATTATCATGGAAAAGTTCTGCTGCTTGTATATAGTTTAATATGTGAATACCTAACCTTGATTTAGATCTAGATAAATAAATACAAATAAAATTACCATGCACAATCTTATTAAAGTACAATACATTGATGCTTTCCCAGAAAATGTACCTTATTCCCTCTAAATCTCTAATTATGGCAGCCCTGTTATGAATCAACCTCTCTAATTATTTTGAATCTATTTGGTTACTTAATTATACTTTTGTTATTACCTAAAATTGGAAAATATGTGCATTCAAATACACAATTAAAAGATTTTAAGTAGTGGTTTTAAGTATTTGGAAAAAATATGATACTATGATCTGTGTGATTAGCAGAATTAATTAATGAATTCTTAGGAAATGTAGCATGTTTTCTTTTCCAACTTGTGTATCTGATCAGGTTATATAGCATTTATCATTATATAGCATTCATAACTGGAAAGGACCTAAAAGATCAATTAATCAAGTGACCAGCAAACTTTTTCTGTAAAGATCAAGGTACTAAATATTTGGGACTTCCCTGGTGGTCCAGTGGTAAAGAATCTGCCTTCCAATGCAGGGGACACAGGTTCGATCCCTTGTCGGGGAACTAAGATCCCACATGCCATGGGGCAACTAAGCCCACCCACCACAACTACTGAGTCTGTGCACCTCAACTAAGCCCATGTGCTCTGGAGCCTGTGCCACAACTAGAGAGAGAAAAAAAACGCTGTATGCCACAACTAGAGAGAAGACCATGTGCCACAACGAAAGATACCATGTGCCGCAACTAAGACCCGACACAGCCAAAAATAAATAAATAAATATTTTTAAAAGATACTAAATATTTAAGTCTTTATGGGCCATGTGATTTCTATCAAAAGCACACAACTTGGGCTTCCCTGGTGGTGCAGTGGTTGAGAGTCCGCCTGCCGATGCGGGGGACACAGGTTCGTGCCCCGGTCCGGGAAGATCCCACATGCCACGGAGCGGCTGGGCCCGTGAGCCATGGCTGCTGATCCTGTGCGTCCGGAGCCTGTGCTCCGCAACGGGAGAGGCCACAGCAGTGAGCGGCTTGCGTACCGCAAGAAAAAAAAAAAAGCACCCAACTCTGCAGTTGTAACGTGAACCCAGCCATAAACAGTATGTAAGCGAATGAATGAGGCTGCTTCCAATAAAATGATTTTTCACACAACCAGAGGTGGCTGGATTTTCCCTGTGGGCTGTTGCTTAAAAGCCCTGATCTTGTCTAATATACTAATTAACAGATGAAGAAAGTGAGACTTAAAAGGATTCGAGATTGTTATTCCACAATTAGCAATACAACTTCTAAAATTTGCTAAATGTTATAAATCTAATGGGTAACAAGTATGGGTTTAAAATTGATCAGTCCTGGGCTTCCCTGGTGGCGCAGTGGTTGAGAGTCCGCCTGCCGATGCAGGGGACACGGGTTCGTGCCCCGGTCTGGGAAGATCCCACATGCCGCAGAGCGGCTGGGGCCGTGAGCCATGGCCGCTGAGCCTGCGCATCCGGAGCCTGCGCTCCGCAACGGGAGAGGCCCATGTACCGGAAAAAAAAAAGAAAAAAAAAAAGAAAAAGATTCATCGGTCCTGACTGAGAATTAAATATCTTTGAGTAACTTTTTCTATCATATATCTTGGAGATTCATGTTTTGATTTAGTAAGCATAAATATTATTTTAAGTCATGAAGCATAAGAAAGCCTTTTTAAGATCTCATTGCTTTGGATGATTTCTTTAAAATGTAAGTAACTAACTTTGGACATGGATGACTTTAACTTGACTGATAAAATGAAGTCCTAAACCGCAAGACAAATCACTTCCTATACAATTCTTTGAAGGTAATGATTTAAAAAAAATGTATATTTAGCTTGCAGGTGATTCTATAGATATTTAAGAGTTTGCTATTCTTTCAGAATATTTTTGGTGTATACTAAAGGAATAATTTCTCAACAGGACATGTCTTTTGACAATTTTCTTTGTTAACCTCTATGGTATATTCATGTAAGTCTTTTTAATTTAATGAAAACAAACAATATTTCCCAGAAATATTGTCTCATATTTTTAAATATTTATTTATTTATTTGGCTGCACTGGATCTTAGTTGTGGCACGTGGGATCCTAGTTGTGGCATGCAGGATATTCGTTGCCACATGCGGGATCTTTAGTTGTGGCATGCGAACTCTTAGGTGTGGCATGTGGGATCTAATTCCCTGACCAGGGATCAAACACGGGCCCCTGCATTGGGAGCTTGGAGTCTTAGCAACTGGACCACCAACGAAGTCCCTATGTCTCATATTTCTAAATTAATGTTATAGCAAGTTAAAAATATGCCCTATTAATTAAAATAGTAGGAAAATAATTATACAAAAAAGTATTTTATGCTTTTCATAAACTATATTAACTATCTAAACTTTTTTAAAAAATATATTCAAATTTCTAAAATCAAAGCAAAAAGCAAGGCCACACAGATAAAAATCTTATTTTTTCATTGTCTTTCTGTTGGGGTATTTTTCATGAGTTTTTTTTATGTAGAATTTGTTTGGGAACATGTATTTTTCAATATTTCCTGTTGAGAACTTTATGACCACCTACTGTATTTCAATGTTCTTCAGTCTGCAGTGAAAAACATACTAAATATGGATCCAGATTTCAGGACTCTAGGAACAGTTCATAGCCATGGCTACTATTCAGTTATACCACAAAGACATATTTGTGGAATGTAGAAGAACTACTGCCATGGTGCACAGGACTTAATTGGATTCCTGTGCATTGGTTTCTTTCTCATCTCTAAGGCCAACACAGTCACTATTTCAAATAAAATAATTTTAAGTAAATTATATTTAATCAATATATTTAACCAGTAGGTCTAAATAAAATAAAATCAAGTAAGGTATTTTAAGAGTGCTGCATTACCCAATTTGAAAACGTTATAAGGTTTAATTTCCTTATTTCATAAAAATACTGAGTGGGCACACTCCATATGTAAAATGATTTAAAAATACAAATATTTGAAGAATGTAATTTTTATTATATTGACTGTATTGGTTAAAAGATTAAAACTATATTATAAAAAATACTTGCTAAAAGTTTTTAGTTGCTGGATGATGTTGTTGAATTAAAATAAGTGAATCTGGGACTTCCCTGGTGACACAGTGGTTAAGAATCTGCCTTTCAATGCAGGAGACATGGGTTCAAGCCTTGGTCCAGGAAGCAACTAAACCCATGCACCACAACTACTGAGCCTGCGCTCTAGAGCCCATGAGCCACAACTACTGAGCCCACATGCCACAATTACTGAAGCCCGGGTGCCTAGAGCCCATGCTCCACAACAGTAGAAGCCGCCGCAATGAGAAGACTGCGCACTGCCACGAAGAGTAACCCCTGCCTGTTACAACTAGAGAAAGCCTGCATGCAACAAGGAAGACCAAAGCAGCCAAAAATAAAATATGAATAAATGAAGTAAAAATCAAACCCCTATCTTCCAGTTGAAAAACAATAAAAAATAAAATAAATGCATCTAAGCGCTATGTGGTTGAAAATGTTACTTATCTGCTTAATTATGTTATTAAAATGACCATAATTCTTTCATCAAGCAAAGCTGTAAACTGAAGGAGAGAGTTGAGAGTGATTTAAAAAAAGGTGAAGAAGTATTAGGAGAGTTGCTTTTTTTTGCTTTGTTTTGTTTAGATGAGAAAAATAACATTCCAAAGGAAAAGTTCAAGTAGGGAGGGTATCAGTGGTGAGGGAGCTAGGGAAAATCTCTGTGCAGAAGAAAGTTATGGGATTGAGTGCATATTAGATCTGTACCTGCCTAGTTATATTATTAAAATATATATATATAATATATATATAATATATATATAAAAATATATATAAAATATATATATTATTAAAACTACTCAGTATATAATTTTGTTTAATTATTATGTATTATTATGTATTTCTAGGGCTTGTTTTTTAATGAAAAACTGACTGATTCACTCAAAGTAATCAGAGAAAAGGAAACATGTATAGACACAGATGCAGGAATCCTAGTTAATAAGTTTCATGTGGTGAATAAAGTTTTTGAAAAATCTCGACTGGTTGTTTCAATGTTTTTTAATGAAGTAAGGCTCAAGGTCAAAGCTGAAAATGAGGAGAGTAGAAGAGACTTGAGAACAAAGGATAATGTATGAGATGTTGGTCTAAGAGAATGCAAGAGTAAATTGACCAGGATGATATAAGGCCATTTTTGACCAGCATAAGGGCTTTCTTGCAATGAGTGATGAAAGAAAAAAGTCAGTATGATGCAAAGGTCCTGTGCAGGCCAGGTCTATCTGTGTAGGGCAGGCTCTCAGTAAGTAGAGAGTTGGATATAGTCAGGGCTGAGATTTAGCAAAACATCAACAACAAACAGTGAAGCAAGATAAGGGCAAAAAGTTAAGAGAAAGGGAGAGATGATAACTGTCGACCACGGAAGTTAAGTTTGGAATGGAAAGAAATGAGGCTATAAAGGGAGTGAGGCACAGTAAAGACGCCATAGGATCAATGGATTGTGGTCCCTGCTCGTGGCAAAGAATTAATAAAGATAAGTTAAATGGTGAGAATTAGAGAGTCTTCTCAGTCTTTGACAGAACTTATACTTGATTTTTGAAGTTGTCCTTTTTCAATTTGACCAGACAGAAGAAAAATAGAATTTTTAAATACAATAAAATGGATTTTCAAATAAACGAAAATGTTGGGAAACAAGTAGTAAGAGAATATGATAGTAGATAGATGACAGGTAGATAGATAGATAGAGTTAAATAAACTAGGACTTAATAAAAGAAATGTATAAATTATATCATAATTTTATTAAATCTTTAAGTTTTGGAGAACAAAAACAACCATATAATTTACTTCAGCCCAGCCTCTCTGCCTTGAGTCTGTGAAATCCCACGTCTGCCAAATCATGAGGCAGCCTCCAGTTTGATTCTGAAGACCCTGGAATAGAACTGGCTGTCAACAAAGGAACTGTATTCTCATTTCCACTGATCTTCTAAGATGTTTTTTTTTTTTTTTTTTTTTTTTGTGCGGAACGCGGGCCTCTCACTGCTGTGGCCTCTCCCGTTGCGGAGCACAGGCTCCGGACGCACAGGATCAGCAGCCATGGCTCACGGGCCCAGCCGCTCCGCGGCATATGGGATCTTCCCGGACTGGGGCACGAACCCATGTCCCCTGCATAGGCAGGCAGACTCTCAACCACTGCGCCACCAGGGAAGCCCTAAGATGTCCTTTTAAGTAAATATTCTAACAATGATAGCAACAGACACAGTAATCCATGAAGAAAGAGATGTGTAGTGGAGAGTGGCAGAATCCAGACAATGAAAGAGATTCAAGTAGAATGCACTTAAGCACCACATTATGGATGGATTTTGGCAATGAAAGTTAAAGTGTAATTGTGTAGTCATTTAAAACAATCAGTTTCAGATGTAAGGCAAAAGTGAATAGTGTCGGTTTACAAGGAAATTATTTCATTCTTCACTTGAAAAATAAATGAATTTGTTGTTTGATTTTGACAGAATATGAAAAGGGAAATGTATTATTTTTTAAAATTTAGTCGTTGAGTGGTTATGCTTCCTTATTCCCATTTAGAATCCTCATTAAAAGTGATTTGACATATGTAGGAATAAATGTGTGATTATAAAATAAATGTAATAATACAGTGAATTTTTAAAAAATAACTTCCAAGTCACTATTTGAGTTTCTATTTTTGTAGGAAAATCTGAATAATAAAACGTGACATAATTTGCATCTTATCAATATAGTTAAGATTTCAACTCTTACTACACACAACACAAGTGTTGTTTTCGGGGGGTTAAGTGCTATAATAAAAACTTTTCCTATGATGATGAGTATGTTGTTTCTCTTGAAATAATATGTCATGAGAAGATACTATTTCAATTTGCTATCCACAGTCTTGGGAAAATGAAATGCAACATTATAATATGAATATGCAACCAACATATTCTCAACTAAACTTAAATTGTTCTAAGAAAACAAAATATGGACATTCTTTTGGAAGATGTTCATTAAATGTCAAGAATATAGCGAGAGTAAGAACCTTTGTAGGATAAAAGAGAATAGCAGAGATGTGTGATAATAATTCAGTTTAACAGACATCTGACTTGTTTGTCAGAATTAATTAGAAACAATTTTAAATTGTTGAAATAATTAAATAATTGAAAGTTGCAAGCAGAGTCCTCAATATTAACACGCTTGTGTGTTAGAGATGTGTCTTTGCTCTATTCTGACAAATTGAGTATGAGTGAGAATCGTGTCTTCTAATACTTCTTTTATACTCTTAGACATGGCATTTTAATTTAGTAAGCTCTGGAGTTAGCAGCCTTGGGTTCAAATTGGGTTTTTATCTCATACTACTTGTGTATTTAAAATCAGTGCTTGCTTACACCCTTATTGCCATGTCTTCCAAGCACATGGTAAGCTCAAATTCCCAGTTTCCTTGCTGTTGAAAAGGGCTATGTCAGAATGAACTAGGAAAAGAATGTATGTCACTTCCAGAATAAACCACTTAGTAGCTCCTGAAGTCTTATATTTCTCTTTCTCTGTGGCCAAGATGGTGGAGGAAGAGGAAGGATAAGATGAACAAAGGCTAGATGGAGAAGAATTGACAAAGGATGCCCTCCAGATCTGCATAAGTGAGATTAAATTTGCTATGTTAAGCCACTGAGGAATTTGGTTGTATTATTTGTTACCCCGCAAATTCACACTAGCTCTGCAACTTTATGCTAGAACTTAACCTCCCTCAGTTTTAGTTTTCCATTCTGTAAATGAAAAACTATGACAAGGCATAGGAAGTGACAGCAATTTTACTTTCTTTTTTATGTTCAAGAAAGTTATTAGATTACCTGTAGAATTGAAACTGTTGTGGAGTTTATTTATTTGCGCTTCTATTTCTTAAGATACTGCTATTTATACTGACTACATAAAATAAATGAAATGTCATATTTAGTATTCAGTGGGAGGTTTTATTTATTTTTTATTTCTTACAGACAAATATTTGACCTTATTATGAGTGAACTAAAGGCAAAGTGTCTCATGGAAAAAAAAACAAGTCCCAAAACCTTCTAGCAAGACCAGAAATGCTAAGGTAAGTAAGCCCAGGGTTACTAATTTAATATCATCCATGGATAGGAAAGAGGACTATGTCATATTAAAAACGAAAACAGACCATTGCAGACTGTGTCTCCCCAAAATTCATATTTTGAAACCTAGGCTTCAATGTGACCACATTTGGAGACTGGCCTTTGGAAGGTAATTTGAGTTAATGAGGTCATGAGGATGGGGTCTTCCTGACGGGATTAATGACCCTATAAGAGGAGGAAGAGAC
Organism: Lagenorhynchus albirostris; assembly: GCF_949774975.1. Classification (NCBI taxonomy): domain Eukaryota; kingdom Metazoa; phylum Chordata; class Mammalia; order Artiodactyla; family Delphinidae; genus Lagenorhynchus; species Lagenorhynchus albirostris. Next base: position 19,242,666 of record NC_083097.1, read on the forward strand.
AGGACACCTCTCTCTTTTTCCATGTACATGCATGGAACAAAGGCCATGTGAGCACACAGTGAGAAGAAGGCTGTCTACAAGATAGGAAAAGGGCCCACACCTTGATCTTTGACTTCCTATCCTCCAGAACTGTGAGAAATAAACAATAGTTAAGCAACCCAGTCTATGGTATTTTGTTATAGCAGCCCAAGCTGACTAAGAAACAGGCTTTTTATAGAAATGATTTCTGAGGGCAATGGAATAAGCATCCTCTCAAATAGTAAGCAAGTAAATGGTAGTGACATTTTCAATACCAAAACGCTATTTCCTCATAATATTGTTTTTAAGATTAACAAATATATAAAATATGTGGACTTGCACATGTAGAACCCTTCATTTTATTTTTTGTTTTTTGTTTTTTATGGCCTAGGTATTATTTGAGTCCTGGTGTAAGAAGAGGAACAAAAAAAAAATACTTAGTTTTAGATTAACTTTTAAAAATGTGGAGATACACATTATTTTTTTTTATCTTTGGTGCAACATATTTTAGCCATTAAGCAAAGTTTTAAGTTGTGATAAGCATGTTTATCACTATCCTCTAAATTAGATCATACTGCCTTGAAAATTATATAACAGAACCAAGTTTAATAAGTAATAACTTATTTCTTAATTTAAATTTAAGTAAATATTTATAATAGTTTTATCTCTGCACATCAAGTCAGACACTTAGGGAAATATAATAAAAATTGAACTAGAGAAAACAAAATTCATGCACAAATAAGTGACCATATTAGTAGGTATTTTTTTCTCTGTTATGCAAAACATCTATAATTTCTTCTTAAACATCCACTATCGGTACTTAAGATGTTCTGGAAGCAAATATACAAGCCTGCTTAGGAATTTCTCTTCTCCTTTACATTCCCATTTTCTTTTCACTGTAGCATTTTTCATATTTTAACATGATATAGAATTTCCTTTTTATGGTGTTTGTTGCTCTAAAATATAACCCTGTAATACTAGAGATGTTCAACTTGTTCTCAACTCTGAATTTCACATGCAATGGAACATTCAAAAGATTCAGGGTCTCCTCCATGCCCAGAATAGGCAAAGGGAATGGAATCATGGAGAGTGATCTCTGGCCAACGTTTTCCAGCTAAGAATGATTGCCACCTGCCCTAGCTGCCTCCTACTGGTACAGGATACCCTGGGAGGTGGTATCCTCCAAATATCATGAATGGATAGGGAAATTGGACTCCCTGTTTGCTTTTGGAATTCCCCTCAACCACTTTCTAATGCCTTGTAGAAACAATAGTTATACGACAGGTCTGCAATTCCCTCTTGACTGAGTGAACACACTCAGAAAATAAAGGTGACCCAGGGAGAATCCCCTTCTAAGCATGTGTATTATAGTTATTTAAAAATGCTATCTTGATCCAGTTTTGAGGCTCTGCCTAGAAACTGGTCAGTTCCCCTTCTAGAGCAGCTGATTAAGTCTACACTTAACCATTTCCCTTATCAGGCTCTCGTAATCAAGGACCACTCTTCTCCTGCCCTAATTGCCCAGGGGCCAGGTACTAGACAACCTGGACAGCCCCCAGCTCCTGGATCCCATGAAATTATTTAAAGTAGCCAAGCCATTGGAAGCCCTTAGCTAAATCCACTCCACCCCACTTACCATAGATAAGTTGCCTCTGACAGCCCCACCTTGCTGTTACTATGTTACTGGGTGCAACCCCAAGCATGGCCACACCTGACAGCCTTTTGTCCTTTGGAGCTGTAAGCTGACACTATGCTGGTGTCAGTGTGTTGTGTCTTGCGGTCAAAAGAATCTTTAACTCTTATAAAACAGCTTGCTAATGAAATAAAAACTAGGAGACCAACTAATAATATTTTGAAATTTATTTAATAGAGCTTTCAGCAGAATATATCTATTCTGTCCAAGATTTCTTATACTAAATATACTTGGTGCCTGACTCTTTGGAAAATGTCTCGTATAGTACATAACTATCTGATTATACAATGGGAATGTTTCATGACTGGGATGACATCTTCTTTGTAAGTGATGTGAACTCATTTATCCCATGGAAACCTCATATGTTAATCAGGGCTATAGTACATTTGGATGTTGTAAGAAAGGGCCTGGGGAACTGCATTGATGATTCTGATCTCTTCTTGCTTCAATGGTACCTTAAAATTATTAGTAAAATTTGATACTGGATCAGATCTCTAATACTTTTGATTCTCCTTAGACAGCCTTATACTTTGTGCTTTCTCCCCCAATACCAAAAAAAAAAGAAAATCAAAACATAAATTACAACATATTTGGTAAATAATCTTGAAAAGAATAGTCAAAATTTTGTGTATATAGGAATTCCACTACTTGTATAAAGCAGCAGGGTCCTAGCAAACTAACTGCCTCACACATATAGACTAAAAATTCTGATGACAGTACAAGAAACAATTGCCTGAGAGCTGTAGTAGGTGAAGAAATGTAAGCAAATTTTGAACAGGTTTTGAAATTTTGAGGAAGGTGACCAGCACAAAGTTAGTTTCCTGGTTTTTACACATATGCCCTAAAGGAGACCACAGATGTGGTGATGGTGTAATGTTCCTAAAACTCTGATAGAAAGCCTCCATCTTTTCTGCCAAAGAAAGCAGGGGAATGACCACTGAAGATATGAGGGAGTAAACCAAACAGGAGAGAGACAGAGAAAGAGAACCCAAAGTCTGTCTAAAATGGGTCAGCCCAAGTCAGGCTGACCCATTAACCACATAGGAGCAAGGTAGAATAAAACTGTTTGAGTCGAGATCTAAGCATTAGCCCAACATGGCTGTGCCATAGCTTGAAACATAAGTATAAGCAAGTTAATTGGATTCTACAATAAAAACAGCAACACCCTTTAGAGACATATGACAGAATCTAGTGTTTCCATTATATTAACACTGTCCAAGATACAAGCCAAAGTTCTTAGCATAAGAAAATCTAGGGCAATGTAACTCATTCTCAATGGAACAGACATATAATAGATGAGTACTCCAAGATAACTCAGATGCTAGAATTATGAAGCAAGGATTTTAAAGAAGCTATTATAACTGTGCCCAATGAGGAACACAGATTTATGATAAAAGAAAAGCATTGGAATTTTCCAGTAGAGAATCAAAATATGAAAAAGAAACACTTCTTAAAAAAATACCATCTTAATAAAAAAAATTACTGAAAGGTGTAAAAGAAAAATGAGGTTGATGAGGAATGAGTCGATGAAGTTGAAGATAGGTTATGCAACCTGAAGAGGAAAGAGAAAAACTTGGGAGAAAAAAAAAACAACCAGAACCTCAGAGATATATGGGGCCATATTGTAAGACAAGTCTAGCATACAGAAAATTAGAACCTCAGAAGGAGAAAAAAGAGAAAGAGGAGATAAATATAAAAATAGAATGGCTGAAATCTCAAATTAAGTGATGTATATAAGCACATCATAGTCAAATAGCTAAAAAACAAAGATAAATTATTGAGATCATCTAGGAAAAATATAGAGATGAACAGCAATTTGAATGACTAGATTTCTCATCAGAATTTAGAAAGGAAAGAAGACAAGAAATCAAAAATTTTAATAGCTGAAAGAAAAAAATTAATCAACTCAGAATTCTATATAGAGCAAAAATATCATTCAAGCATAAAGAACAAATGAAGATATACTTAGATGAATGAAAGTAAGGATAAGGGTAAAACTATGACAAGGAAAGACACAGAGATTAATGGAACAGAACTGAGAGTACAAAATTAAACTCATATTTATGGTAAGTTGATTTACAACAAAAATGCCAAGGCAATTCAGTGAGGAAGAAAAGTTTTTTGAAGAAATGGTGCAGGATCAACTGAATCAACTGAATATCTATATGGAAAAAAATGTCCATCACCTCACTTCACACACAAAATTAACTCAAATTGGATCATAGACCTAAATATAAATACAAAAATTATAAAATTTCTACTAGAAAATATATGAGAGAATATTTGGGTATTGGTGTAAGTGAACATTTCATAGATAGGATGCAAAAACCATGGATTATAAAAAAATGGTAAACTAAAGTTTATCAAAATTAAAACGTTTGTTCTTCAAGGGAGGCTATGAATTAAATGAAAATATGATACAAAAAATGGAGAAATAATTACAATGTGTATATTTGACAAAGGACTTTTGTTTTAGAATGTATAAAGAACTCTCATAGCTCAACAAGATAAAGGTTAACCCACATTAAAAAAAATAGTACACAAATCTGAAAAGATACTTTACCATAAAAGGTATACAGATGGCAAATAACCACGTGGAAGAATGTTTCAAGTAGTTATTAGGGAAATATAAGTTAAAACCATAAATGAGATAGCACTACATATCTATAAAAATAGATAAATTTACGAACTTAGAGTACCAAATTTGTTAAGAATGTCTCGCTAAACTGGATGTCACCACAAACTGCTGGTGGGAAATTAAAAAGATACAACCACTGTGAAAAGCAATTGGCAGGTTCTTAAAAAGTTTAACATAGTTACCATAATACCCAGCCATTTCACTTCTCAGTATTCATCTAAGACAGATAAAAGTATATATTCATAAAACGACATGTGCAAGTAAGTCATGGTAGCCTTATTTGTAAAAGCCCAAGTTGGAAACCACCCTAGTATGCATAAACAAGTGAATGGATAAAAATACAATGGAATAATATTCAGCAAATACTAGCATTAATAAATAAATTCGACAGTTCATATTTTGAAAGAAACTAATTAAATAGATAAACCACAAGCTAATCTAATCAAACAAGGGAATAATCACATAACCATATTGAGGAAACTAATTATAGGACAATATTTTACTCAACTCTATTCAAATAAATTTGAAAATTGACTTCAAATTCTCAGAAGATATAAATTACCAGGAGAACATAAAATGTAAACAAACCAATTATCATGGTAGGATTTGAGAAAGCTGTCAAACAGCTCCTTTCCAAAATAAAACAAGACTGATTTTTCACAAGTGGTTCTATCAAACCTTCAAGATATAAATATTTCTAGTGTTATTTAAATGTTTCCAAACTGAGACAGGAAGAAAAACGTCCTCTTTCTTTTCCACCAAACTTCCTTTTAAAGAAGTTAACCTATTCTTTCATTGTGTGTTCTTGGTCCTCATCAAATGCTTACTGATTTCAGTAAGGGCTGGGTGGATTATGGGTAGCGGCCATAGGGTTTGTCTGTACATGTGGGATTGCTTCACATGGCTTCTCTTATCTCTGTTGGGAGACTGACTGTAATCTCTGTGAAAGCTGAGGGATGAGTGTATAAGAATGAGTTCCCTTAGAGAATATGGGCAGGCAAGAGGCAAATCAGGTTTGGGTATCCCACAACTATTAAACAAAGAAAAGGGTTTCTCTGGCACTGGAACAACATAGGATTGTCACTACTGAGTTGAGCTGCTGTTCTGTTTTTCTTTTCCAATCTTCTTGACAAAACTGATCCCATCTTAATTAGATATAAAATTCTTATAATTCCCTTTCTCTCTATTTAAATGGTTAGTCTAAGTCAATCCATTTTTCTTATGGATTATGTCTGAATCCAGCTCATTCATTAAGTATAAATTATATAAATTTAAATATAAAGTGGTCTATCATGAATCAGTTGACTTCTAGTCTACATAAAATATTTTAGTAATTTCTCCCTACAGTTTTTAAAGTTTTACCTACTAAAACAAAATATTTATTGTTGTATCTCAACCCTGCCTACCTGAAATCAATTATAATTTGATCACTGCTGAAGGGGGGAAAAAAAGGATGAAGATGAATCCTGATTAACAGTAAATGATAGAATAATTTTCCAGTATTTTTATTGTGAGGAAATATATACATAACATAAAAGTTACCATTTTAAGTATATGTTTCTGTGGTAGTATGTACATTCACATTGTTGTGCAACCATCACCGCCATCCATTTCTAAAACTTGACTAGATATTTTGAAATATGAATAAATATAAAATTTTATTGACCTTCTTGACCTTTTTGTGAGGCAGGGAAAAGAGGGAAATATTTAAAATTTTTAATAGTAGCCACTCACAGTTTAAGCTTTAATAGATTTAACAAGCAACCATAGCTAGTTCTACCATTATAATGATAAAATAGCTGAAAAGAGATATGTCTTTTTATGGAAAGATTATTTCACCACTGTCAAAGTAGTGATTATACAGATATAATCAGAAATAACACAACACCTTACAATTTAAGTTTCATACATAAATATTAATTATAGAAAAAAGCAATTCAAAAATTTCAAACAAAATGTACAAAATGACTCATTCTTTCTGCAGATGGTTTCTACTTCAAAGTGAATTACTGCCAAGACACATATAACATTTTAAAATAAAAATCAGTATATGTCACTTCAAAGTTTCTGAATCTTTGGTTGTTATTGATGAAATAAGAATTATGAATTGCCAGTTTTTATACACTAAATTACTATACATATGTAATATATATTCAGTATATGATAGCTTGATAACTTTTTATGTCTGATCTAAAATTCCAGGTTTTAAAAATAAATGATTTTGATCTGTCTTGTTTGACTTTCTTCTACAGTATAACTTTTGTATTTTCAACCTGTAAAATACAACACATATATTTGAATTTCACTTTAGAAACTTTATTTCTCTAAAAGTAGATGTATTTCTACATAACAAGATATTGTTTTCATAAACCATAATCATGAGTAGCTCCTTTCTCATTTTTCAGTAATCTTACACAAATCATAGATTTTTTAAAATGCAAAGTAAGAATCCTATCTAGAAAAACTGAGGAAAGAGAGATGTCATGGCCTCTGACCAATTGACAATAATTTGGAGTATTAAAAACCATTTTCCCAGAATTCTTTTCTCCTTTACAAATTTCTCCTCATCTTGTCTCAAATACTGAGTTAAGGCTTAGTAAAACATTGCATTTTTTAAGTTGAGATTTAAAAGTAACTCTCCAAAATACAAAGCCTCTCATCTTTAATGTGCACACCTTCTCCCATTATCTCCTGTGTCAGTCAGATATAGTCAGAGAAACATAAGCCACTCCAGGTATTTCAGGCAGTAAGGGATTGAATGCAGGTAATTAGTGGCTTATACGACCATTGGAAGACCCGAAGTAGTAAATGTCAAGGAGGCTCTGAGGAAGTACGGAAGTACAAGAGGTGCAGGCAAGCTGTCCTTGAAGATTTCATCTGCTTGACCAATTGAAAAGGGTGATTTTCCTGAGGACAGCAGGGAATTTTGGGTAAAGCCCAAAGTTGGCCACTGACGACATCCATGGGCCTGTTCACAGCTTCCACCGGTGAATAATTGCTTAGTATTACCTTCCAACTTCCAAATCTTGCAGGAATATCTCTCAATAGGAGAATCCAAACTGGCACTGTGTAAGTTAGGCACTCTGAGAAAGTTAGATCCAGGCTTCTCCACTAAGATATGGGAATGAATGCAGAAAACACAGAGTTGATAAAGGCCATTTAGCACCCTTCTATGAGAAGAAACTTCTATGTTTATAGAAGTTAAGATATAAAAAACCTCTTTCCTAAGCCTTCCAAAGCAATGAAATACAACCTTAGATTTTTCACAGGCTTATTTGAATTGCTTATTTAATTGACATTTGAGAAACTGTCTAACAATTCTGGTAAGTCAAATCTATTTCCAATGTAATTAGGTTTATTATTATTATTATTATTGAAGTAAAATTGCTTTACACTGTTGTGTTAGTTTCTGCTGTACAATGAAGTGAATCAGCTATATGTATACCTATATCCCCTCCTTCTTGGACCTCCCTCCCACCGCCCCCATCCCACCCATCTAGGTCTTCACAGAGCACTGAAATGAGCTTCCTGTGCTATACAGCAGTTTCCCTCTAGCTATCTATTTTACACATGGTAATGTATTTATGTCAAACCAAATCTCCCAATTTTTTTCCCCCCTCCACTTCCCCTCCATGTCCACATCTCCCTTCTCTACATGTATATCTCTATTCCTGCCCTGGAAATAGGTTCATCTGTACCATTTTTCTAGATTCCACATATATGCATTAATATATGATATTTGTTTTTCTCTTTCTGGCTTACTTCACTCTGTATGACAGACTCTAGGTCCATCCACATCTCTACAAATGACCCAATTTCATTCCTTTTTATGGCTGAGTAATATTCCATTGTACAGATGTAGCACATCTTCTTTATCCATTCATCTATTGTTGGACATTTAGGTTGTTTCCATGTCCTGGCTATTGTAAAGAGTTATTTCATGAGTTCAGAGGAAAACCTTTGGTAATTGGCAGAAGGTATCACAAGCATTAGGGATACAATGACTTCAGAGGCTGCAGATAGGTGGTAGAGATGGAGAAGTAAAACAAATGTTACAAAACGGCCTTATGACTGACAAGGTGAATGTGGGTAGAGAGAGAGCAAGCAAGTAGTTATATGTAATTACCACCAAATGAGTACATGTTCAGATAATGAGGCTGATTTTGCCAAGTAAAACTTAGTTTCATTATATTCTGCTCGATAATGAACTTTCTGATTTGTACCTGCAGGATTTACAAGCATAGGCACAGGCTCAATTTGCATTCAATAATGGATACTTTTCAGGATTAGAAAATGAAGAAACGTTTCCTTTAACATCTTTATTGGAATATAATTGCTTTACAATGGTGTGTTAGTTTCTGCTGTATAACAAAGTGAATCAGCTATACGTATACATATATCCCCATATCTCCTCCCTCTTGCATCTCCCTCCCACCCTCCCTATCCCACCCCTGTATGTGGTCACAAAGCACCAAGCTGATCTCCCTGTGCTATGTGGCTGCTTCCCACTAGCTATCTGTTTTACATTTGGTAGTGTATATATGTCCATGACACTCTCTCACTTCATCCCAGCTTACCCTTCCCCCTCTCCGTGTCCTTAAGTCGATTCTCTACGTCTGCATTTTTATTCCTGTCCTGCCCCTAGGTTCTTCAGAACCTTTTTTTTTTTTTTTTTTTTGGATTCCATATATATGTGTTAGCATACGGTATTTGTTTTTCTCTTTCTGACAATTACTTTGATTTTTATCAGAAAGCTTAATATCTCAAATATTTTCACTGACCCTAACTAGTAAAATAGATTAAGTCTTCCTTGTTTACACATAGTTATTAGTGCTCTGCATAAAGTAGAGACAGTCATTTGGAATCAGGATCAACCAGCATTTATACAGCAGGTATGATGCTCCAGAGTGCCAAAAACATTGCCATGAATATCCATTTAATTCACTTGACGTCAAGGTCGGTATATAGAGCAAAACAGTAATGTGTGTGTGTTTGTATTACCTAGTCTGCCAAGTCCTCCCTCTACATCTCTTCCATTGTGACTCCTAAGTTAGAACAAATTCACTTTCTAATTTACTTTCAATACTCTACTGAGGTGCTAGCTATCTCCATTTTACTTTTTTGTTGTTGTTTTTGGGTTTTTTTTTTTTGCGGTACGTGGGCTTCTCACTGCTGTGGCCTCTCCCATTGCGGAGCACAGGCTCCGGACGCGCAGGTTCAGCGGCCATGGCTCACGGGCCCAGCCGCTCCCCAGCATGTGGGATCTTCCCGGACCGGGTCACGAACCCGTGTCCCCTGCATCGGCAGGCGGGCTCTCAACCACTGTGCCACCAGGGAAGCCCCCAACTTCATCTTTAAGAAGCAGTTCCTCTATTCCATCAGGCCGGCAATTTATGGGTGGACCAATGTGGTGAAACTAGTAGATCCCATGTTCAAGACCAGTTGCTGTTGCTGCTTTAGTGTAACATGGGTCTCTTGTTCCTAGACAGTGTTATATGGGGTCTTGTGCCAGTGGATTGAAGACTAAGTATTCTTATGATTATTCTGGCCATGACCCCACAGTCAAGAAAGAAAAACCTATTCTGGGAATGCATGTCAATCCCAGTCAATGTGAATTGCTGCTCCTTCCAGAGTAGAAGAATTTAAATACAGTAAACTTGCCACCAAATGACTAGATGTTGTCCTTGAAGGATGGTTTTATAATGGAGGCTCAATATTGGTCTCTGTTTCTGACAGGTTGGAATAACTAGATTAGTAGCAACCCATACACAACCCGTGTATATTCATAGCATCCATCTCTGCTGCCATAGCTTCTCCATTTATGTGCCCATTGTTTCAGCACTGGGCTAGCCATTATCACAGTGACTGAAGCCAGTGGGCTGAGTCATTCTATCTACTCAGTTGGTTAGTGGTGGGTACTCCCTGGTAGTGTCAAGCATTATACAAAGACCTTTACATTTCATGTCCAATCAAATTGATCCTTATGTATGCCTCCTCCTTAGAAATTATGTCAATGATCTTCCAGTATTTTTTCTTCCATGTCTGTGTTCAATATGATAGGCCATCTGCCACTGCCCATGAGCCCAGATATATTCTTTCCTTAGGTCACATTTCTTTCTGCACAAGGTGGATGTCCAGGTGTATCAGTTGAGGCTCTTCCTGGTCTCCTGAAGGCTTCCTCTGAGGGGAACTATAGTGTGACACCAGTCTACTTTGGGCTCATTGTATAGTTTGACTCCCCTAGTTTTTGATCCTGGATATACAACTTTTATCTTACCATGGATTGCTATTGGATTGGTCCATATTATAATTTGATGGATCAGACATAACCCAACTCTAGCTGCATGGTCACTTGGTTTCCATGATTAGAAGCTCCATCTCAGTAGCATGCCATGAACTAATTTTCAGTCTGCCAAGTTTTCAAAGTGTATAGTTTTTTCATCAGTTTGCATGACTTTGCTCTCATATCCCAAGGTATTAATTGCATTCTCTTATTGGGATTTGGTGTTAACTCCACATTAAATCCAAAGATGTTTTTTGTACTACAGTGTCTGCTGGACCAGATTGCCCAAGGTGCAGAGCAATGGAGCTTAGGCAATGTGCAGAGCCCTTTCCTTCTTCGTATATATGCAAAGATGTAGCCTTCTGTGTCATCCCATAATCTCAATGTGAAATACGTTGTTCCCTGAACCTGAAAAGTTCTACCAAGTGTTGTATTTCATTCTTACTTATGGGAGGAAATGCTCATTTATATCTCAATCCACTTGACCCTGAAAAACTTCACTGATGTGCAGGTCCCTGAACATTTGTCTCCCACATATCTGACTTTATATTTTCCCCCTTATACATTACCCTCAATAAATCATCCCCTAAAACCTCTGTTGGCTCCCACTGGAACTTGTTGCAAAGCCCTTCATCTTCTTTCTAGGGACTCAGCATCTCCCCAGTCAAGGTGTGTTGGTCTGGCTGGCAGAGAGGAAAATGGTATAGGTCCTGAAGACAAGCAGTGTTTTGTAAAGCAGTTGCCTCTCTTCAGATTTCTGCAGGGTTTTCCAGAAAATAGGCAGTATCATTTAATAAGGGCAAGAAGGTAACATTTAGAGCCAGAGGATATGAAAACGGTGGTTCTCAACCAGAGGCAATTTGCCAACCCCCAGGGTTTTGTGTCTGGAGATATTTTTGGTTATCACAACTCGGAGAGGAGGTGTTGCTGGCATCCAGCAACATCCTGGTAGAGGCCAGGGATGTTGCTAAATACCCTACAGTGCACAGGACAACCCCCCACCCCCACAACTAAGTATTATTTGGTCCAAAATGCCAAGAGTGCCAAGGTTAAGTAGCCTTGGTTTAGAGAATAATGAGCTCAATTTATTGCCTGCATCTACCCACATATTTTCTTCTCACATTTCAGGACCTCACTCCTGTCTTAACAGAGCTCTGAGACTGACATAGGAATTCTACTGGGCTAAGAGTTTTTTTATTTTTTGAATCTTTGTTTCCCTTATGATTAAGTCATAAAGTATTTTTCTCCCCCATCTACCCAATAGGGAGATGTATATAAGATATTTATGAGGGGGTTTTCTTGAGTGATGGACCTGAAAGGTGGGATCAGGCAGGGGAAGAGGCTCATCTGCAAGGTAGTGGCAACTGAGGCTTCAGTCAATACAAAGAGCTCTAGAGCTGAGGTAGTCTTTCAGAGATTGCCCAAACTGAGTCAAAGGGATGGACTTTTGAATTTGCACATGAACATGTCAATGGATGTGGGTCACCCTCTGGGAGAAGGAGGGTGACCTTACTTTGGATAAAGGCAATTATCTGTGAAGACTGCACCTGTGAGCCATTAGCAACAGCTCTTCCAAGAACTTGAGTGATGGATGGGCCAACCTGGAAGAGGTCATCAGTACAGAGCCCTACGAGTATATACTATAGCCATCAAAGTTATTGACACATGGGGCCAGAGTCCTGGTATCAATGGGGGAACTATTCAGAAATATAGGCACAGAATCTAGAAGGAATAGAAATGATTAATTAATTAACTCACAAGTAAATATCAAATAAATGCATGCTTCTATTTAGAATCCTAAAGCTTTAAATGGAGATACAAATAAACAAATTATAGAGGTGTTAGTAACTATTTGTTGGGTAGAAGAGAAGGGAGAGGATGTGGATTACCGAATGATTACTGACACTTTTCTATGTGCAGGCAGTAAGAGAGGCAGATCAAAAATGAAGAACTGACAATGAGTCATCTATATACAAATTATACTGATAAGAACGATCCTACCTATTTTTTTTCTTTTTTGTAGAGAGATATAATTTTAAAAATGAAAATTTCAGCATGTACCAGGTGGTTATCAGGAATTATACATCTCTGTTGTTAATGGAAAACTCTGTTCTCCATCCACTCTTCTGACCTTTATTTTAAAGATTCTGCCATATGTCTTTCTCATCCAGGTTGGTGATGGAACAGGGAAACAAACTGCAAGAAAATTTTGAATTTTTAATTTGAAGTGATGAAGTATAACTGTAGCTGCTTACCCATGTTAAAAGGGATAGTTGTCATTTCTTCACTTTTATGTGACCTTTTACCTCTTTAGAAGAAAATGTACATCTGCATTGGAAAATGGTATTTTGGTACTGATATCTACTGTTTGTAACATATAACATATCTCCTGTAATCATGCTGATATAAAAACAATAGCCTTTCTATTTGTGTTTGCTTTGATCTTTGTCAGCTCTCCAAGTAATACATTATGGAAGGCATCTATGAAAAAATAGCTTTATAGATACCATCCATTATTGCTTTTTCTTTCTACTGTGTTTGAGTGAATCTTGCCATTTTCTCCTACCCAAATTTTAATTGTTCCTGCTACTTCCCTGTTCTAAAACTGGATCCCTAGTACACATTACACTCACTACAAGCTACTATTCCCCTCATAAAATACAGCAAAATCGATTCAATTACAAAAGTAGATTTCCTTACAAACATTGAGTATGTAGTATAAAAATTTGCTGAATATTTGAAAACAGGCTCTATGACAACCATAAAACCAAGTGCTGGGTAGATTTAATAATTTTAAGTAAGTGACTCTCAACTCAGGGCAACTACCCACACACACGTGTGTACACATACACATGCCAAAAGACATCTAGGAACATCTGGAGACGTTTTAACTTGCCATGACTGAGTGAGTACCGCTAGAATCTAGCAGGTAGATGCCAGGGATGCTACAAGCATCCTGCAAAGCACAGGGCAGTCCCCCTCAACCAAGAATACTCCAGTCCAAAACAGCAACAGTGCTGAAGCTGAGAGCATCTGTTTCAGATATTCTCGTATCATTAAAATAATGAAAGTTTAATTGAAAATGCCAACTTTAATAGAGTTAGTAAATGAACCTTAATAATAGTCCTGCTATTGATAAGATAGTTTTTGAAGTTTTCTTTTGGTTTGCTTTTTTGTCTTTTAAACCTATTGCTTTCACAGTGTTCTGAGTTCATTCTGATAATATGAAGAAACATCATTTCTATACCAAATCCCAATTTGACTTAAGGGTAATATACAAGATATTTGAAAGTGCATGTCATTATTTTGTGAAGCACACATTTCTCATTAATTAAAAAAAATGCACTGGAATAAATATTGTATTGCCTCATTTAATTTTCATTTTATTTTTTATTCCTATCATTTTAAAAGTCAAGTTTTATTTTCTAGTGTATTATTTCTATTCTTGAAGTAATATTGAAATGTATTATTAATACTCAGTTTGTTTGATAAATGCTACATTCAGACTAATTTATGCACAGTCAAGTAAACTAAGTACTAAAATTAAAAACAAAATAAAAGAATAAATCATCCCATTAGGGTAGTAGGCATAATGGAACATGCAGAAGTTCGTTGAGTACTACCTAGGGCTCATAAATAAGTTAGAATGTTGGTAAGGTTGTAAAACACATGAAAATAAACATATTGGCTTAGTTTGAAAGTAACAAGGAAAATTGCCGCTGAGTTGTGAAAATTGCTTTCCTTTTAATCTCCAGGATGTTATATTTCAATCTGACTAATTCTTTATATTTCTAATCAGTTTTTTTCTCCTGAACTGATTCCTTCTTTGTTCTTTCCCTTAGAACAAAAGTCATATTTACAAATCACATTAATGCATCCACACTTCATCTGACACTGTATCAGTAAGTTCCTCTTAGACATTATTGTGATGAACTCTTTCTTAACAGATATTAGTAAGATTTTTCTTTCTTTATAACAGAGAAGTATATAAGTAGCAAACATACTCCCACTTATTTTTATGAAGCAGAAAATTTTAAAGCACTTAGTCAATTCTAGAAAGTGTACATTTTTTTCCTTAGATATAGCTAATTTTTGATAAATATCTAGGAATATATTCTGTTCATATAAACTCTTTAAACAGACTCTGGTTAATTTCCATGTTTTAATTTGAGGACCTTCAGGGAAAAAATAAATTACAGAAATGCCCTGCCCATTAATCCTGTAAAAGTGCCCACATAGCCTACGTTGCTATTTTAACTGACATTGTTATGCAAAGCTATGTGAGCAGAAATTTTAAGATAAATGTTGATCAATAATCACTGATCTCAAATATAATCATACGTTTAGATAAATGGCAGTTGCCTGAATTAATTAAAATGAGAATTCATGTTTTTCTCAAGGAAAAGAATGAAAAACTGAGTGCATTGTACTGTCATTTTTTTAAAGAAATGGTGAGTTGGGTATTCTATTATTTATATCCAAAAAGGACTCTAATTACTAGACCAAATATTGGATCTTAAAACTGTGACAAAATCATAATCAACTATACATAGAAGACGCAAAAGAGAAAAGTATCTTTTTTTTTTTTTTTTTTGCGGTACGCGGGCCTCTCACTGTTGTGGCCTCTCCCTTTGCGGAGCACAGGCTCCGGACGCACAGGCCCAGTGGCCATGGCTCACGGCCCCAGCCGCTCCGCGGCATGTGGGATCTTCGTGGACCGGGGCATGAGCCCGTGTCCCCTGCATCAGCAGGCGGACTCTCAACCACTGCGCCACCAGGGAAGCCCGAGAAAAGTATCTTAGTGACTGTATGAGTTAAAGCATAATGTCAGTGCTTATTAAAGGAAGAGCGATGTGGGCCTGTGAGGGGAATGAATGCCTCATTTTATATCTCTCCCTTTTACCATTTTTTCTCCTTACCTGTTCTTTTGTTGCATCAGAATCAATGCAAAGGATAATATGTAATACAGACCAAGTAAAGTATGAAGGTAGGAAAACCTATGTGAAGAGAAATAAATTCTGAGTCAGGCTCTTGGATTGCATGTCTTGCTATGAGGTTACAGAAGTAAGAAATGCCAAGTTTCTTATATTTTCTCATTCCAGGGAGGCCTGGAGTTAGGAATTAAAACAGGGATAGCCATTGGGAGAAAATTCTTGTATTCACTTATTAAGAACATGTTTTTCCTAAATAGAAAATATTGTGGAAAGTTGGGGATTGGATATGAAACTGAACAAGAAAGGAGACAGATGAATTAAACTATACTGCTTTTGGGCTTCCCTTGTGGCGCAGTGGTTGAGAGTCCTCCTGCTGATGCAGCGGACACGGGTTCGTGCCCCGGTCTGGGAAGATCCCACATGCCGCAGAGTGGCTGGGCCCATGAGCCATGGCCGCTGAGCCTGCGCGTCCAGAGCCTGTGCTCCACAACGGGCGAGGCCACAACAGTGATAGGCCCGCGTGCCGGAAAAAAAAAAAAAAATACTGCTTTTGTTCTACCTGTAGGCTTACTTCTAGTCTAGGAAAAGGGATTTCTTGATCTAGTTGACTGATGTATTAAATTTTGTGCAAAAGCCCCAATTTTGCCTGAACTTAAGCCACTATTAGTTTATATTCTATTATTCATTGTGCCTATATTTCTCTCAGGGACTTTTGAGGTGATAAGAAAGTTGTTAATAACAAAATTCAAATATAGTTAGCATCATTTTACAACACTTCCTACCTTAAAATTTATTCCTTTTCCCAGCAGTTATCAGATAAAGAAACGGTTATGATGCATCTTGACCAAACACATATTTAATATAGTAGAAGTAGTTGTATTTGGTAGAATATCTAATGAAAATCTTTTAGAAAACAGAATAAGTATGGATTTAATAATAACAAATGTACATTTATATTGATCAATACTTGGTTGAATGATGGAATCCCAAATTGCTGATAAATTGAAATCAATCTGCGGGAAGAGGTTTAAACACACACTAACAGAGCCTATCCTGTTCTCCACTTGTATCAGTTCCTGGAAGAGAAATGGCACAATGAGTGGATCTGAAGGTGAAACTAATTTGGGATATATTAGTAAGTATATTAGATGACAGAATCAGGAAGTGAAGGAGTATTGATGTGTTAGATGGACCAAAGCAGATTAAATGAAATATAATGAGAATAAATGTAAAGTGTGCTTAGTTCCAAAGAAAAAATTACAGGAACATAGAATGAAGAAAATAAGTCTTTGCACCAGCATATTTGAAAAAGATATATGAGTTCTAGGTGACTGCAGCTTTTATATGATTCTACTTCATGGTGTGAAAAATGCAAATTTGGTCTTAGATTAACATAAATACAGAATAGAAAGTAGGGAATTTGATGGTCCCACTGTAACCTCACACTAAAAATGCATTTAAGGTTAAAAAATTTGCATGCCCGATGTTGAAAGGAATATTTAGAAAAGAATTAATTCAAAAGAAAATGAACAGTCCAAGATAATGTTTTACTATAAGAAAGAAAGAAAGGGAAGCTTTTATAAGTATTCAAAATGTCCTTCTCTAGAATGACAAATATTAGAGATATATTACACAATTCCAGAGAAAAAATAGGGGCATAAATAGAAAATATGGGTAGAGTTTCCACATAAATACAGAAAATTTTAAATATTCAATGTAATAATGGAATGGGATCTGTGTTAATTTGGGCTTTTAGAAAGCAGACACAAAGTTGTAATTAGAATGTAAGAGATTTAATGGGAAAACTGCCTATGAAAGATCATGGGGAGTGAAAATTAGGAGTAGGTAAGAAGAGCCCATCAAACCATGATACAGGCCTGACTTGTATGGAAAGAGAGGGGAAAGGAAAGAGAATTGAGTAGGAAAAGCCTCCCATTGCAGTGTAGGTTGTAAAAAATCGTATCCGTGCTAAGGGAGAGCCCCAGAGAAGTCTATGAGAAGAGCCATTAGAAGTGGTATTTGGGAAGAACAGGCTCTAGGACAGCTGCCTTGCTTAGGCAATGGCTACGTGCAGCCCTAAGTGGGGGTATGGCTTCAATATGAACACTGGTGGATTCCAAAATCGTGGCAATTGGAGACTGTCTGATAACTGCACTCCTTACTTTGATAGTTTACTTTGTTTGAGTTGAAAAACCTTTGATCCCATGAAAGAAATGCTTAGTCATTTACAATATGCCCCATTTGACTTACCGTCACAGAGAACCTGTAATACTTATGCATCAGTTGGGTCTTCCAGAAAACAGATGCCGAGACTCAGTTAAGAGTACATATTTACTGGAGAGCAGCACCTGTGAAAGGAAGAAGGAGGTAGTTGAAATGTGCAGGGGGAGCCCACAGACCATAATGCAGATCTGTCAAAAGTCTCTGCCAACTAAACCCAAGACTTCTAGAGCAAGACTGCCCCCTAGAGGAGTCCCACGTTAGATGGAAATGGCAAGACGCTTTTTAGTGCTATGTCACTTAGGTATTGCCTGGAACCATCTTAAGAAATATGGCCTCAGCTCAAATGCTGAGGAGTGAAAGCCAGGGGCTGTCAGCCTACCACAGTTGCAGCATGTTTTTTCTTGAAGGAGGATCTGGTTCTGCACCGTCCACCATTTGCCCCACGTAGTTCCACTTCTCCACTCATGTTCGAGCTGCAGCTCCACCAGCCTTCCAGTGGTTGCCCCTTCCTACATAAGAATTTAAAAGAGGGAGGTTAGTGAGACAGCTCCCATTCCTGCAGTTGGGTTTGGGACCACACTCATTGTATCCCTCCTCTCCTGTACATTCCAAATTCCACTTCCCTCAGCTATCACCTCTGCTGGTCTTTTGACTGACCTAGAGCTGTACCTCAAATTTTCATATTAGGGGTTAGATCCCTTAATAATCATATCCTTCTCAAGCAAGTGTTGCTACCCTTATCCACTCACAGTCACAGGTGGCATAGGGAGAACTAACTGACAGCCAGGTGCATCACCTGCAGCTTGCATTGCATGTATTCCTCACTTCTCTGATGCTATGACAGCAGTCCTCTCTCTTCCTGCTAATCAGAATCAGTTCCCTCTGCAAGTACAGTGACTTCTTTTGATACAGAGACAATGACCTTCAACCCAGCAGAGCCCAGAGTTCTGGCAATGAGAAAAATAAATTAACCAAATGGAGCATTGAGAGTAATGCCTCTACCCTATGGTTCCTGAATCCATGATTTTACTGTTGGGGATGCAGTGTCATGTAGACATCTCTGATTCAGTGAGGATGGACCCCCCTATCCTTAGAGTATAGCCTCCTAACTGCCATGTCAGATATACCATTAGCAGACCATTCCAACTCTATCAGTGGAGCTGTTTCTGAATAGTGCAGTATGCAATATGGGTCCACTGCTGCATCTCCTTCATCATGAATGATGTCTCCTAGTCTGATATTCATTTGTATGGAAGTTCATGCCTGTGGGCACATATACTCCATAAGTTCCTGAGTAGCAATATTGGCTGAGGCTCAGCAAGTAGGCAAAGCAAATCCACACCTGCAATAAATAGATATTCCTGTGAGAACAAATCAGTAGCCATTCTCAGACATTAAGAGCCAATTTAGATCCTTGAGGCATGGTCTCATACCAAGCACTCTGCATTGTACAGCGCTCTGCTGTACATTTAGAGGTGGCAATAGCTAGATTAACCTTGATAAAAAGGAGTACATGCATTTCCTTCATGTCTGCTGCAAGACACACGTAATTTGCATGCTCGTTTTGCTAACACTGAGTGGCTGCTGATAAAATCTGTTTAATATCAACCGGCTGAGTTATTAATCACATCTATTTAGTTGTATAGTGTTTCTTTTGTGGTAGACAGTTTCAACTGCACAATAATTTATTTTACAAAGATCTTCATACTTTGTCCAGATTCCCCTCAATCCATCAATATGCTTCTACCCCAACCCTCCTTGTCCCTGATTTTCCAATCTCTTTCCTCTGGTCTCCTGAACAGCTTTCCAGTATTAACCACACTCCTCTTAACCTCAGCCAGTTTTCCTTCAAACGATGTGGATAACCAGGCTCACAACCCAAAGCTTCGCCCATGGGAAAGTTTTCTTTCCTCTGTCTTTCAAGGCTGCCTATGAATGAGTCTGTGGCCATCCTCCTGTTTCTACTTGAACCATAATGTTTAGCTAGCCCACAATAAACCAAGCTTGTGCTTTCTGATCCACCTTTAGGTTGTCTTAAGGGACTTCCCACGCGGTCATCAGTGTGATATGAGGAAGGAGTGTGGGTGCAATTGTTCTCTGTGACACGGGAGTCCTGGTGAATTGCTCATGTCCTCCTATTTGTTTAGGTACTTTAGTCCTGCTTGTGCTCAGTCTTATGTTTATTATTTTATCTTTTAATAAATTTGCTATCGAACCTTCCTGAACTGGAAGATCTGACAGGACTCATCTGCTGATATGTCGTCCCAGACACAAGTTCACTGGTGTCTCACTGTAAAGCATTCTGATCTATCAAGAAACAAATGCATGCCAACGGCTGTTTTTTAAAAGACATGTAACTGTTTCAAAGGGCATGGCATTTGTCTATCATCCCATGAGCTTAAGCTGTGATTCTATAATAGACTTGCCATAAACTCAACTGTGCATCTTTGCTACTACTGATGCTTCCAACACCTGAGCTACTGCTGGAAGTGCGTGTTTACTGCTGCCTGCACCTGCTGCAGAGCCCTTCCTTGCTCTAGGCCTCACTCAAAGCAAGTAGCCTTCCATATCACCTGGTCTATAGTCCTGGGAGATATTCTTAAGGGTGGAATGTGTTGCCTCCAGAACCTCAAGATGTCTGCTAGGTGTTATGCATGCTTCCTTGAAGTAGGGAACACAAGATGTGACAATTTATCTTTTGTTTTGGAGGGGATGTCCTGGACCCCTGAAGATTTTACTGAAATGGCAGATTCTTGACATCTACAGGATTTATTTCCCACACTCTGGAATTCATATATATTTGTAAAGATCTCCATGATGCTAGCCACCTTTTGATCTTGCTGTACATTTATCATGATAACATCAATTTATAGGATCAATGTGATATTCCACACAAGCATGAATCCATGTCTGACACAGCATATGCTATTGGAGCCACTACTTGTGATCTTGGGGTGGTCTACAAAATCCATCTGGTTTCTGCAGGGGTCAGACTGGTGAATCACATGGAGATATTTTAGGGACTCTCTTTTCTTTTTCTTAGAAAAATATTTATTTTTTATGTTTGGCTGCGTCAGGTCTTAGTTGTGGCACATGGGATCTTCGTTGCAGCATGTGGGATCTTTGTTGCAGCATGTGGGATCCTTCGTTGCAGCACATGGTCTTCTCTCTAGTTGCGCCATGCGGGTTTTGTCTCTCTAGTTGTGGTGTGCGGGCTCCAGAATTCATGGACTCTGTAGTTGTGGCATGTGAGCTCCAGAACGCATGGGCTCTGTAGTTTGCAGCATGTGGTCTCTCCAGTTGAGGCATGCAGCCTCAGTAGTTGTGGCGCATGGGCTTAGTTGCCCCGTGGCATGTGGGATCTTAGTTCCCCGACCAGGGATTGAACCTGCGTTCCCTGCATTGGAAGGTGGATTCTTTACCATTGGACCACCAGGGAAATCCTGGGACTCTCTTTTTCATATTCTTTAGATCTTTAGTGTTGTGCTAATCTCTACCATCCTGCTACCCCATGCAATATTATTTTTCATTTACTATCTTGGCTGGGGGACTTTTTGGAAACTTCCCTTTGTCCTTCCCTACTATGATAATTCTTAGGCCACAGACCAAAGTCCCAGTGAGGAGATTACTCTAGCTACACAGTGTGCTAATCTGAGTTATAGATTCAGAGACTAATGAAATGACCATCAGGTAGATTCTCTAATCCAGGGGACCTATTATATGCTGGACTTTGACAAGGTTTCCAATTTTTTTTTTTTGTCCTGTGGTACGTGGGCCTCTCACTGTTGTGGCCTCTCCCATTGTGGAGCACAGGCTCCAGATGCGCAGGCTCAGCAGCCATGGCTCACGGGACTACCCGCTCTGCGGCATGTGGGATCTTCCCGGACCGGGGCACGAACCCATGTCCCCTGCATCGGCAGGCAGACTCTCAACCACTGCGCCACCAGGGAAACTGAAGGTTTCCTTTTTTTACCAGGACCAGAATTATGGGGAGAGAGGGGAAAAATACTTAACATATCTGAGAATCAATGTCAACTCAGACCATGTGTTCAATAACTCTTGAAATGTCATGTAGTTTTCTACGAGCATGGTACTGTCATCCAAGCAAATAGCTATAAGTTACTTGGAAAAGAACTGGTACAATTATTAAAGCATATCTTGCCATGATGTTGCCAGGTCCTTCTTCCTATGGACATGGAAATCTCTTCAGTCATATATTCCAGGGATAAAAACTACAGGAACTATATTATCACTATTACTGTGTTACTTCAATTAGCCTCCTGTTCTTTCACTATTGCTTTATTTAATCATATATTACATTATGGTGGCATTACAAAGTACCCTTGTTGGCTACCCATCTTTTTTGCTCCTGGAGACGCCGTGTTTCATTACTCAGTTTCCGTTACACCTTACAGCTTAAACTCCTATTGGCTGTCACTCTGATCTTGCCAGTCATTATAAAAAGTGCATCTCCTTGAGGCATCTGCTAGTCCTTAAATAAACCATTCTCCCCTTTGCTAGTAATTAGCCAAGTTCTGTGGCCTTTCCTACCCTCAGCTTTAGCCTTCCAAAAGTCACCATTGAACTTATTAATGATGCTGGGGACCATACCAGTTCATCCCTGGTGGCCTTGGTAAATGGTGTGTCTTCTGAGCCTTCCCATGAAATAAAATTATCTGGTGGGTCTTGTGGCCTCAGATAATAGGTCCACTCCTTCTCTAGGAGGTAAGCTACCAAAAAGCTCCTTTGGCTTTCACACTTAGTTTCCTAGGCCCTTAGGTTTTCATTATCCCTCAAAATGGTGGCAATGCAGCTTTACAAAAACCCACCAATACCATTTCCCTGCCTGCTTTGTTTCCTGCGCTTTTCAGATGTCTGAATTATGACAGTAGCTACTGTGTTCCCCCTACCAGAACATTTTCCCAAGTCAGCATCAGTGAAAACATTGGCAATTGGGTACCTGTCTTGTGTCAGAGAACCATCTGTGCCCTGAGATGGGTTTTTCAGTGTCTGCTAGCCAGTGAGTAAAGGGGTTCCAAAACCTCTTCTTACCACCTGCTCATTCAGGCATCACTACCGTTACCATTATGTCACACTGCTCCTTTGTGAAATAGTCTCTGAGATGAAGTTAGAAGTAAAAAATATTGTGAGGATTAAAACCTGGAAAATGAAAATGGAGAAAGCTGGATTAAATACAGAAGCAGTCAAGACATGAGGAAGAGATGACAAAGATTCTATCAGCCAACAGGGAGTTAAAAAGCGAAAATTGCTCATAACAGGAGTCCCATGTGGGGAAAGGTGGCTAAGCCCTTGGACTCTTGGTCATTGTGTGGGACCATCCCACAAAGAGCATGATCTTGGCTTAAAAGATGAGGCAGACCAGAAGGAGTTAACAGCTCAAAGCTTCCAGCTAACCCCATCCTTCCAAGTCCTTTCTTGAAGGAATATCTCCATGTCAATGTAGTCACAGCCACACCTTATAGGTTGCATGGACTTACTTACACTAGACTTTGTTAGGACAGTTTTTTAAATTGTTCGCGTGCTTCTTTTTTTAGGAAAAAAAAGAACCCTATAAGCAGTAAAATTGGATAGCATGGTCTATACCATTTATGAGTTAAAAGATCATAAACATAAAATATAAGACAACTCAGAGTATAATGCTAGTAATATAAGGTGTATGATATATGCTAAGAAGAACATGCCATAAAAATATTAACTGTGTTTGCTTTTAAAAGGTAAAAGGTGGGATTTTGGAATATTGAAATAGGTATTTTACTTTATCCCATCCTTCATGAAAATTTGCAGCTTCTCAATGGATGATAGATAGATAGATGATTAGATAGCTAGATAGATGACAATAGAAATCTAGGTATAGCTCCAGATCTAGATCTAGATATACCCATCACCACATATTGGCTCCTAAGGCAGCATATCCTCTGAAGCCAGATACCGCGTGTTGAAATTCTCCCATACCAGCCATACTATCTTTGATCAGTTCCTTAATTATTCTGTTCTTTTGTTCTCTCATTTCTAAAATGGAGGTGATAATGGTAATACCTAATACAAATTTATTCTATGTGCACTACATGTTTTAAAGGCTTCAGGCAGTGCCTGGTGTATATTAAGGATAGAATATTTTTCTATTGTGGCAACTTTTTCAAGAGGAAAACAGGGTGAAATAATAAAACTTTGGAGTTTTTGGCCAAAGTTTAACCTGCTTCTTAGATTTGTAACTTGAAGGAGACAAGTTAATATCTATGAATTCTTGTTCAGTATCTCCAAATTGAGAGTAATTATGGAGATTTTGCAGTTTGGAGAATATTGTATAAGTGAATGCATATAAATTCTCTATTAAAATGGTATAAGAAGTCTCTAAGATGATGATGATAATTTTTATTTGAGAAATTTGTGAAGTGAAATAACTCTTATAGATAGTAAACCTCAATGGAATTTTTTCTTCTCAAAGAACTGGAACCTAAGTCATCATCATCACTATAGTTATCATTATTATCATTACCATCATCTTCAACATTATCTACATTGTCATCTTCACTTCCAATTTTATACTTTTAGCCAGATTTAACCAATAAACTTATGCAAGGAATTTTCTAAAACATGCAAATCAATCACTTTTTCTGAGAAAAATAAATAACCTTCATTTCCAGTGAATGCCGTTATTAATTATTATTTCAAAAAGAGCACTCATGTTTGGAACAATATATTTAAGGCTTAGATTATATTTTCCTTTGCCTGTGCTTAATTTTCTTATTTTAATTATTCCATGGGTTCAAAGGGATAAGAGAGATAAATAAAGTCAGTTATCTAGAAGCTGTGTATACATGTATTTAAATGATGTAAGTAATTATTATTTAAGAACAGTTCATTATCATTTTTAGCTTTGGAAATTAGTCCTTTCAATTTTCTCAAATTAATCGGATTACATGAAAGATGTCTTCCTCTAGAATAAGATCAAGCCACTTACAATTGTATTGTTTGCTTACTTCATAGTATAGTAACCACTTCTGGATTCATCTTGGACATCTAAAGAACTGGAAAAAAAGAAGCTACAATCCAAACAAGAAAAATATTGTTCAGGCAGAAAATTAATGACATTTCAAGAACCTATAAAAGAACATAGGTCAAAGGACAAACAAATATTTGCTTACCTTAAGCAGAAGCTGCATACACCATAAAAGTCTGTGGGAAGATTAAACCAGAAAGTATGATGAACTGTTGGGGGCTGAATGTGAGTTTGTTTGAGAGCGTGTAGCTCCTGGGGACCGTAGCAATGGGGCATCCCACACATCTGCATGTTCTTTTCTCTAGAAACAGTCACAAGGACATTGACTGCAAGTACCAAAGGATTCTTGTGGCAGCTAAGTACGGGAAAAGGAGCTGGAGATCATATGATATGTAGCTTAATTTTAATCTGTATGTTTAATATTAATTCACTTTCAATTATATTTATGCTATGAATGAATTTACAGACCTACATGTACATACGAATATATACATAAGTGTTTATGTGTGTGAATATCATTTTAACTTTGCATATTTTTTTATTGATTTTCATTTAGCTTAATATTGTGCTAATACTCTTCCATACATTAAATATTATCCAAATATTTGGATTTTAGTGGGTGCAATGATTTGGTTATATCTTGCAGGATATTTGAGGCTTTTGCAATTTAGCTATTATAAATATGTTTTTCAGTTTTAGCCATTAAACTTTTCTAAAAATAGTAAGTTAAAGAGTGCTTATAAAATGTTATTGAGTCACTTATTTTCCTTAGAGTAAATCTTAGAATTGAAATCATTAAATTTACACTTTTTTCTAGACTTCTGCTTTATATTTTCCACATCGCTTTACAGAAAGTTTATACTAAATTACATTCACCTTAGCAGTGAATTATAGTTCCCGTTTCTCTGCAGCCTGGTCAATAAAACATACTTTGTATTATTTTAATCTGGAACCGCTTCCCTCCCCACCAAACAAAAGGTGATACTAGGTGAAAACACATAATCCTGAAACTACATTTTCATTGTTTGTGATTTAGTGGTCATTATAAAGCGGTCATTATTTAGTAACACTGATGTTACTAAATATATAATTGAAAAACTCAAAATAGTATATTTTTGTATCTGTTGGGATATATTTACTTTAAGTTTAGAAACTTTTTTCCTACATTTTTTTCTTATTGATGTTGTACTGTTTGAACAGTGCCTTCTCTAGTTTTTGCATATTCTGTTTTATTTGTTTTTAAAAGCATACCTAATTCTAACAGCTAGATTCCATTCCTAACAGGCTCTGAAATGTGAGTCATAAATTTGATAATCATAGTATACATTAAAATATATTCAGCTTAGCTTTCCAGTAAAGATTGTTGTTCAAATCTAGACAATGACTCCGGGCTGATTCACTGTGAAGAATTTGTACTTTGGCCATCACTTTGCTGCAAAGTGGATATCAGGTCTTCCCATCAGAAGTTTCCTTCTTCGCAGTGTGGACTGATTTACTGAAGAGATTCTTCCATTTCAGAGAAATTTCTAATTCCATTTTAAATCCTTCTAGGATAAGAGACCTCAGTATACTTGGGGAGAAATTGCTACTCTGGTCTTCAAAGCAGATATAGTAAATAGAGTCCTATACTCTCTCCAATCTATTACTGCTTCCTACTTTATTTCCTCTCAGTGTACGTAAATCTATTATGTGAAAAATATGTATATGTGTTACAGCCCTGGGAAAGTATCTTCAGAAGTAAGCTGTAATCTTTAAAATTTAAAAGCACCTGCTGACATTGTGGACTTAGGGATCAGTGCCCACTGGGTATTATCTTGTGATGACAAATGATCATCAAAGACCAGCCTGTCCCAGGCTTTCTATAGGGCACAGAGAAGTGTTGGAATATCTATGGGAAATTAAATATGTCAAGTCTCTTCTGACATTTTCCTTAACCATATGGTAGAAAAGAGGTGTAATTTTCTTCAACAAGTGCCTTTTACCTAATGCAGAAAAATACAGAAAAAAATGCAGAAACATTCAAACGATTTAACACTTTAGGGTCCCAGATACTGAAATGACTATGAAGACCTTTTAGTGGTGAATGAAAAAGCGAGGGGCTGTGAGCTTATATGACCTGTCTGTAGTTCAAGACAATGGCATCTAACTGTTTCCTTCTTTGGAAACTCATCACTCATTTTTGAAATGACTTTCCTTACATTTTTGTTGTTGTTTTTCCCTCTTTTCAGGATTTCTTCTTTTTCTTTTCATTAGTTGATATGAAATCTTCCTTAACTGTTATATTCATTACCCTGTACATTTGGTATCATTTCCCTTAAACCGTGTGAAGTACTGTACAAGAATAAAAAATATATGTTCCATAATTTCTGAACAACCAAGATAAAAGATTAATATTTTCTAGTCTGTTTCACTACCATTTACCTATTATACACAGGAGAGATGGAAAACAGAATTAAAAAAAAAAAAACTCTTTTATAACCTACAGAAAATCTGGGTAGGTGATTACACTTTAACCCTCTTCATAGTGGAGTGAACATAAAAGGGAATAATCTTTCCTATCCCCAGGCAGTCAAGGAGAACTTTTGGCATTTTGATTTTCTTGAATAAGTAGCTCAATGCTCTATCAGAGGAGCACACAGATATTCAGTCAGAGTTATTCACTCAAACTTGGGCAACTGTATTGAATAGTCCAAAATTGTAGTTAGCTTTGTGAGTATATGTGTATTTGTGGACATGATGCATATTCATTTGCAGTGTACATAAATAGATAGGAATAACACAAATTTATGTTTTTAATTGATGAGGTGGAAATTAACATACTTTATATAAAATGAGTCCTTTTGTCTCTTCAATGAAATTTATTGTATTTTCTTATTTCTTGCAAGTTTACAATCTTCTACCTACTTGAGAAGTTGTGTCTTAGTATATAGCTTTTAATATGGCTAGAAAAAAGTTTTTTTTCATTCAACTCTTTCCCGTGTAATCAGTTCCTCAGAACCATTAAAGTACAATCTGATGTTCAAACAAACAAAATTTTAACATATTACAGGTAAGAAATACTTCAGGTTCAGAAAATTTTAGCAAGGATGAGCACAATTCCTATAAACCAATCCATCGAAATAATATTCTGATCTTAATTTTATATTAGATAAAATACTTTTCCTGAAATTATAAGGGAAACCATTATGACAAGATACAAAAATCCTCAGTATATGAAACTTTATCCCAGGCAAAGTGAAACATTTTAAAAATCGCTTGTATATTTTTATAAATATTCCATTTGTGAAGGATCGTACATGACCTACTATCCTCTGGGAGTTTGCTGAATACATTTTTCTTATTGTTAGCGCAGAAATCCTATCAGGTTTTTCATATGTCTTGAAGTATAAAACTAAAGAAACTTTTACCTCATTTTCAGCTTAAGGTTTTCTGATTGCCTATTTTTTCTTCATTTCAAAATATTCCAGTATTGAGAAAGTAATTGAGTGGAGGTATTTCTCATTAACCCAGTCAGTGTAAAATGATCCCATTGCTTAACCTTGGTATAAAGCCTATTAGAGTTAATGGAAGAAAAATTACACCACTGAACTAGAAGTGATTGATGACTCGAATAGAGGCAAATGGGATAACGGGCAAGAAGGGTTAGACTTACCCAGGATTTCTTTTTATACGGCCTTTTTTTTTTTTTTTTTTTGGCCAGGGGGAGGGGAGGCATGGGGGCACCATTATCCACCTAGAAGTACATCTTAGACTACTTGTATGTATTTATAAGCCATTTTAGTTTCTGAGTATTCTTGCCTATTCAGTGCAGTTATTGTGTAAGTTGTTTGTGTAATGTTTTTCTTCCTTCTATAGTATCAGAGCCATTTCTCTGCTATTTCTGACTTTTAGCCCTTCCGTAAGGTGTGCTCAGTCATGAACAGTGATGTGCAAGTAGGCTTGTCATCACCACAAGCTTCAGACTAATGGTGACTAGACACAGGCAGTGGCAAAGCAGCCCTAGTTCCTCTATCTCAGCCACGACTGTTGAGTTCTTTTCTCTTTATTCACACCTCAGACACAACCCTCCAACTCTTTAGACATCGGGGTACCGTCTTACACCTCTCAGGCAAATTTCTTAGGTTATTTTGCCAGGATAAGTTTTCTGATCTTTGAAATAAACTCTTAACATTTTAACCCCCTCTTTCTGGGAATTTGAGAATGACCCCTTTGTGTCTCCTATTTCTAAGCCTCCCTCACTTGAGCAAAATATATAAGAAAATCATATCTACAGCTGCTTGTGAAGTTTGAATGCATCATTTTACCAACTCACAAGGACTTCTCCACTTAGCCACCAAGGCTGAATCCCCTGTTTTGGTCTGTTCCATAGAAATGTTTAGGCCTTAGTGGACAGATTTAGTGATGGGTCTGAATTCCTCACCACTGCTTTAAAGGTATTAATCAAGTCACACTTCTTTGACTTTTAAGATAGGAGATGCATTTGTGTTTTATTTTCCCGTACTATTATTTTCTTAACAAAGGGCATTGTCCATATTGGAAGATCTGAATAAAATGCAAAGCTTTGGGATTATTTGCTTAATAATAATATGTGGTCCAAGCTAGTTGATGTACATACATCTCAATTTTAAATTTTGTTTTGTATGTATTGCTCTATATGTACATAAATGTGTAGAGTTATCTCTGTGCATATGAGTATGGATGTTATGATGCACAACTCAGATCCTTCTTTAGGCTGAAGGTCTGTTTCAGTGGCTGATGGGAGAGCCCTCAGCTGTCACACTATCCTGTATTACCTTGGTTAAAGAAAGGTTACATATGCTCTCTGGGAAGCCTGCATCCGGTGACCAGTTATAAAGGACAATAAGTGTCCAATTATCTTGGCCTCACCTGGGACATGTTAGAAAGGCCGTTGAAGCCTTAGTGCTCCCTGTAGGCCCAGCTAGGTCTCCACTGAGACTGACTCTTCTCTAAACTCCCTCTGACCAGTCTTCCTTCCCTCCTTACCTTTCCATGTGTTTTGATCTTAAAAGCCCAGCCTAATAAACATTCTGCATGCTAATCTAAGTCTCAGAGACAGCCTCCAGGGAACCTAGCCTCCAGTAATCATAGACAGATATGTAGATAGACATCTGGATACTCAAGTAGCAAATACACAGTAGTCAGGTTGAATTAATCAGGATCTTAACAAACTTTTAAATTTTCACAAATCATAATATATATATAACCATCTTATATTATGGAAATGTTAGCTTGCATCCTGGTTCTATCACTTACCAGTTGTGTGAACTGGGGAAGCTACTTGCCCTCTGTAAATCTCAAATCCTTATTATTATTCTTTTTATAAAGTTATTTATTTATTTATCTATCTTTGGCTGCGTTGGGTCTTCGTTGCTGCGCGCGGGCTTTCTCTAGTTGCACCAAGCTGGGGCTACTCTTCATTGCGGTGCGCGGGCTTCTCATTGTGGGGGCTTCTCTTGATGCAGAGCGCAGGCTCTAGGCATGCAGGCTTCAGTAGTTGTGGAGCATGGGCTTTGTTGCTCCGTGGCATGTGGGATCTTCCCGGACCAGGGATCAAACCCGTGTCCCCTGCATTGGCAGGTGGATTCTTAACCACTGCACCACCAGGGAAACCCTCAAATCCTTATTTTTAAAATGGTGATAATAAATCCTAACATCATTGCTGTTAAAAGTCAATGAGACAAGTCATGTTAATTACTAAATATCCTTCCTGGAACACTCATCTCTTATCTGCTATTTTATTATCTAAAATAAATTGAAGGATACATTTTTGATATAAAATCAATATGGTAGTAATTGTGGAGCTAGATAAAGTCATAACATGTTGCGATATTCCCTAATAGGCTTTTTTTTCAGAGGAAAATATGCATATGAATACATTTAGAGCTATAGTTCAAATAAATCATTAACTTGGATTACAGTTTAATTATGCTCTTGAAGAAGACTTGATCTGTAATAAGCTTCCTAAAGTAAGATTAAAAAAAAACTTATGACTTCAAGTTGGGCAATATATACAGATATCAGGCCTCAGGAAAATGTCTCCAGGGGTAACTTTCTCTTCACTCTGCCTTATACACAATGAGGTGGAAGAAATTAAATGGAATGTGTAATGGTACTTAGATGTTAAGGTCAGCAGATTCTTTGTGTTGCTTCAAGTAATGAAAGAGAGGGTTTTGGAGTGGGAGTCAGGGTGTGTAGTAAAATTCCTGTTCACTAGGGTCGCACATATGCTTCTTTTTGATCAGAAAAAGTATCCTTTGATTCTTGGTTGATGGAAAATTTTGCATATCTCTGGAAGAGGGCATTGTGTCATTTTACACTATAAAATACATCTGGTAACCTGAGGCTAGCTATTATAAATCATAAAGAAAGTCAGGTTTATTGAATATCAGATTTCCATTAGATCACATTCATACACAAAGAGACAGTTCAAATTGTAATTGAAGTTGTCAGCTTTCATTCATCTTACATAGGATTATTCCAGCTGCCCATTATTCATTTTTTTGTACTTTGAGTCAATTTATCTGAGTCTGCTTTCTGTAAGGAGATGAAAAAGGACAGGCTGATTTTTTCCTGTTAATTCTAACAAAATAGTGGTGATTTTCTAATCACAAAACAATGCTTTTTCCTCATTCAAAATTAAGTAAAATATAATTCCATTTTATGTTTCACCTGTAATCCATATGAAAAATCAATACAAGTTATTGTATTATTAAGTATTCTAATTAATTAAAATGCAGAAAATGTCAGCTCCCCAGGAACTGTCTGAAAAATAAATTATTTTTAAGTTGAGAAATTTCTCGTAAGGCACAATGAGAATTATAAAGTGATTGAATGATCCCTAGTGATTAATACTGGTCAACTTTCACTCTGACAAATGCAGGCTTCCTGTAAATATAACAACATTGAAATTGCTTAGAAAAATATTGTGAAAGTTTTTAAAAATTGATCTTATAAAAAATCACTTTAAGAAATCTTATTTCTTTTAGCAATTGCTAAATTATATCATTCTTATAAACCTCATGAAAGTTGCATTTAATATTGTCATTAAATGACATTCTTTTGTATCATCCAAATTATATGTAATTCAGACATACAACATGAACCTTTTAATTTTATCCCAAATAGTCCAACCACGAAATAACATGAAATGGAATAATTGAACTATAAACTTATTAGGGAAGCCAAAGATATTCTGTTCTTTTGCAGTACAGAAATAAAAATATCCAAGTATTATACCTGTTTTCCTTTTGTTTTGCTTTTCACTGTAAGTCTTTTGTATAATTTTCATTTTGTATTAATGCAAAGATTTCACATGAAAACTGACTTAAATGTTTAACATTTTATAGGTCGCAGACCCTTGGAGACAAAATCATGTATGTTCTTGAGCAATTTATGAAACTTATGATCCTACAGTGTGAACACTAACATACCCTGTCTGCATCAGTCAATATTCCTGATGGTCTGGATGGACTTGCGGTCCTGGTCTTCTACCTACTACAATTTGTCATTCATTCATTCATTCATTCATTTGTATGGATTCATTTGTTCATTCATTCTCTAAATATTTATTAAAGCTCCACTGTGCAGCAGGTGCTCTGCTAAGCCATGGAGTCTCGTTTGTTTACTTATAGATAGCTTCCCTCCTTGTGGTTTAGCTCCAGCAGTGGAGATAAACATTAGTCAAATAATCACACAAATGCAAATTTCTACTTTACAGTGAGTATAAAGACCCACCTACTATGAAAGGAACCCCTGTTTTGAGAAAAAACCATCCAACAGTTTGACCTGATTTATCCTGAGAGAATCAGGAAAGACCTTCTTGAATTGTGAAGGCTGAGCATGCACAAATCAGATGAAACATGGAAGAATGGGCCAAAGAAAAATAAAACACATTTGAGGCAGGAGGAAATACAGCTGCAAAGATCCTGGGGATTAATTCACTAATTTTAGAAGCCTGAGGAAAATTACGAGCTTGGCATGAGGTGGAGTGGAAGAGAACAGGAGGATCCTGGGCATATCAGTGTTATTTCTATAGTTCTTTCATACTGGTACTGTTCATTAGTAGATAGGCTAACTATTTAGTTTATTTTATTCTGTCAATACAGTTTCTAACATAATTTTTAAAATGTTATTCATAATTTTTTATCCATTGCCTTGATACATTTTCTTGTTGATTCTCATTACCTTTTAGTTTATTTCCTTGAATTTTCTAAGTATATAAGCATATCATTGGCAAAATTTAATATTTGTTTCCTCCTTGTCTTAAAAAATGAAAATAGAAAGCTAGAAATAGAGATGTATTCTGCCTTTCTCTTGTTGAATTACATTTGTGGTCATTTCAAAGCAATATTAGTAATAATGGTGATAAAAGCTGTAGGTATTCCTCAACAGGTACCCACAGAAGTTTGGAGCACCATTGCGATGGAGGAGGCTAACATACCGGCATTTTCTTTTTGTTTTCAGGAATCTGCCCCCATTGTTGCAGATCTCTCAGTGAAATTCTTTTGAGGTGGGTGATTTCTTCTTTTTTTTATAATTAATTTTTATTGGAGTATAGTTGCTGTTCAATGCTGTGTTAGTTTCTACTGTACAGCAAAATGAATCATGTGAAACATGTATATATATATCCCCTCTTTTTTGGATTTCCTTCCCATTTAGGTCACCACAGAGCACTGAGTAGAGTTACCTAAGCTATACAGTAGGTTCTCATTAGTTATCTATTTTATACATAGTGTCAAGAGGGGGATGAATTGGGAGATTGGTGATTTCTTCTTAGATGTACATACGTCTTCTTTTTCCAACTTGAGCCATCTGATGTACTTACAGGTTCTTTCTATTGGCATCTTTTTGTTCATCCAGATGGGTTTCTTGAATAGCAGCTGAAACAACCCAAAGTCAGATTTCTCTCCTGATTATGGTCCACACTTGATTATGGGAACCTCTAACCCAATTTCTCATGCAAAAATTCCCATGAGTCCTGGTTACCCTCAGTCCCACCACTTCTCCGATGGTGTGACATCAGCGCTACCAGCAACACCTTTAGGTTCCTTCCATGTGAATCAGACACTGTCCACTGTGCCCCTCAATCTCGGGAGAAATATATTTTATCTAATTGTAGATCTTTTTCCTTAATATTCCCACTCACAGAATCCTATAATTTCCTAATCTTTTGTTGGTCTCTCCAAACTCAATAATAAACTGAAGTTGGATTGTTGGGTAAAGATAAAAACATCCGTTTTGATCACATATTTTGCAAGGCAGCGTGGAGGTTATCTACCTCACTTTAGAAAATGTCACCCAAGCTAAATAGGAGCTTCTATTCTAGAACAGAACCGTACCTTACGTTATGGTTTGAATTAAAATTTAAATACGTTCATCTTTCGCGAACTTTCTTTATCATCATTTTAATGACTATGTAGAGAGTGATAGATCACCCGCTGGATATATGTCAGATCTCTTGTGGATTCCTCATTTCAAATATGAACAAGGTCACAGAAAGAGTCCAGCAGGTTTAAAAGCTCCCGAGATTATTTCCCTTTGATAGTCTCAGGTTTAAGAGGCCATCTTCCCCTCGTTCTTGTAGAAAATATTTATTTATATCCTTCCTAATCCTTCAGCACAGTGCTTAAGTGCTTTAATTCATATAACTAGTCAACATCTGATTATTTTATTCATTTTCATTTGTTTACTAATACTCCCTCAGTTGGCTGTGAGCAGAGACTCTCTTGGTTAATGATGTATCTCCAACGCCTCTTACTGGGTTTGACTTATAGTAAACACCGATAGGTAATTTCTGAGCAAATAAATTGATGATGAATGACTAAGTGACATAATTCATTATATAAATATTATACTTTAAAATATTTAACTACTACCCTAATGTTGCACCTATGTTTCTACATTTTTATCATTATTAAAACACTTTGAGGATCCTCTCAAGATTTTTTTTTGCTTTATATCCATGATTAAATATTCTAAATAGATTTTAAAATTGATCATTGCTGGTTCAACACATGATTTTATGATTTTTAATATGGGTTTCTTAGAAGCCTCAATAACTTGAGTGTTACCTTTTAATTTCTTGACAGTTTAGAAAGTAAAAAATGTCACCACGCTATTAATTTTAATTATTTGGCTACTAGTAGAATAAATGTGGGGTTTTCTTTGTTTTGTTTTGTTTGTATATTGCCACTCTCAAACTCTTCTTTAGTGAACTGAGTTTTCATGGTCTTTTTGACTTTTCTCCATTAGGATAGTTATTTTCTCTTTGATTTATAAAAATTTTTATGCACTAATAATGTATACCCTTTATATGTATGTGGCAAATAATTTCTAACTGTGGTAAAATTAAAATTTTATGGTGAATTTAAGTTACAAACATTGCAATTTTTTAGGAAGTCAAGTCAATATTTTGGCTTTTAGAATTCTAAGAAAACTTTATTGCCAAATATTTAAATATCACATAATTCTCTATTATATACATGTTTTCTTTAACCCTTAAATATTTAACCTAATTGATATCTGCTTATTATCTTGTGTGTTTGGGTTCTTAGGTTAATTTATAACTTGAAACAAAAACACACAAAAGTGAACTTTAGGTGTACTTTTATAGTTTTATTTACCTTCCTTAAGCTAATATTTTTTTAAAATTATTCTATTAAGATTTCAGGAGGACATTTTGGGCTGTAGTCATCTTCTCTGTGCAGCTAATCCCATGTATTTTTGCATGTATTACTTTTGGGATACTTGATATGTCACATGACTACCTCCACCTATGACATATTTTTTTTCGAGTGTGTGGCTAACTTACTGCCCACAGTTCTGTTCATTTTATATTATGTTCTAAATTAATGTACATTCTAATTTAAGATTAAGTCTGACTGATTGACCCTTCCTTTTTTTTTTCTTTCTGTTTTCTTTGTCCTTATAATCACCTCCTTCCATACTTTTGTTTTTACCTCTTTCATAGCACTGAACATAAGCAATCATTTACTGACTTGTCTTTTCCACAGTAGACTATGTGCTTGCCTGTGTTTTACTCTTGCTCTAGTCTAGTTCTGGAGGAGAGATAGAGCTGGTTCCATTTATTCTCTCCCCAGTAAATTTTTGATGAGAATGTCCTTTCCATACCATAACCATTCTTCTAAAAAATCAATTCTGTAGCACTAATGTGATATGCATCCTTCATTGTTGAGAGGGAATTTGTTCATGTGCAATCAGCAGAATGAGAACATAGCAATGTTTCAGGGAACAAGTGGGTGTCAGTTATGTAATATGCTGTTGGGGAAAACTCCTAAATGCAGGCTCACTCAAATATTCAAATGGAAAATCTATGGCTGCCATGCTGGTGACTCGATGGCTCCCAGATCTTGGCTACACTGTCTGCTTAGCAACGCTGAAGTGAAGCAGAGATTCATCATGTGCTTCCTCCAAGACGTATAACTTCTTCCCAAGATCTACCAAATTAAATGACTCTTCTATCGCCTGTATTATTTCTCTCCTCTGACCTTAGGAATCATTTCTTGTCTCAGTAATGTGGTTTAAAGGTATGTTACTTTCTTAAGTTTCACATGTGTTTCCACAGCCATTTTCTTCATATATGATGTGTTTGGCATCTCCTGAGGTTGATGCTGTTGAAACACAAAAATTAGGAATAATTCATATATTTTTTTCTGAAATTGCTTTTCTGTGCCATATCCTACTTGAGGATATCCTACATGAATGATGCCTCCCTGACTGAATGGGAGAATGGATATATAGTAATAAGACACTTTGTGAACAAAATCACATTGATCAGTCCTTCAAAATATCATCTGACCACCGGAATTAATAAGTGCTGGGCACTGTGTTTTGTGTCTGGAAAATAGAGTTGTCAAAACACATGCAAATCCTGCCCTTGTGAATTTCACAGTGTAGCAGAGTTCAAGCTCTCAGAGAACTTGATGTTCTCATTCAGCCACCACTAAACATTAAGTTATTAATGTGCAAGTGAATTAAAAGGACTCCCCTTATGAAGTTCAAAATGTAAGATAGAAAAGACAATAAATTCTTTTTTAACCACAAAACCAGATAAGAGCTATAAAAGCAGGTACAGAAGTAGAGCAGCAAGGTGCAGAAAAGAGCAACGTTTAAGTCAACTAAGGAAAATGACGCAGGAAAGTTCCCCCAGAAGAGGTGACATTAAGGTGAACTATAGTTTTATTTCTGGAATGAGAGTTGAAGAGAGAAATTAGGCATGTAAGGAAAGGCATATTGTCATGGGACAAAACGGCCAATATAAAGCCACAGAGATTGTTATAGGAGATGGGAATGAAGTGTGCAGCTGCTACTCCAAGTAACTCTCTTGTTATCTCCTTAAAATAGTGCCACATACACTTTGACTTCCCAAAGTTTTCAGCAATTTATTACTTTGTATCTACAATAGATCCAAAAGTAATTTTCATCTCATTAAATAAATTCCTCACTTTAAAAATTATTTTTAGTAAATAATAACCCCTGAGAGTTTGGAAAGCTTGGATAAGAGAGCAGTTTTTAGGGTCGTCTAATGTACATATTTTTTTGTGAGCAATTCCAAATATCCACACTTTGGGGATATTTTCCATGTGTTTATGTATTCCAAATCACAGAGGAACTTGCATTTTCATATGTAAGCCCGACACATTTAAAACTGTCTCAAAATCTGTTTTTCTCCAGTTGAAGAAACTGGCAAAAGACATTTCAAGGGAAAGAAACAGGGCAGAATTGTGGAGTTTGAAACTGCTTACTATCTGAAGACTGTCAACTAATCCAGTATCATCAGAATATGGGGTGGATGTAGGAAGTAAGTCAGACATCTGGAAAGAGAAATTGAGAGCAGATTGTAATGTGAAATTTTTGGCACACTATGACATTTATTCTATAGCTAAAATCTGAGTGAATTAAAACTTTAAGTTGTGAGAGTTTTGTGGTTAAAAAAGAATTGATTGCCTTTTCCATCTTACATTTTGAACTTCATTAGGGTAGATGTACTAAAGAAGTATAGACACTGTTCTGATTGATAGTAGTAGATGGTTATGCATATAAAGCTCAGAACTCTGTTCAAATTTGGAACGCTATATTTGGCAATCAGTTCTCATGGTTATTAGTACACTCACCAACACTATAGATCCCATGTTCTTTCTTGGCGTAAAAAAAAAAGTCTAATGACAATTTTACTATCTTCAGATGAAATTTGTAAATAACATAACCTATTCAAACACAAACAATAGTTGAATTTTTTTTTTTTTTTTTTTTTTTTTTTTTTTTTGCGGTACGCGGGCCTCTCACTGCTGTGGCCTCTCCCGTTGTGGAGCACAGGCTCCGGACGCGCAGGCTCAGCGGCCCTGGCTCACGGGCCCAGCCGCTCTGCGGCATGCAGGATCCTCCCGGACCAGGGCATGAACCCGTGTCCCCTGCATCGGCAGGCGGACTCTCAACCACTGCGCCACCAGGGAAGCCCAATAGTTGAATTTTTTCATAAAATTCTAAAACTCAGTACATATAGACCGTTGCAGGCATGGAGGGTGGGGGAATTTCCATATATATGAGACAGAAATAAATGGAAGAGTAGCTGAGATTCAATTTCAAGGAATTGTATCCAGAAATTCATAGAATTGCTGGACTACATTATGCACACCCTGCCCCCAATACCACACATTTAAAATGCAGAATTAAAATGTATCCATGAAAATAATCCAATAAAAATATGTGTGTGCACTTTGACAAAACTAACTTATTAATTGGACCCTGGTATTAATCCAAGTAAAACTGAGAATAAATTCTCAAACTTAACTTGGATATGGTTATATTAGTATGTATACATATGAGGAATAACATGACTTTTATAGCTGAGTGGCAGGATCAGAATAATATTCTAGATCTTTTTTCACATTTTGTAATAATCTGCAAGTAAAAAAAATTTAGATTTATAATGCAATTTCTAAATTATATTAGACTAAAAGCTATTATATTGACAAATGATGGAAAGAAAAAATCCTAATGTATAAGAAATGGGAAAATAACAACTACATTCATTTCTTAAGCTGATAGATCATTCATTTTGCATTTCTTTTTTTATTTTTATTTTTATTTTTACGGTACACGGGCCTCTCACTGCTGTGGCCTCTTCCGTTGAGGAGCACAGGCTCCGGACGTGCAGGCTCAGTGGCCGTGGCTCACGGGCCCAGCGTCATGTGGGATCTTCCCGGACCGGGGCATGAACCAGTGTCCCCTGCATCAGCAGGCAGACTCTCAACCACTGTGCCACCAGGGAAGCCCTCATTTTGCATTTCTTGACCTAAATTGCATACATTTAATTTTTTTTAGGTTGATGGAAGAGAAATAGGATTAATTATAAAATAGAAGTAATGTTTAAATGTAAGTGAAAGAAGTGACATACATTTACAAAGGAGCTTGTTTTTATATGTATCTGATAAAATTAGAATATTTATGTTTGAAAGTTGAAAGTTGATATCTAAATAAAGTGAATTCAAATGTAATATTATTAGTCTAAACAGAATAAATGTAAATTATTATGTAATTTATTTCTTGCTCAAATAAAAGGGAGAAAAACTATACAAGAAAAACTCTGAAGACAGCAAACTGTTTCTCAGTGTTCATCAAGGAAGTGCAATTAGGAATAATGGGAAGAAATTTAGGACAGTGCAATTAAGGCCAACATTTCCTTGGTGTGAACTATACTGGATGAGAGTCTGGATTCCTCATAGAAAGAAAAGAAACTTCTTCCCACGGGGCAAATAATGGCAGAGTAGACATTACACTAAAGGGCCTATTAGAAATAGTTTTTCTCTACTGATAGAGAAATAGACTTAATGGTCTGATTCCCACACTTATTCCCTTATAGTCAATGACCCTAGACCCATAAGGGCTGATTCACCATTTGCCTAAAGATTTGAAGAACTGAAAGAATTCTCAGAACTCCCATATTCAAGGATGATTACTTTTCCCCTCTTTGTTCACTATTTGATATCTCTTAAATTACTTAAACTTTTATTTAATTATTTTTTCCTAAATGTGAGGAGAGTACTTAAATACATGCTCTGCAAAAAAGCATTACATTGAAAGCATGTACAGTGTATGTTCAGAAGTTTACCTAGTTAGTTTGTATGTTTCGTTAAATACTGAGTTTTCTGAATTCTAGAATACTACTGATACATTTAAATTTTAAAAAGATATTCCAGAAAGGGCAGTTTCTTTTTCTGAATGCTACTTTGTTTACTTGTGCTGGTTAGAAAGAAGCCATCTTTAAATTTTGAGGTGAACAGTCCTGAGAATAAGTCAACACATGGTACAAAAGAGCCGAAAGATGATAAGAAACAGGATTTTTCTTAAGTGAGATAATAATATTTTTCAAACTAAATCATCTGCTTGATAGTTTTCTGTTAGTAGGAATCTAAGACAACCTAACCGATACATTGTTTTACTATTTCCAACCAAAAACTATGTAAGTGTATGAAACACAAACTTTCTTTCTAAAAAGAGTTTGAAATCAAAAACTTTCCAAAAATTCACTTAAATATTTTAAAAGGACAAAGGAGTCTTATTACATAAAGAAAAAAATTCCTCTCTTTAAATTGGTTCATAACATCTTAGAGTTAAAATAATAACTTATTTGAGAAATTACTATGGGATGATGTTATGACTTTTTTCAAACCAAGGTTAGAAACTCCATAGAAAAACATTTTAAAGTTCTGAATGTAATCCATAAGAATTTTATAGAAAATCACGCATTCATTTCTTTGATAATATGAAAAATAGTAATAGCATGCCCTTGAACATCTGATTAAATATAAGAAGATGTTGCTAGCGTGCAATTTCACTGATTTTACTTGTGTGTTTGATTTTGGGTTTGGGTTAAGATAAGACTGAGGACAAGTAGTTTTATTTCAGTTGTATCAAGCTAGTTAAGACAAGTGATTTGAGATGAAAACATTTAAAACTAGGCTGATATTACTTTGGGGAATGAATTATAAGACTTCCTAAAAGGAGAAATTGAATGTCATAATCATCAGATATAAGAATGAGGAAAGGGCTTCCCTGGTGGCGCAGTGGTTGAGAGTCTGCCTGCCGATGCAGGGGACACGGGTTTGTGCCCCGGTCCGGGAAGCTCCCACATGCCGCGGAGCGGCTGTGCGCGTCCGGAGTCTGAGCTCCGCAACGGGAGAGGCCACAACAGCAAGAGGCCTGCGTACCGCAAAAAAAAAAAAAAAAAAAAAAAAGAATGAAGAAAGTAGCCTAGCTTCAAAAAATTTAACTATGTTCAGACAAGTAAAATAAATAGTAGGTCCAGGTAATTTTTGAATCCTCCTGAAAATACTATATAATAATCCTCTAAATTATAATGTATTTTTATCTTAGCAAACAAGCCCTATGCTAATTATATATTTGAGGGCCCAAACAAAACTTCCAGAATTTCCAAGGCAAAAAAATACTATATTTGGGAGTTACCTATGTGCTTGGCTGTCTCAGGCACTTAGACTATGATTTCTTTCATTCAATGATGCTTTTTTTCTTATTCATTTTTAAATACTTAATAAATAGATAAATATAATGAGGCACAAATTGCACAGGACATTTTGAAAAAATCAATATTTTCTAACATGATTTAAACAAAATTTTACAGTTTTCATAGCTTTATAGAGACTTAAGCAATAGTAAAACATGGTTTCTCTGTTCCTCAAAAAATTTAATTATCATCATCAAGAACAAATGAAACTTCTGCTTGAATTGGCATGAACTTTTATCAGACCACCCTTGTTAAAAGCCTTATAATAAAATACAAAGTTAGAATTTTAAAAATGCTAATATAAAGCTGATATGGAGTTGGCAATTTAACAAGTAAACATATTTATGAATACTCTCCAAATTTATGAAAATCAAAGTAATTTTGTAAATATACTAATAAAAACATAAATGATCTTAATTC
Source organism: Lagenorhynchus albirostris (assembly GCF_949774975.1). Taxonomy (NCBI): domain Eukaryota; kingdom Metazoa; phylum Chordata; class Mammalia; order Artiodactyla; family Delphinidae; genus Lagenorhynchus; species Lagenorhynchus albirostris. The sequence continues at coordinate 19,284,460 of NC_083097.1, forward strand.
TGCAATTTAAATTGCATCTTTTTTCTAATAATTTGTTCCTCATTTCATAAAGGGATGTTTGTTTTACCTATAGAGTTGATGATATAAATAACATTCCATAAAGCTCTTTAAAAATGTAAATATGCCTATGGGCCAATAGTTGATATCAATTTACTACAACATAATACATTTGTAAGAAAAGAAAAAGTGTTCTAATAAAATAATCTTAATTAAAACCATGGAGTAAATTCATCCAAATACATTTAAAGAAATTCACTTTATCTATTAAGGAATTTTCTTGCAATGTGTGTTTAATAAATGTGCTTAGTATGCAATGCGATGTTTTATAAATTATAAAGAAAAAAATAAGAGAATAAGAAGAAACAACAGTGTACTCAAGAAGTATTGATATTCCAGGAAGATAAGAGAGAAAAATTGCCAACATTATGATAAAATTTTCAGAAAAAGTCCAATAAGTTTTCAATTAACATCAAAATTACTCATATTTTAACTTCTTAGAAAAATTACTATGAAGAAAATAATATTTGAAGATGACTTAAGGATTGAGTAAAATTTTGATGGGAGGAAAATATGGTGGAATTAAATGTTTGCTGAATAAATGAATGAGGGGATGGCATGAACTAGAAAGAACATTTAGGTTCTAGGAAATACCACTAACACAAAGACAGAGAGCGTACTATAATAGGATAGAAGGAAGCATATTCTATTTTGCAATCCTGCAGCATTGTTGTAAAGTGTAAGATGAAAATTTTGGATGGATTAATTAATTAGTTAATTAATTAAAAATAAGATATATGAACTCGGTTTCTGAACTAAAATGCATTATTCCTTCTGTACAAAACTGGAAGATTTGTGCAAATTAATGTTACAATTAAAATTGTGGATGAATTGGGGTGAGCAGTGTTAGGAAAATATATAACAATGTAAAGTTTTCTTGGTAGTTATATAGGAAAAGTATAAAAGAGAAAACTTGAGAAAGGTGGAATGTAAAATTGTTTAAGATTGGGTATATCTTTGCTACTCTCTGATAAAATTAACAAAAAGACTCACATAAACTTACTTAAATTACAAATGAGATTTGTTGGTTCACATAACTATATGGTCCATGAAGCAGCCTTTGGTACTAGGGTTCAGAGAACATCATTATGATGCTTCTAACACAACTTTCTGCTGTATTTTTAATAAGCTTGGCTTGTTTTCAGGTTATAATTTATAACCCTCTATCAGTAGCTCTATCCCAGACACATTTAAGAGAAGAGTTCTTTTAAATAACTCCTGAGCAATGGCTAGGATTCATATGCTTCCATGACCTTGATATAAATTCTCTTCCCTGGAGTAACTTCTATAACTTAGAAGATAGAATTATGCTGATTGGCTGGTAGTGGACATGTGATGCTTCTTTGAAACTGGAGTGGAACAATTCTGGTAGGGAAACCAAGCATGAAGAATAGATAGAGACATTTTTCAAAGGAATAAGTAATACTGACATTTGCTGTAGCAAGAATGATGGAGAGTTTTGAAAGACACTTGGATTTGTCAACTTGCAGTTATAGGTGACCTTTAGCAAACACCCTCAGTATAGTGGCATGTGGAAAATTCAGTTTATAAATATAGGTTGGAAATGGTAAATGGTGAAGCAGGTTTTTTTTTTTTTTTCGAAAAATGTAATGGTCAATGAAAGGGAAAAACCCTATCTCTTTGTTTCCTTACACTATCGCACAAGATCTTTGACTTCATTACCATCTCCAGTCTTTGCTCTCCTTTCCCTTCAGTCTTTCACAGCTTCAGTTTTTCTCTCTAAGCAAAGCCAACTCTAAATTGTGCAATGTCAGAATGACTCTCTTGGGAACATCCTCACCACATTGTTCTTTATCTTATCCCACCGTCTACTCAGCACTTCATCTCTGATCAGTCCAGCTCTCTACCTTGTCCTCTCCATTTGGAGTAGTGAGCATCAGTGGAGGAGGCCATAACCGTGTGAGATTTATTAGGACCCAGGAATTAGAAGCTCTAAAGAAGTCAACTGCATCTCTTAGGAACAGATTTTTTTCCTTACCGACACTTCAGAAGTTTTAACTCTTGTCAAACACTCTATCCCAGCACTGTAGACTTTTCTATCAACAGATCACTGATCTTCCTATTTCACAGATGAAATTGGATCTGTCAAGCAGAAGCACACTCTTAATTTCCCACCATCCCATCTTGCTACAGCTACTGAGTACCTACTCTTCCCCAGGGTCTTGGCACAGACATTTGAAGACCCTAGGCTAACATAATTTTTGTGCAACTAGGAGAGAGACAGAAAAGTGATTAAGGTGATATGCATGGTATGTTAGGGTCATGCCAAAATGCTCCAGAGACTCTTTTCTAACCTTGACTGCAAAGAACACACCTGACCTGGATTTTAAGAACAAATTGGAATTATACTTATTAAGACCAAGTGATAAGTAATTGCAGACAGAAGGGTCAGCTTGATTAGGTTTCAGAGACAGCAAGTGGGACAGAATCCTGAAGATTGTTAACATTTGCTTTTAACCAAAGGCAAGAGCTGTAGAACTGGGAGGGGGCTACAAAATCATGAGGATAAATAGGAACAAATATCATTAAGGAACTCAAAAGATAATTTTTTTCTTTAGGAAAGGTAAAAGAGTCAAATATAATAAATAATAAAATGCCTCTGAATTCACATTCCAGGAGCCATTGATTGCTTTGGCAATGAGGTGCCTATGAGGACATGATGAGGCCACAAGTCAGATTACCTGGAGTGAGGAGAGAATGGGAGCTAAAGGCATATTTATAGCAGCAAACATGAAATCTTTCAAGAAGCTTGGTTTATCAAATAAGAATCAGATTAAAATGGTAGCTATATGGGAATTGTAATGGGATATATCTATCTACCGCTCTCATTTCAATTAGGGAGCACATTTTTCTCTAAGACATGTGGTTCAGGTATATTGGTCACATGGGTACTTTTTTAGGGAATACTTGTAGATACTTGTAGGCTCTGGGGTAGATTAACTTTCTCCTTTGAACCTAGGTACTATAAAAATCATGTACCTCTGAATCTTCCACAATTCATCTTTCCTACCATATGGGGAGAGACAATGGATATAAAGGAAACACAGGTACAATGAAGGCTGAGAGATAGAAATGAACAACAAATTGCTAACAGCAGAGTTGGAGTACATGATACCTAGCAGAACCTAAATGCAGAACAATCTCTAGATTTCAGTCAGTAAGCCAAAAAATTCACAATGTGATTCAGCTAGCTGCAGTTGCATTTCTGTTATGTGGAACTAAAAAGATTACTACTAAAAATAGATATTTACTTTCCAAAGAAAATTGTATTAAATGGCAGAGAATAAAAATATGTCCTCTTTAGAACCAAATCTTTATTTTTGCTAAAACTCCTTTTTCATTCTATCTTCCCAGTGAGTCGGATCCATTGGTGTTTTTCTTTATCTCCCTTTATTTTACTTTTGTAATAGTTCTATTGAAATATAACACACATAAAAGGAACAAAACATTAAAGTACAACGCAAACACCACAATGTGGACTCCCATGTCACCATTTCTTTTACACCAAAGTACCTACCATATTGATTTTCTAACTATATATTTTGTCTGTTTTTGAACTTTTTAAAATGGGAATGATACAGCATGGGTTCTTTGTGTCCATGTATTAGTTATTAGTGACTCAGCTCTTTGGGACACCCCACTTCCCAGTTACCACATGGTTGGGATAATTCTAGCTAGTGAGTTGCAGTCTGAGTTGAGCCTTTAAATTGAAACTTAAGACACGCCAGCACTCTCTTTTGCCATGGATCTTTGAGGTTCACGTAGAAATAAAGGAATACAATTTTAGCAAACTATTGAGATTTAGAATTGTTTGTTATTATAATATAACATGATCTAACAGAACCATCAATATCTTTTCAGCTGGCTACACCAGTTGCGTTTAATTAATGTTAGCCTGGTATATCTCTTTCCATACTTTACTTTCAAACTTACTGTACTCTAATATTTTATAAATTTCACCTATAATGAACATATTAATAGGTTCATGCTTTAAATCCAATCTGACAAACTTTTTTTCCTTTTGTTTGGAACAGTTAGCCTATTCTATTTAAGGAAATTAATTTTACAATTTTCTTTGAAAGTAACTTATCATGTGTTTTCTAATTATTTTCTTTTCTGAGATGTTTTTATATTCTCACTTTTTGCCTTGTTTTACATTACATTTCATTATTTTGTGGTTCTGTTAGCTTGATAATTTATACTTTCCAAAAGTAGCCTTTTAGTAAATGCCTTAGATTCTACACATCCCTCTGATTTTTTAAAAAAAATTATAAATAGATGATCTGAAGTCATTTTCTTTCATATTGAAGTACCCGAGCAAGTGTGCGGCTAAAAGTAATTTTCAAGTTTTCCAAAAGACATTACTATTTTCAAATAATATTTATAAATGATATATAGAAGTGGTTAAAGTTTGTTTCTTTATATATAGATATCCAATTGTTGCAGTACCATCTTTGAAATCACTTTTATTTCTGTATTAAAATACCTTGACACATTAGTTGAAAATAAATTGAACATGTATGCATGAGTTCATTTCTGGAGTTTTTAATTCTGTTTCACTTATCTATTTATTCATTTGTTGCCAATACCACAGTCTTGATTACTGTAGCACTAGAGTAAGTGTGAAATCCGGTGAATCCTCTAACATTGTTCGTTTTCAGTTTTGTTTTGGCTATTCTAGTTATTTTGCATCTCCATATAGACTTTCAACCTATCTTGTTAATGTCTGTAAATCAACCAGCTAAGACTATAAATGGAGTTGTGTTGAATCTATAGTTTAATACGAGAAGACTTGGAAGTCGTCATATTATTGAGTCTTCTGATCTGTGAGTACGGGATGTCTCTCCATCCATTGAGCCTGTGTGTGTGTGTGTGTGTGTGTGTGTGTGTGTGTGTGTGTGTGTGTGTGTGTGTGTGTGTGTGTGTGTGTGTGTGTGTGTGTGTGTGTGTGTGTGTGTGTGTGTGTGTTACGCGGGCCTCTCACCCTTGTGGCCCCTCCCCTTGCGGAGCACAGGCTCCGGACGCGCAGGCTCAGCGGCCATGGCTCATGGGCTCAGCCACTCCGCGGCATGTGGGATCCTACTGGACCGGCGGACGAACGCGTGTCCCCTGCACCGGCAGGCGGACCCTCAACCACTGCGCCACCAGGGAAGCCCCCATTGAGCCTTTTAAAGTTTGTCTCTGCAATGTTTTATAGTTTTCACCCTACAGTACTAATTCAGACACTCATCATGGAAAAACTTTTGTCAGCTGATTTTTGTTTCTTCCCCCCAGAGGATCCATATTCTAATTATAGAGTTTTAGAAAAAGCATTCTACTGATTCTACTACATGGATATGTTAAATAAAATTTTTATTGTAAAAGTTTGAAAATTTTAAAAAATGTAAAATATAAAGTATAATGTATTTTATTTTTGTCTGCTGGAAATGAATCTGAACAACTAAAAGTCTTTCTCACATCTCAGAGATTATACTCTCTTCCCTGAGCCATATATCCTTAGCAGAGATGGGTTGCTCCTCCCCTACAGCTCTTCTCACTGAACCAAAGAGGTCGTATACTCTAATTTTATTGTCTCTCATTTTACATGAGGCTCTCTCAGTATCTTATTTACAACAAGTTGAATTGTCTGAATATTTTATAAAGTTTTGGATGACTTTGGATACAACCCAGCAGAATCATTAAAAAACACCAAAAAAAAAAAAAGTAAAGGCATTTAGTCAAAGTTAACTTTATATCTGAGGGTAAGACCTCACAATTGCAAGTGATTAAGTTTTAGCAATCATGAATATGTACCTCAAGGTAAAATTTTAAAATAATAGTGTCTTAATGACCTACAAATAATATGAATAAAATTTTCAGAGATGCCATATAGAGTTTCTTAAAAACCTAAGATGACAGTAAGATTATATTCTTTGGAAAGGAATTTCATGATGTAAAAGTTAGCTCTAGAAATAGAAGTCAATATCAAAGATTCATGCAAAGTTTGTGTAAAACATTTGTATGGAATGTGAGAATTTGTAAAAATATCACTAAATGTATACATAAATGGTTTTATATACAGGATTTATATCAATAGATCTATCTAAGTCCAAAAAAATCATTGTCATAGATGTTTGTCCTGTTAATCTATTTTCCTAATGGTTTAAATAATCAATATGTCCCAAAACTTCAAAAAAATTATCTGATAGGGAAAATGGAAAATCATCTTCAGCTGAGGTCACTGTTTATTCCAGAATATATACTAAGTGTATTTCTGTACTAAATAAATATATTCTTGTACTGTATTTAGTACAGGAATATATTTATGTATGAAAAGTGTACTGGGATTTTATCAATTATATGCTTGTTTTTATATAGAGTAACAATTCCCATAATAACTAATTTGATTTTTTTTCTCTCAGTAACCAAAATTTGAAAAAGGAAAAGATAGAGAAAATGGCTATTTGATTAGGAATTCCTAAAGATATAATTCACCAAGAGCTATTATCATCATAGAAAGGAGGTGATGATACATAGACAATCTTATTTTTATAAATTATAGTATGCAAGTAATATATATTAGTATTTCAATCGGTGCCCCATTTTTGATGATAGAATTTCCTTCTATTTCTTTAGCTTACTTGAGAGATTCTTTATGTGGAGTGGAGTCTATCAAATCTGTGATTTTAAACAAATACCGAAAGATAATAGAAATGATACTTTTCTATAAGGAAAGCATTTTCAGAGCAAATATTCTCAGGGCTGTGGGTATATTTGTTCCATTTTTTGTCTCATTATGAAATTCATGACTTTTCTCTTCAGGAGGTCAAATGCCCTCTAACACATCAAAAATAATCAGATGTACATGTTTGATTAGTTCCACTGCCATAGCTGCAAGCCGTCTACCATAGCTGTGAAAATGCAGGTATCATACAGTTTGTCCTTTAATTCTTTCTGTGCTGTGACCTCACTTTTGCCTTTTGGGGAGTCTAAAATAGCAACCCTCCTGCCTGACGCCTCTCAAATAGCGGCACATTTTTTCCACAGTGGGTGTGGTATTATTTCATTACAAATCATTTTTAATGGGACTCATTTTTTTCAATGTGTAATTGCTCTGCTGGCTTTAAAACACTTTTTAAAAGTGTACTAAATTATATTTATCAACAAGAAATTGCAAAAAAAGTTTTAAATATCCTTTTGCTTTTTGTGGAGTACTGATTTGATGTCACAGCTGTGACATAAATGTCTCTTATTTTTATATTTTGGGAATATTTCTACTTTGGTCAGATCACAATTACAGTTCACATGCATTTTACGCAGCATCTCTATTTTCTGAGAACTGTAATTTTGCTGTTCACTTTTTACTAGGTTTCCTTTCTGTTTGTGTGTTCTCTGTCCTTTGTTATATACTGCTACTGCTTGATTTCCTACTCATGTCAGTGCTTTCATTTTTATGACTTAAAAAATGCCATCCCTTAGTGTTTGAGTCTTCATAAACTGTGTATTATTTTTAATTCAATGGCATGAACAGTCTTTGGGACACCATTAAGATACATTCCACTCCATGTCTGAGTCCTAAGACATCTATTTTTCAGTTTTTAAAAAAATCACAATTCTGCTTTTGTTAATCCATAACCAACAATATGCGGAAGAGTCATACGGATGTCTAATAATGACAGATAAATGGATCATTACAGTTTTGATTCCAATCACATATCCCATAATTCCTTTTTTTCCCCTTGTTCTGAGACATTTGGCCAGCGTGTAATATTTATGTGGCAACTTGGGAAGTTTTCATTAAAAAAATACTTACACATGGCAAACATGCATTATAACTATTTAGAAATGAGTAAAATAACATTAAATATGGCAACATAATTATTTTATATACGCATGCTAATGTAGATAATATCACAATTGTGACTGCTTAAACATATGTATATCATTTTTATTTTGTTTCTATATACAAGTTCCAACATTATACATCTTGCAAATAAAACTGAAAATCACAAATCAATTTAACAAAAATTAATATGTGAAAATTAATAAGTATTGTCTTAAAAGCTTTGTGGGATATTATTGTGGGATTTTATTTGTGGGATATTGTTTTATATCCTCCATCTTGATAGATGAGAATTAGCAGCAAATGATTAATTTTTTTAATTGCTTAGTAAAGAGTAATAACCAATGAATTGTGCCTTACAAGGCATAATCTGAAGATAAAGAATAGAAAATACATTTTTCCAAAACTCTTGTGAACCTTTATGAACAGTAAACATGGCCATCCTGTATGGAAGTAAGAGTGAGGAATTCCACGGTGTACCAGAAGGCTACATGTTTGTTTCACCACTTGATTCACCAAATATCACAATTATACAATAGTAACTAGAACTAATTATCTCAAGTCCTAATTATACCAAGGGCATAAATTTGCATCTCCATTCAAAAAATTCAATTGATCAAGTCTAGTTGACTCAGAATTTATGCTGCAGACATACTATTAACTTAGAAGCAGTTAACAAAAATCTGTGAAATATCAATAATATTAGAAAACAGTTGAGAGGAAAAGAGGAAAATCAGCACTTCTGCTGGTAGGAATAAAAAAAAATACTGGTAACCAAAGGGTATATTTAATCTACCTTGAAAAATATTAATTTTTATTCTTTTTGAGCAAGATTGTTCTTGCTGCATAATAAAGCAAAACAAAAACCAAAAAAAGCTTGGCTTTTCATCACTAAAGTTCATCCAATTATCATTCATTACCTGAAAATATAAAGAATGTAAAACTTAGTTTCCAATATGGAGAGATAACTCTCAAACACAAATTGCAATTTTCCTACAATGTGTGATAACTAGAAAATGGCATCTTTCCATAAATTTTATGATGCCTATATTAAGACACAATGAAAACAAAGATAATCCTAAACTCTTCTACTTTGAGAAAACACCCTAAATATCAACTATAGTAACAGCTAAATAAAAATTATGATTGAGGAGTCAATTTTCTTTTAAAATAACAACTAATATTATCTTCTTTGAATCAGAATTACTCAATGTCAAAGATATTCAGAGGACAAATTATATTTATTGTGGGTGCACATTTTCTTATATTCATAGATCCATAAAAAGTTTTAATGCAGAATCTAGTTTAGAGATTGTTTCAGAGGGGATTCTGTTTGTGGTTATGAAAAAACGAAGTCTGTAAAAAATTTGCTAAATGGAGTTTTAAATTTCTATCATATTATTCCTTCCCAGGCAGTCACAACATTTTGACATAATGGAATATTATTCATTGTAGTAACCAGATTATCATTTAAAACATAACCTACAGAGAAATGTTATATGTAGTAATCCAGTCTCTTGTATTAGCTAATATTGCCAAATATAATAGTGGTAGTTTAATAAAGAATGTCATATAGAAAGTTTGGAAAGTGAATCTAAATAAACTTTCTCTCCTATGAGCAGAAATTCAAGAACTATTTTTAACACAGTAAAAATAGCATCATTTTACCTCATCACTTTATCTTAAGAGAAACACTCATGGAAAGAACTTCAATTTCTTATACGACTGGAAAGAAGACATTTTATTCAAATCAAGTTTTAATTATATGCATAACGCTTTCAAACCGTATTTTTAATATGGCATTGTTTAAGAATTGTTAGGGGCTTCCCTGGTGGCGCAGTGGTTGAGAATCTGCCTGCTAATGCAGGGGACACGGGTTTGAGCCCTGGTCTGGGAGGATCCCACATGCCGCGGAGGAATTAGGCCCGTGAGCCACAACTGCTGAGCCTGTGCATCTGGAGCCTGTGCTCCGCAACAAGAGAGGCCGCGATAGTGAGAGGCCCGCCGCACCGCGATGAAGAGTGGCCCCTGCTCACCACAACTAGAGAAAGCCCTCGCACAGAAACGAAGACCCAACACAGCAAAAAAATTTAAAAAAATTAAAAAAAAATTGATAGTCAAAATCAATTATAATTATATTGTTTTTATCACAGTATATTATATTTTACTATTATTTAAAATACTATCATTTTTAAAATGGAAAATGTCTTATAAATCACCTAATCCAATAACACTGATTTACCTATAAAACAAGTTACTTTTATAAGACACAGAGCTAATTAGTGGCAGAAGACTACTGGAAACATGCCTCTTAATTGCTAATTGCAAAAATGAAATTGGGTGATTTGAAAGCTGAATATAAACTGTGTGAAACGTAGTGTGTAGGATACATGAGGATGGATCTCAAAATCATGTGAAACATATAAAACTCTCCAAAGCTCTGTAACCTACTGGTTGGGATTGTGGTAGACAAATAACACACTCCTCACCTCAAAAAAAGAAAAGAAAAGAAAAAAAAAAAGATGTCCACATTCTAATCCTTGGAAGAACCTGTCAATGTGTTATATTACAAGGCAAAAGAAGAATTAAGATTGCAGATAGAATTAAGATTGTTAATTAGTTCATTTTAAAATAGGGTGATTGTCTTGGATTATCTGAGTGGGTCCAATGTAATGACAAGTGTCCTTAAAATAGAAGAGGGAGGCATAAGAAAGAATCAGAAAGATGCCAGCAAGACAAGAACTCGACCCAGTTTCCAGAATCAGGAAAAGGCAAGTAAACAGCTTCTTCTCCAGAGCCTCTGGAACGGAACTCAGCGAACCTTGTTCACACCTTAATTTTAGCCCACTGGGACCCATTTTGGACTTCTGACCTCCAAACTGTAAGAAATAAATTTGTGCTGTGTTTAGCCTCTAAGTTGATTTAATTTATTACACCATCATTGGGAAACTAATACAACGATGAAAGAAAAGATTGAGTAAGAAATAGTTAATAACTTTCTCACTGAAGTAATTGGCAGAAAAATAAAAGAAGCAGAAAACACGGGACGGGGTCTTGAGAGTAAAAAGTCTTTTAGCACTTTCAGTTTGAAATTAAAAAGGCAAATATAAACCTCCAGTAGAAAAGAAGTTTAAATGTGTGTTGAACTCAGACACCTGTGTTAGAAGTGAAATCCAGGTATAGGCCTCTGAATTAACATGGAGGTGATGCCTGAGGTCTCAAAAGTAGTGCTTTTTATTTTTTAATTTTTATTTATTTTTTTTTGCGGTACGTGGGCCTCTCACTGTTGTGGCCTCTCCCGTTGCGAAGCACAGGCTCCGGACGCGCAGGCTCAGCCGCCATGGCTCACAGGCCCAGCCGCTCCGCGGCAAGTGGGATCTTCCCGGACCGGGGCACGAACCCGTGTCCCCTGCATCGGCAGGCGGCCTCTCAACCACTGCGCCACCAGGGAAGCCCAAAAGTAGTGCTTTTTAAAGGAAGGGTTCCTCAACCCTGGGTCTGCGGACTGCTGTTACAAACTGGCCACAGAGCCGTAGGCGAGTGGCAGGTGACTGAATGAAGCTTCATCTGCCATCGCTCTGCATCACTCACCTTACCGCCTGAACCATTGCTCGCATTACTACCTGAATCATCACCCCCCTCCCGTCAGTGGAAAAATCGTCTTTCACGAAACCAGTCCCTGGTGCCAAAAAGGTTGGGGAACACTGCTTTAAAGGAAAGAGAAAAACAGCAGGGGAACCAGGTCATCTGATTAACAGGTAGACCTGGATCCTGAAACAGATATCTATATCCAATCAACTATATCTCTATCATCTATCTATCTATCTATCATCTATCTATCTATCTGTATCTATCATCTATCTATCTATTGGCTAGATATTAGAGCATGTACTATTTCCAGCTGAAAGAATCATGATAATGTTACCGATAAATTTTCTCTGCATAAACTTATTTCTACTTATTGTATTACATTAATTATCAACATATTAATCTTGGAAATTACTCTAAGTCCACAACTGAGATTGGCTTAGGATAACAAGAATTAAAGCTGAATAGGCATATAAACTGATTTGTCTAAATTTATATTCTTAATGACAATTACAAGGACCAGTTACAATTAAAGTCAATAAAATATTTTTTGGTGGGTGGTGGATGGATGAAATGTGTGAAGGGCCTCAAAAGTTACATATTTTCAGGTATAAAAGTTATAATATATATAGATATCTAAACATACATCTGAAAAATATGTTATGCCAATTATACCTCAATAAAAATATGTGTAATAGCATTATTTGTTCAACATGGTTGTGCAGTATATTCTTGGCTAATAAATAAGACCTGTATACAAACAGTGAAAACCAAAGCAAATTTTAATAAAACCATAACCATACCCCCTTAAATACATTAATCTATAGGATCCATAGGGATTATTGCACCAACATTATTGTATTTTTCAATATAAGAAATGATACCTATAAATCATAGTCTATCCTTTTGAGGCTTGAAACCTAAAATCAAACAGAAAACTTTCAAACATATCAAAGCATGTTCTCCAGCTACGTCAATCTATTGAAATATAGAAACTTAAATTATATTTAAAATTAGTTTTCAAAGTATGAAGATTTTGGAGTGAGTGGTCCAGTGAGCAATTTCTTTCACTTTGAACACAAAGTGTATGTGGAATGAGAAATTATAATAGGGAGATCTGCAGTTGTGTGACAGTACGGTGGAATCAATGATGGTTGAAATGATATTTAGCTTTGCCATTCCAGTAAGGCTATATTTTCTTAGCATAGCAAAATGTATAGAAGCGTAATATTCTACATATTCCATACAAACTAACCTCCATTTGAAATACAGCAAAGGCCTTTCTTAGCTCTAAGATCTTCAAAATCATGTTCACCATCAATTTTATCATGTGTAAAATGGGACTTATAAAACCAACCCCATCCATTTACTGTGAAAATTAAAGGATCAAATAAATTTAAATAATTAAATAAACTTGCCATATTGTCAAACACATAGTAAATACTCATTATTGTTTTTACATAGTAAGATGACAACTTTTAAAATATATTTGTATTCACTTACCTTGTATATGTATGCATCGTATGTACATAAGAAATCAGTATTTAACTTAATAAAAATATATTTTATTAAAATAATTAACTTATTAAAGCATTATAAGATTACACAGGTTTTTATAAAAATTATCAAGGTACATGACTTAAAAAAATGCTCCTTTTGTGAAAAGCATTTAATTCAATTGTCAGGAATATTATCTGACTTCTTTCACAAAAGCAAACAGTGTTGAACCAATTCCATTGTCTGTTATCTAACTGGAGCTCTAGAAAAGACAGGTTCTTCCTGTCAAGGAGATAGAGTCTGATCATTATTCAGAAAAAAACAGTTTAAGCAGGGCATGGGGTTAGCAGAAAGACATTGAAACTTCACTGGCTTTAGTCAGATCTCAAATTGGCAACAACAGCTAGGGATATAGACAAACACTAATACAGCAACTGGTGATGACAAAGTTCAGGCTATGGTGCCAGATTAAGTGAACTCATAATTCTCACCAAGAGGAACAGCAGAAAAGAAGCAGAGGCGTAAGAGAATCTGGATTTTAATTGCTCCTTTAGTACTTTAATGTGATAGCTAACTTGTTATAAATTTCCTGTAGATGCTTATCTTAATTATTTTATGAGTTATTTTCAAAAATCAGCCTGGTTAAGTCAGGTTGAATTTTGTTTGAAGGGTTAAATGCCCTGCACTTAATAACACCACCGTTTTATGGCAGTCACCTAGAACTACACTTCAGAGCATTTGCTATCAAGACTCTTCCTGGTTATACCCAGATCTCAGCCAGAAAGGAGGCACTGACAAACAATTAATTAAAGCAGGATAGAGAAACACCTTGGCAAAAGAGTTTTTCCAGTGAATAGTGTTGCAGACACGTGGAGAATGCATTTTTTTCTGAAATGTGTTAAATAGATATGATTGCTTTCTTACTTGAAGGTACAATTGTGTAATGCATTACTGAAGATGGGCAATTATCTATGAAGTCAGTGGGCAGAGAGGAGGTTATCCAAAAACTAAACTAGATCACAGAATCACTTTTATCCAGATATGGAGCGTGGATATCAATTATTCATTGTTGTTTTGAACTGCTTATTTTTAAAACTAATTTTAGCTAATTATGCTCAACTGAATTATAATTCTGTTGAAGGCAAGAACCTTTTTGTTTTTTCTACTCCATACAATGCCTTGGATATTCTTAGATTCCAAATATACCTATTGGTAAATATCTATATATTCTTTACCAACATGCACACTGTGGGATACAACTGAAGAAAAGTCATTAGAGAAACACATGGCCTCAAAATTTGGTGTCATGATAAATATAGGTTTTTTTTTTTTCTCTCAATGGAATCTTCAAAACTTTATGGAAATCTGTGTATATTTATGTGGTCAGGTTTTTCTCTCATTATGTATTAGCTATTTCAAACCATCTCCATTCAACAAATATGTAACCTCATCAGAGGTCTTAAATCTCTTACAGTTGATTTCTCTAGCAATCACCCTCTTAATTGGCTTCTTCCCTGTAATAAACATGCTCAACTCTCTCTTACCTCAAAATGTTAAACTTTCTATCACCCTGTTTCCCCCAACAAATGAAGCTTCTTTTATCTCCCTGAGGCTTCTTGGCTATTTTCTCTATTCTGTGACTGCTCTTTTTTTTTCTTTTGTGCAGTACGCGGACCTCTCACTGTTGTGGCCTCTCCCATTGCGGAGCACAGGCTCAGCGGCTATGGCTCACGGGTCCAGCCGCTCCGCAGCATGTGGGATCTTCCCCGACCGGGGCACGAACCCGCGTCCCCTGAATCAGCAGGGGGACTCTCAACCACTCCGCCACCAGGGAAGCCCGACTGCTCTTTTTTATACACGTGTTCTTCAATCCAGGGCACTTTCACTTTACCCTCTTCAGATGAGCCAAGTTGGAGTCGATTCTAAAATAGATCTTAAATGCCTGCCCTGCAGATAAACCTAGTGGAGTCTTTTCATAGGCAGTACAGTACTTTTGGGCAAGACTTCTTTTAGTTTTTTTTTGAAACCATGGTCTGAAGGGTTTTTCCCTGCATCTTTGACTTCATGTTCTATTTATGTTTTACTCTATATTATGTAATACATAAATTTACTATGAAAAGTTTTATCGTAATTCCAGTTAAAGTCTTCTTCATAAAGTGGACTAACAATTACCCAATATTATTGAAAACAAAATAAATAATCACAGTGTGAGAGAATGTGATTAAATTATATGCCTTGGTTGTTGTAATATAAAGAGAGAGAATATAATAAAAAACAGAACCCTTTCCACCATCAATGACGGGTCCCACTCCAGAAACTTTAATGTTTCTACTAATATTCTGAACAAATATGTAATTATCATCTCTGCCATTTCTAGTCAGCATGCGTTTGGGTGGAAGTTTAGATATTTCTCAGTGAAGTGAGTTGCTTGTCATCCACTGTGAGCATGCTGACACCATCAAAGAAACATTTCAATGTTTGAGTTCCTTTTAAACACTTGAAAGGCCATAGATGTCTCTTGATATGGTGACACATTTCTCTGCCAGGAAAAAAAAAATTGGGTTAAAAATAAAAAAGAAAATCTTGGTATTCTCTGCACAGATGGAACACTCTTGATGCTAGCTTTGCTTCTTTGCTGAAGAAAGAAGCTCCAAACATAATTCATTCATCCCACATCTAAGAAATTATCAATGATCCCCAAAGTAGTCTTATCTTCTGTTATGAAAATTGTTATCTATAACAGAAAAATTACACTTAAATTTTTTTAAATAATAGATTAGGCTTCATATTCTATACAACAGAAATGTGATTTTAGAGATCATAAATCTTTCACTGTTTGATTGAAGTTGGAGTAAAATTATTAATGATTAATGTTTTAAGTTAAGTTTCTTTGAGCAAGGGAAATTTAAAATTCAAATTTAGTATAATTAGACAAAAAGTTTATTTATTGGCTGACTGGAGAGATGTATACGTATTTTGGACATTTGAACATGGCGAATTTTTTGTTTATTTTAAGGGCCCTGGACTCACTAATATAGAATATTGTCTAAAAATAAGAGTTTGCTACTTGCTAAAAAACTATAAGTAAAGAACAAATATGAATGAACATATGAATTTTCCAGTGCTAGAAGAAGTATCCCTGAACTTGGGTTGAGAATAATAAAGCATTGTCTGTTTTCCACAAAAATAAATCCATAATCAGTAGAAAAAAATTCAAGAAACTCTTCTGAGAGTTCTTAGAAAAATTTAACCATAAGTAAGCATATTCTTAATAGTTTCCGTGATGACACAAATAGCATAAAAAATGTCAGCCCATCCTAAATATAGTCTGAATGAATTTTAAACAAAGAGATGAAACTTCAATTTAATTCAAACTGTCTTAGAGAATTCTGATATTTTTTAAAATTTAAATCTGGTCTACTGGATTACAGGGGAGTCTCTTGAATGTTATATATTCTTACTGTTACCAAAATATGAATGATAAATTGATTGGTTTAAAACATAATATACACATAGCCACATAAATGACCTCTCAGAAATGTTGATATCAAGTTAAGGCTAAATCACAGTAGCTTTCATTTCTAAAGGAAATCTAAGCAGAATTAAATTTACTTTTCTTGTGCACTGTTTAGATTTATTTCTATAGCTCATATATTGGCCCTTAGTAGAAACGAATAAATAATAACATGTGAAAGTAACAGAAATGGTTCTGTTTTTATTTTCACATGAACACACTTCATTATGTACATTTTCTGGATAGGAAGCTGTAGCTTTTCTTAGATTTCAGAGCAATCGGTGTTCTAGCTATGGTTAAGTCTTGTTTAAAAAGATGCTCTTTTCCAAAATTTTGTCCTCATATTTTTTATATTTTAATTTCTTGCATCAAGTCTCTTAGCTTCTGTTACAAAATTTCATTCAAGCCGTTACTTTCCCCAAGAAGCCTTCTGAGAACCCTCTAAATTTGGATTATGTCTTCTTCCCATGTGCTGCCATTGTATCCCTGTACTTAATGCTATCAAACACTCATCACACCACACTGAATTGCCCTTCCTTTTGCCTGCATCATATACCAGACTATATGGTCTGTGAAGTGAGGGACTATCTAACTTCACACCTAGGAGACTGCACCTAACAGGACATGTGCCATTAACTGGGTGGTCAGTATCTGTTGATGATTGCATTTGAGTTGAAGTTTCCCAGTACTTTCTACTGGAAGAGGTAATTTTTACTATTTGAATTGTATCCCTCTACTGAGAACTTAAATATCCTATGATAATATGACTTAAGTGTTTGCTCCAAAACATTATTGTTCAGAAAGAGAAGATGATAAACCAGTTGATAATTGCTTTTTCCTTCAAGAGATTCTCAGACTAACCTTCTCTGGGAAAAGTGCTTGCTTACCTGACAACCACTTGCCCACTAAGTCTGGTTTCAGGACTCTGGCCTCACTGTGCTTACTGATCATAAACTACTGTATCATAAATTTTGCCCAGTCCCAGCTACTTCTCCTCTTTGAAAGATCCACCTCAAACCACTCCAGACCCCCAAATCCAATAATTCAGTTTTCTAATTTCCTTCTTTTGAGAAAATGACAAAATTATATTCTTTCTTATGACAATAGGTATAATTAACTCAGCTTTGATTAGATCAACAGATTGTCCTGCTAGTGTTTGTGGTGAGTCAGTAGACCACACTTTCAAAATGTTTAAATTCCTGTGAGAAAGCTCCTTGTTTTACACTTTGTTGTATTTCATTCTTTGACTTCTACATTTGTTATATACAGTGATATACATATATTCCAATTATATATAAATAATCACCGACAAACTGATTACCTCAATTGTCTAAATGTTTCTAACATAAAGTAGATAATGCACCGATTATTTAAACATTTCATAATATGTCTTAAAAGAGTTAAAATCCTGTGCATTTGTTAGAGAGAGGTTTGAGGCAGCCCATAGGTATGTTCTTGAACACAGTTATATTCCTGAATTTTCTTGTTAGGTCTCGTTTTGTTCTTTTCTCTATGAGTGAGAGCATAAAAAAACACCAGGTTTGAATTTGATTAATTTTATCCAGGAGTGTACCTAAAATCTCATACCAAAGATATGAGGATATATTTAGGATTTGTACATGCGTGGCATCACAACTTTTGTTTTTCTTTATGCTTTAGTGCAAGATAATTGTGCATCATACATATTGTGTTTAAATTGGCAGGTGCATATAACCCTAGTTAAATTTATGGGGAAAAAAGTACCGATAAATTCTTTTGAGATAATTCATTCTGTCTGTCTCTCTGTTTCTCTTTCTTAACTTAAAGTGAATTTACCTCAAATTGTAGCAAGGAGGTTAGTAAAAGAAGATATTCACTTTTGGTCCCAATTATTTTAGAAAGAATTGAACAGTTTCCATTTTGGTTGTGATTTTTTGGGCTAAAGGTGATACTGCTAAGATTTATTACAGCAAAGGATAAAGCGCAAACGTAGCAGGAAAATAAGAGTCCTAAAGGAGTCCATTGATATCCAGCACAGGCTTATGAGAACTTCCTTGTCTGAGGCCACATGGAGGGCTCTGTTTCCCCCTTATTTACAAATATGCCATTTATATTAATGGTCTCATTTCAGAGCTTTGGCCTGAGGTGTGCTCTATGCCTCTGGTGTTGAAATAAGGATGAATTTTCTAATGGCAGAAAACCTTTTTGATTTTTTAGGATGGGAGTGACTACAGAGGTCGCCCTTACAGAATTTGTGAAAGGAAAAGAGCAAGATTTCTTTAAAACTAAAGCAATGGAAAAATGAGGCAGAATCAATGCAGAGGAACTGGAGCTATGTATAGGATCTGATTCAGTAAAGTGATTTCATGAGAACCATCGTAATTGGAGCTTGAAGGCTAATACATGTAATTAATCTAAAACAGTCAAGCCAGAGACAGCTCTAAATACGGCCCTCTTCCATTACATCTTTCATGCTTTTTCTTATAGATTCTAGTCCTGACTTACTTGGTCCTTCCTGTCAACAGCCCACCCTTTTGCCTATCATCTGATCCCTTCCATATAGGGTCTAATATTGACTTCTACAAGTAACTGCTGACTGCCTTGATTTAAGTCTGCAGCCCATCTGTTTTATATGCGTTCTAAACTTGGCTAACATTTTCTGATTCCATTAGGGAATATTGTGTAGTGTATGATGGCAAAAAAATAAAAATCACAGTTTTTAATAATATATTATCATTTCTGACTATACAAATAAAAAATGAAACATAAAAATTAGAAGACATAAAACTTGCAATAACTTTAAATTATATATTACTTTATATATAAATATAAATTTATATATTACATATGCTTTATGTATTATATTATTATATAATATTTGTGTATCATATATAAAGTATAATATATAATTATTATTATTTTTGGACACTGAACTGAAGTAGTATTTTGCTATTAAGTGTTAGTACGTGCTTGAATCTTCGATATGAGTTGTGTCTTTTTTTTAAGTGCAAATGTAAATGAATAAATTTCACTATAGAACTCAGACATTATAATTATTCAGATGTACTGCAATTTCTATATTTTGTTGTTGTTATTATCTAATTTTCTTTAGATTCAGAGAAATGAAACTTTAAGTCTCAAGTTCTCAGGTGGCGAGCAGGGCCATTAGTGGATGGAATTATGTTACCATAGTGTCTAGGAAGGGAAACAGAGTCCAAAATCCAAAAAATCAGGCAACAGGGATGAAAACTACATATAAGGAGAATAAAATCACAGGATCTATAATGTAGGTAATGCTGACTCTGGAAACCCTATAAACATGAGAGGAAGTCAGGCTCTGAGGAGCCTGAGGTCTTCTGGAGCAGAAATGTCTTTAAAGCACACTCATTTGCACCCTGTCTGCCCTTCCTCTTGGAGTCACTTTGGAAATGCTGGTTGGAGTACGAGAGCACTGGAGTAGGGGGACAGAAGCTAAAGGGATTCTTAACAAACCATTTGCAAAGATGCATTTCTTTGACCTCACTCAATCAAAATTTGCTCATGTATCAAAAGTCCAAAAAGTAATATACAACCTGAAATTAGTATGGTTTAATCAAGTAATTTTTAAAAGAAAAAAAACCCAGTAAACTAACTTTATGGGATGAAGTAAGAATAATCATTAAATGTTATGAAGTAGATTTTATGAGACCCATGATAAAAATTCTTTACTGAAATTTTCTATTTAAATAAATGTTTGTCCTAGAAAGGCAGGAAAGTGGAAGAGAGTGGTGACTAGACATTACTAACTAGACATTTCTATTCCAGGAGAGACCTTCATTATTCATCAGTCATCCACATAGATTTAGAAATATTTGTAGATATGAACAGAGTTAGACTACAAAATTTTATTTTCTTAACATTACAAGTGTCATCCATATTTAAGGATGGTGTAAATAAGCAGATTCAATTTTTAATTAAAAGACCGCTTGTATATTTATAAATAAATATAATTCTTATATCTTAAACTCTTAGATTTAACTCGCAGGTGTAGAGGTGCAATACAGGCTTCTGTTAAGACTGTAATTCTAATTTCTTAGAAAAAATACTGTATGAAATAGTAAGAAAGAGTAAAGAACAGAAAGGTCAGGGTGGAGGGTAAGGGGCAGGAGAATGAAAATAGAAGCATATTAGTACTACACAGTTCAGGAAATTTAAAATGTATTTTTGAATGTTAATAAACTTTTTTCAGATTACTTTTAGACTGACAGAAAAGTTTGTCATAATATTACATAGTATACCATGCCCCAGTTTTTTCCTCTTATTAACACATTACATTACTATGGTATAATTGTCACAGTTAGTGAACCAATCTTGATTCAGTATTATTAATTAAAGTCCACACATTGTTAAGATTTTCTTGGTTTTTACTTAATTTCCTTTTCCTGTCCCAGAATTCCACACAAAATATCACATTACATTTATTCATCATGTCACATTCCAAAATGTATTTTTGTGATTCTTAAATATAGAAATAACAGAATGCATTGCACACTGGGGCTGCTAAAATACTGAAACAAAACAACCATGCTACACAGGTGGAAAATGGATTATTAAAGTGCTAATACAAGAGGACACATAAATAATACATGACTCATATCTTCAGGACTACATTGGAAATGCTATGTATGGAACAATATTGAGACTAAAATTGAAAAAAAATATAATATGCTTTCAAAAGTCCAAAAACAATATATTTCTAACTTTAGATAAAATGGTTTTTACACCCAGAATAATACTTTTTCAATTTTACCAGAGAAAATAATATTCCATGTTTTACCTTGAATTGTGAGAAACACTAAGATTTTTTCTCATTCAAAAAATAAGTGTCTGCAAGTGAAATTTGAAAACATCATAATGCTATTTGCTTCAAGACAATAGAATATATCAGTTGTCCTCAAGTTTTCTCATCAGTGGGGGATATAGGACTGAAACTAAATAATTTGCATTTCTTATACTTAAACTATAATGCAAATTTTGCTTTTGGTCATTAAATCTTTTCTGTTAGTTACTGGTTCAGAACATAATTAGGTTCCAATCTGTTCCATAGTCTAGAATTTTTAACTCATTTAATCCCCACAACAGCCCTATGAGATAAATACTATTACAGTAAGTCCCCTACATACAAACGAGTTCTGTTCCGAGAGCACGTTTGTAAGTTCAGTTTATTTGTAAGTCCAACAAAGTTAGCCTATGTACCCAACTAACACAATTGGCTATATTCTGCTGCTTTTACACTTGCTTCTGAACATCCTGGGCTTGAAATAAAGATACTGTACTACTGTACTCTATACAGTACTGTACAGTAAAGAACACAAAAGCACAACCACTTGTAGAGGATGCACACACGTGACAGTTTACGCCAGACTTGTGAACTAACTTAAGTGATTGGACATGCGATGCGAACGCATATTCGCATCTTTGAAAGTTCTCAACTTGAAGGTTCGTTATGTAGGAGACTTCCTGTATTACCCCTATTTTAGAGATGAAAACACTGATAAACAGAAATGATGATAAATTGCATAGGGCATTTTGGCTCTAGGGACTTTGATCTTAATCACTAATTCTATAGCCTCATGTAAGGAAAAACTACAGTACCATATTTCTAACAGTTGTAAATTACGTTTTGAGAATGGAGCAGTACATACTATTTCATGTCAGTCTAAAACGTATTATGTACCTGTGCACACATAAACACATGCTCCATTGTATGTCGCTACATAGATCCCGATAGTACTATATATTTTACGATAGGTTGCAGAAGCAAAAAAGTTCCTGTGTGTTTGAAGTGTATTGCTTTGTTGAGAGTAAACTTCCATTTCAGTGTAGTCATTCATAACTGAGAATTAATTACAAGATATTTTATCATCTCAAGATTCCCTGTACAAAACTCCTATGAACTACATTGTATCATTCCTTAGGTTTCAGGTAAGATAATCATATATTTGAGATGGGGTTGTGACATGACTTCACACATTCTCCATAATAACACCAGAATAAAAGAAGTAATATAAGTTTTTAGAAAGTTCTCTCAAGCTCATCTGATACCAAATTTAGAAAACCTAGTGTTCCAGAAATGATATTTTTTTCCTTCACTGCATCACTTATTGTAGTCACCAACATAATGTAATGTAGTTTCAAAATGGTGTGTTGTAAATATCTAACATGACAACCTCTTCTTTGTCAGTCATCCTATTAATTGCTTACCATGAAAGAGTGAAGAGTCCTTGCCTACAGGAAATTCACAATCCTGTGGGATAGATTGATACATTAGTATCTTTAATATGCACGGGTAGTAAAGTGTGACAATATCAAGGTCTCATCTCAGTCCCATTGAATCAGATTCTGGTCTTGACCCTATACTTAGACCAGTGATGGGCAAATGAAACATAATGCAAGGCAAATATTCATTATAAAATAGTAGCCACACAAACAAGTAAAACATGATATTAATTTTAATAATATATTTTACTTAACACAATACATCCAGAGCATTGTCTACTCAGCATGTTATTATAAAAAACATTTTTATTGATATAATTTAGATTCGTGTTCTCATGCTAAGCTTTCAAAATCTCCTATTTTAGACTTACAACACATCTCTATTCTGACTAACCATATTTCATGGGCTCAGAATATACATGAATAGTGGCTACATTATTGGACAGTGTGGCTCCACCCCCTTGCTACTGAAAGAGTGACCAGCAGTATCAACCAACATCACCTGGGAGCTTCAGAGGACTACAGGATCTCAGCCCTGACTTCAAACCTCGTGAATTTTAATAAGATCCTCAGGTGATTCATATGCCTATTAAGGTTTAGAAATACTGTTCTAAAAGAGGATATATAAGGAAGGCCTCAGAGAATTCTTATCAGGGAAAATGGATAAAAACTGCTCCAGTTGAGCATACAAAACCTTACTCACTTTCTCAGAGTTAATTTATAATTCAAGGGGATGGATTCAAAATAATAACAGCTAAGGAAATAATTTAAGAACCAATTGAGGAAAGTCATTTCAGAGGTGTTGACAAGTATCTTCCAAACAAAGGTCTCTGACAATTTCGTGAAGCTAGCTTGACATCCATCCCCTAATGCTATCCTCTGTGTGTGTGAATATTTATTTTGTACTATCTATAGTTTTCAATAATTTTAGACTAATTTCTTTGATGAATATGTATATTCTGTTTGGACAAGCATGTTTATAAAAGAGATTATGCAACAGGTAAATAAACTCACTGCTGATTTAACTGTTATCCACATATTTGATTCAACAAATAATTCATGACTTCAATGACACAATTCTGAGAACAGCTGGAACTTGAGTAATCAATTATAGATGCATCTCCCCCAGGCACCTAAAAAAAATGGGAGTTTATTCCATAGTGCTAAGGATTTTTAGTCCCTCCACTACTCTCCCAGGTCAAATCGCATCTTTGCAAATGGTGACCAAGTTCCCGGAGTTATGGCATGTTGAAGGCCTGCATAATCAGGCAGTCTAACTTTTATCTGGGTGATTATCTTGTGGCTACTTATCTAGTTAGAATAAGTTCAATTTTTTTAATGAAAAGGCTAATATAAATTTGAGGGATAAAAATAGTTTATTATTGTGTCTTGTCTTCTAGTATTTGTTAGATGGCTGGTTAAATGAACTACTAAGAACATAGGCTTTTGTATCAGATAGGTCTGAGTTCAATTCCTACTCTTTTACTTGAATAAGCTTGAGCAGATTAAATAGCATCTCTGAGCTTCCTTGTTCCCATAGTTAAACTAGAAAGGATCTATTTTATGTACTTCTTCAAGAATTAAATTAAACAATAAACATTTCCATATAATAAGTACTTATTTAGTAGTTTCTAAATCATATCAGATTTCACAAAATCAAATTACAAGAAAGAAACCCTCAGTCTGTTATCCATTACCCTTACCAAAATAAGGAAGCCCTAATCTTAAGGACTCCCAATGTTATTTTCTCTTTTGAACTTGACCCTAAAATAGAGACTTCTGGGCAGCTCTTGCAGTAGTAACAACGTTATTATCATCAACCTCAGCAACAGTAACCTAGCTCACATTAAATGTGGGGCGCTCTGCTAGGAGCTTTACAATAATTGCCTTATTTATATCTCACAAGAATTCCAAAAGTAGATATTGCTAATATCTCCAAAGAGGAGCTTTGTAAGGGTTAAATGACTTCTCCAAATTCACACTGTGTGAAAGGCCTGGACTAGCGGTACCAAAGCCAAACATAAAAACATGAAATAAATGATTAGAAAGGTGACTATCTGTGTCATACGAACACATATCACAAGAAAGGTAAGACTCTAAAGCACAACTACTTGCTTCAGAAAATTTCATCAGGTTAATTTATCTAAAACAATCTGCTCACCTGAGTTAACAGCTTATTTGTCAATGGTATAGGCTGAATTGGATCCCCTACAATTCATATGTTGAAGTCCCAATGCCCAGTATGTTAGAATGTAACTGTATTTGGATATAAGGTCCTTAGGGAGGAATCAATTAAGGATTAATTAATTAATTAATTAAGGATAAGTGAGCTTATGAGGATGGGCCCTAATCTCATATGACTAGTACCCTTATAAGAAGAGATTGAGATACAGACACACCCAAAGGAAAGGCTACAAGAAGGCAGAGTGGGAAGATGTCCATTTATTTGCAAGCCAAGGAGAGAGGCCTTAGAAGAAACAGCCTTGCCTACACCTTGATATTGGACTTTTGGCTTTCAGAATCTTGAGAAAATAAATTTCTGTTTAAGCCACCCAGTCTGTTGTACTTTGCTATGGCAGCCCTAGCAGACTGATACAATCAGCAATAGTTTACTTCCTGAGTTCCACTTGAAGAACCTCTTCTGACTATACGCAGACCCCCTAAACAACAATGCCTAGAACCTTGCCCGATTCCAATCAGCTCTTTAACTTGAAATACCTTCCTCAAACTATTTGAACACAGTACCCTCAAAATCTATAAATATCTACTCCTAAGACTATACTAAAACTTAACAGTCTATTACTAAGACTGTAGTGATGTTCTCTCTCATTCAATGGAACGTGTTTAGCTAAATTCAGTTTTGCTTCATTAGCAGATTGTCTAGTGAGGTTTAGAATATGTAGGTTTGACCAAAATTCAAATACAAAATTACTTTTATTCATGGCTCAAAATCATCAGTTTTGAAACTGCAGGCTCAACTGATGTCCCTTGACCTCCAATTCATGGAATTCTTTGACAATGATGGTGGAATCAGTTTCACATTGAGATCTGAATTCTGCATTATGTTCATCAAGATTCCAAATGCTAAATGAATTTTGTCTACTAGGAAATAGGACTGCTTCTACTTACTCTGTGGCCATTTAATCAAGTTTGAAGATTTTCATCTTCGGTGAAAACATGTCTTATTCCCATGTTTGCCTGTTACTTTATGTTCTAAGTTTATAAGAGAGAGTCTCTGTGAAGATGATAAGCAAAGGGCCAAGAAGTCTATCCTTTAAATTAGTTAGGAAGGTCTAATCATACATCACCTGAACACACTTTCTGTCTTGGCTTTTTCTCCCTGAGAACTGCTTTGCTCAGTTCTGCCTCTCAGGAATTAAGAGTTTTGTTGGATTTTGACTGGTGATGCCTCCTTAATTGACTGGCTTCCAAAGGCGTGACATTGGATAAGCACCACTGTTACTGATTGGTGCAGTTCTAATAATGGTGTGTCTGTATAAATCTAACTCTGTGCCACACACCTACTGCTTGCATGTTTTTACACTATGAATTTAATTTGTGAAGACATATATCTAAATGTTACAATTTCACCAAGTATGATTTAGAATTATAGTAGTCAGTTTGAACACTTTTGTTATGAAAAAAATTGTTCATGTGAGAGACATCTTAGAAATAAAAGAAATCCAAATATTTAATGGTCGGCATTAGGGGAGTGGAATTATGAAAGAGCTTCAAAAAGAAATTCAGATTCTAATATTGTTTCCTTGACCGAGGCAAATAAAAAATGTTAAAAACTTAATACCATCCATCTTTATCTTAGATTCTCTAAGAACAGCTTGAATCTAATTGCCAATACACTCCTATTTCTCTTATACCATTGTATGCTTTAATAGTTCCTTTAGTCCCATCCCTCTTCCTGGCTTAATTCCCCTTTTTATGGCTATCCAAACACTTACAAAGCTAATTTGCCTCTTATTAAATCCCTTTCAGAATAGGGCAAGCAGTTTAAAGTTGATACTGAGACTTGGTTTCCTTCTGAGCTGCGAACCATCACCAAAGATTTTTCAAAGCCTACACAAGATAGGCAAAATAATTAGCAGAGGGAATTAGAATACATCTTGGAATATATTATCATTATTTCCAATTCTATCTCAGTTGTTTTCTTTCTTAGTGGGAAGCTCAAACAGAAGAGTTAGAAGGAAAAGGAAGAATAATAAGACTCCAAGGATGACTTAGGAAGTCAAATTGCATAGGAAGCAAATGTGATTTAGAAAACATGTAGATCTTGGACACAATCTTTTGGAGGCTATTTCTAACATCTTTCTCCTGAAAATAGACTGGACCCTGATCTAGTCCTGCAAGCAAGGAAAGGATAGCCTATTGGAGAATTGAGGGGTAGTCTCCTTAACATCTTTAGACATTTTTCTTCCTGCATCACAGGTTCTTAAGAAAATAATAAAATAAAATGATAAAATAAAAAGACTTTTGTAAATATTGAATGATTATACAAATATGAGACTTTGCTTAGTATTACTATAAGGTGTGCATAAAATGGATCACTCAGCCCAGCACACTTGTGAGAGTACAAGTGGTACTACTTTTATATATTCCCTACGATACCCAGCATAAAAGGAAAATGTCCCATGCAGAGTAATATGCATCACTACACAATTATTAGTATAAATTCAGGTATTGCTTTCTTTATGTTGGCAGTGAAACATAGCTCTTTACCACCACCACCAACAACAACAGAACAATTCTTTCTTTCGGAAGATTCTCAAGGACACGACATCTAACTTAAGGGCCACAGAATGGATTCAAACAAAGCACCAAAAAGCCTAAATAAATTTTGGGAATTTTGCCTCTTGACATCTCAGGACTTTTTTGGTTTCTTTTCCCCCTTGTAGCTGGGACAAGTAAACCAAATATGTATAAATAAAATGTAGCTAAAATTTCCTTTGGTATTTAGTTGTGCTCTGCCTTTTCACTAAACTTCTAAACAGAGAATTTAAGAAATAGCTAAATGTAAGAAAATGCTCAAGAGAGTATAAAAAAAATGAATCGTGAGAAAATTTAGACATGTGCTATAAACGATTTACATACTAGGTAGCAAGTCCCTGACAAATAGTTTCCATTTTATTTTGTTTTCGTTATTTCATTGTGCATAATTTAAAAATTGAGCTCGCTTTGTCACACACCAGGATACTTAATCTTCTTTAAAGTGACATTGTTGAACAATATCATATTTCAGTTGGAAACTGAAACCAGGCAGCTGAAAAACAACACACATCATGAAAATGTTAATCACAAAATATCTTCCAAACCCTAGAATTTAGAAATAAGGTAACTAAAACATTCTGATCCTTTTTTATACTTTCATATTATTAAATACTATGAAATAGTTTATATTTTTTAAGAATTTTGTTTTGTTTTGTTTTGCGGTACGCGGGCCTCTCACTGTTGTGGCCTCTCCTGTTGTGGAGCACAGACTCCGCACGCACAGGCTCAGCGGCCATGGCTCATGGGCCCAGCCACTCCGCAACATGTGGGATCTTCCGGGACCGGGGCACGAACTCATGTCCGCTGCATCAGCAGGCAGACTCTCAACCACTGCGCCACCAGGGAAGCCCAGGAATTTTATTTTTATTGTTAAACTTTGAATTTAAGTTGGATGATAAAAACAGTCATGCAGAATAGAAAGTCACATGTCTGAGTTCTAGAATGCTCTTTTCTATTTTTCAATGCTTTTCAAAATTGGGAAATTAGCAACAAAGTTGACAAACATGCGGTATTTTTTAGTAAGTGTAAATTCTTTAAGAAAGGGGAAAATACATTAGAATACAAGGTAGCAGATTTTGGGAAAACCATACAATTAATAAAATCATGTCATAAACATCCAAACTATTTAGAATAAATACTCTATAAAATTTCTGTGAGGTCAGTAGCACCTAAACTAAAAGAGTCACTAAAGAAAACACTGCAAGAACCTATTATACAAAGAAAACTTCTTTGATAGAGCGTGTGTGTGTGCGTGCGTGCGTGCGTGCGTGTGTGTGTGTGTGTGTGTGTGATTGAGAGGGAGGAGGAAGAGAGAGAAGTGGAGGGTCGTGGGGAGAAGCAACCCAGGAAGTTAGAAACGATCAAAATGTGGTAAATACTATCATAAATATAATAAATACATAAGCTGTCTTACTACATTTAGTAATAATTTCTGTTTAATGATTAGGTTACTGAAAATTTACTATAATTTTTCTTAGACTTAAATGCAGTATAAAATTGATCCCCCCAAATACACTTTGAGCACATTTTGCTGTTGAACGCCCCATTTCTGTATCAAAATGGAGTTAAGTACAGATTTTACATATTATTTGAATTTTTAAATTTCTGTTTATCTGATTAACAAAAGCAAATTGTATTGCTTCTCTTGTTCCTCCCATAAAAAACCAACATAACAATTCTTCCTTCTTTTAAAAAATATTCCTCTTGGGGCTTCCCTGGTGGCGCAGTGGTTGAGAGTCCGCCTGCCGATGCAGGGGACGTGGGTTCGAGCTCCGGTCCGGGAAGATCCCACGTGCCACAGAGTGGTTGGGCCCGTGAGCCATGGCCGCTGAGCCTGTGCGTCCGCGTCCGGGGCCTGTGCTCCACAACGGGAGAGGCCACAACAGTGAGAGACCCGCATACTGCAAAAAATATATATATATTCCTCTTAAATTCTAAAATCTAGATGAAATAATTTTTAGTCAAACTGATGTCTACCTAGATTGTACAACTGAACAATAAGCAATAGTATTTAAAATGCTGATGATACCTGTAAATTTTATTTAATCCCTAAGATATTATTGAAACAGCTGCAACTCTGATTTATTTAGTGAAGAAGAATTTCACATTCCTTGTGTTTGATTGACTAACATGCTATTTCTGGAGAAACTATAAACTACGTTACTATATTTCACTCTAGAAGGACGGTTGTATTATTTACTATATGAAAACCAGGTGCAAAATGAGAAAGAATTGATTTCGTTTTTTTAGCACATGATCAAAAATAAATAAAAACACAGTTCTGCAGACCATTGGAAAATGTGCTATTGTGGAAATGTCCCTGGAGAATTCAAACTTTGAAAAAACATTTGAAAAAAAATTCACATTTTCTAATTGTATGGTATTAAAAACTCATTCCTAAACAGATTAGTAATAAAATCTGTTTTTTTTTGCTTCTTACTAATTTGTGTGTTAAAATTAACCTCTAAAAAGAAGGCACATAACCCTTTTCTTGTATGAAGAAGAAAAAAAACCCTTGAATTTTACATTTTAATCCTAGATAAAATAAACTCAGTTATTTGTTAAGATAAAAAATGGCTGCAGAGGAAATAAAATGCTTCCCTTTTTGTCTGAAATGCAACAGGAAGGCAGCTTCTGTAGAAACTGCTTCAAAGAGCATAAGCAATGAGGGGTATAAGACTTCAAGCTACGCTGAGGAGCAATAGTAGAAAATCTGAGAAGGGAGAGACCCCAGCAAAGCTTCACGCATGTGCATTTTCAGAGGGAACACACACGGTGTGAGTCAGAAAATAGGACGCCTACAATATTACCCGGGAAAAGTACTGGGTATTATTTCCCAGTCACTCAGGTTTAACTCAGGGCCAAGTAGAATTTTCCACATAGGGGCTGGGGAAAAGATGTTCTGAGAACACAGAAAAGTCAGGATAGTTCAGGAAAATACAGCCTTTCATATTTAATTATGTAAGAATTTGTAACTGTCTTTGCGCCAACTTGATCATTTTATTTCTTTGTACAGTACAAAACTCTATTCAGATATGAATAATTTTGAACTCTAATTGTGACATTCAGCTTGAACTCTAAAGTTTTATGTTATAAATACTGATAGTTAAATCCAATACATTGTGATTGCTACTCTTATTTTCCTATAGGAGCTGGTAATTCCACTGAAGGGATTCTATGGAAAATTATATAAATTGATTCACTTTTACAATTCCATTAAAAGACAATTTATAAAGGTTGACACTTGTTCAGAAATATGGTTCAGAGGGGGAAAAAGTAACATTCTTGTTTTCTTTGTATATGCCCACAATGTGGTTTTTCCATGTTGAGTCCCTGTTCCCCATACCTATTGAACAGCAATATTTCACAATATATTTTTAAAAGAATTTAATAAGCATGTTTTACGTGCCAGGACAGTTCTCATTAATACCAACAGTCCAACTGTATAGAAGTTCTGGGTGGATACTGTAGTGAATTCCTGAATGTTGATATTATCTTTTCTACTACAACACATTTATTTAGATGCCCTTGAAATTACACTTCAAGGTTTCTCTACTGTAACCTCAAAGCCATTCTTTGTCACTAGAGCCATGACTGTTCTATTTTGTTTCTGTTGCTATATACATCTGCTGCCTGCACAATGGTAAGATTACTTTTTCTGTGTGCCAAAGGGAATTTATTTTATAGGAGAGGAAAAAACTTCTCACCCATCAAAAACTAAGTGGCTAAATATCTATAGATTTCATTCCTGGATTGACTCAACCCATATTTTAGTCATTATGCTGTGGTCACCACTGAGCTGCAGACATTAAAAAGATGAAGACACAGACTCAGGTGTCATGCAGGCCACGGGGTAAAACAAGCAAATCAAATAGCTATAAAATAATGTGATAATTCCAATTACTTTTGTCTGGTTTGGACAATCAGAGGGTCTCCCTGAAAGAGGGGATTCAGGAATATTGTAACCTCCATCTAGCTGGTAGATCCACTCTTGGCTTTAATGGAGCAGGTTGCAGTGCCAGGAGGTCCAGTCACAAGGAGCTAAGGGTGACCTCTGGACAACAGCTGGCTAGAAACTGAGGCTCTCAGTCTCACACCCAAAAGGACCTCAATTCTGCCAACAACTGTGTGAACCTGAAAACCGATCTTTTTCTAGTTGAGCCTTAAGGTGAATGCAGCCCCGGCTGACATCTTGCTAACAGTCTTGGAAGAGACTCTGAACCAGAGGACTCACCTAAACTAGGCCCACAGAAAATGTGAGACATCAATGCATGTGTGCATTTTTAAGTTGCTACATTCGGGGCCGTTTGTTAATGCATCAACAGATAACTAATACATATTTTCGTCAACTACCAGTATTGATCGAGATGTTGAATAAAGGGTGGAATTTATTGATAGTAGTAAAGGTGCAATGAAGAATAAAGGTCCGTGCAGAGTACAGTTAACAAGGCAAGGGGATGAAAAACGGTGATGTTCTCAGAGGGGATTGGAAGAGGTTTACGATGCAGGAGCAGGTGTTCAAGAAAGTTTCAGGTGGAAAATGAAGAAGCAGCCAAAGAATACGTTATATATCACTTCAGGGGAGCTGGGCTTTTAATTTATTCTTGTCATATGAGTGTAGATGGAGCAGAGAAGAGAGAGGTTGGGAGTGATTTAGAGAGATCACTCTTATAAAGAGGAAGAATTTAGCACAGGCAAGATTAGCAATATATTAGTAATAGCTAAAATTTTTTGGGCAGTTACGTGACAGGAACTCTTCTACCTCATTTAAGATCCACAAGCCTCCTGATTAAATTTTATCTGTTATCATTTCTAATATAAGGAAGTTGAGGTAGAGAGGAAAGAAGTCAAATTATGAAGGATGCAGAGCTAACAAATTTCAGAGCCAGAATTTGAACCCAATCAGACAGGCCCCAGAGACCCTCTGCACAGTGACTATTGTGTGCTGCCCCCATGTAGTGGTTCCGGAAGCTGCTGCGGTGATAGGCTGGATCTTACTTAAAGGAAAGTCGATAAGAAAGCATCCTTTCAACTTCCAACATCCTGAGATCACACCTAGCCAGCCATTCGTCCCCCCCCCCACCGCCCCCCATGACAGCACCAGTGCCTCTTCATTTCTTGTCTTTACTTCTTTTCTCAGTTCTGTTTCCTCTCTCTTCCTCAGTGTTCTTTCCATTAAACATCGCTCCTCCCTGACCAAGTTGTTCCTCTGTTCTTGTCTCTTCCCATTAGGATATTTAAAGTTGAATTTAAAGTTCAGCAAAGTTCTTTTCATACTTTTTCACTGGGGGAAAGCAATAACTCTTCTTGATCTTCTTTTGTCCATGCTCCTTCCTTTCACTGGGCCATACTCATAGGGGGTGAGCTGAAAGAGACAGAGTATGAATTAAAGGTACTCGTGCATTTGCTTTCTAGTTTGCCTGATCGTATGAGTGTGTGTCTTTCCACAGACTCCTGCCATCACTATCAGAAGGTTAACTATGTAACATTCAATATGAAGGTAATAAAAAAAGAGGAGGGACCTGTGAATTTTCACCTGAAGGAGTGGGTCAAAGACAGCTTGTCCCGTGAAGTTTTATTATAGGTCACCCAGGCCTGACTCTTGCCTGAATAAAGGGGCTTTACATGGAACACAGCTTAGTTCAAGCTTCAGGAGGTGCAGAAACATCACAATGAAAGTATCCTGTTGCACTGTTTTTGTTGTTTATAAATTTTTTCCATGGCACTCATTTTGTTCTCTGGATTTGAATAACTGGTCTCTTGCTCACTAGCAATGTAGCTATGAGTAAATTTTATGTTCTTTATCTCAATATTGTCACCTTATAATAATACCTACCTCATAGAATTTAGATGACAAAATGTACTGGAAGAGAGACTTACACCACACATTTAAATATTAAAATTCACAAAAGCTGTGTCAAAGCTCCATTCAATTTAAAGCTAGAGTGTTTTAATATAGTTGATTAGACCAGTTAATATTCTGGTTTGAGAGCTCACCAGGTAGATAAGAGCAGGTGGAGTACATTTTAGAAAGTATTTTCTAAAAATCAAAAGAGACTTTTATAGAAAACTAGTAACATATTATGAATTTAAGAAATTACCTGAAATGAGTTTAAGGTAATTACAGCATATCACAAAACATGCTCTGAAAGTTGAACATAGATTGAAATTACTATCAAGAAAACTATTGTGAAAAAGGACATATATTCAACATGCCAAACTACTTTTACTATTATTTTTATGCTTTCATGACAATGTTTGGGGAAAGTTAGACATTATCATGAGTAGATTTACAATAGGATTATTAAAAACTTATACCTATAGTTCATAAATATATTTCTCTGATTTTATGATCTCTACTATATGCTTACTCTTGATTTGGTTGTGGTTTCTCTCTCATTCAACCAGGAAGCAGAATTAAGAATGAAGAAAGCCAGCCATCTAGCAATATATCATGTTTAGAGTTCGTATTTTAATAACTGAATATAAAAAAATTTATATTGCAAACTCAGACCTGGGCCAGAACAAGGTTTTTATGTGACTGAGATAAAACCTCCTGCACCCACTCTCTGCAGAAAGTGGCTGTACTAGGGGCTCCCTCAAAGGACACATCAACCAGAGCTCCAGCATACCCAGCTTCAGGTATCACAGTGGGGGTTTATGTCCCACTATAAACTTTGTCACATTTATTTAACTTTACAGGCTTCAGTTTCCTGATTGGTAAAACGAGAACGATAATTAAACTACCTCATCATGCTGCTGATAAAGTTCAATCCTGTAATATGCAACGTGCTTGACATAAAGCCTGGCGTAAAGTAAGGAAGTAAATAACTATAATTTTAATCAGGACATAGGCACGTATCACTCTCAATTAACTGAGAATCCCTTCTTTTCCTATAACGTGGAAAGCCAACATGTTTCCTCTGTGTTGAACAAGCCCTCGTGAATAGAATCCAGCCACTGAACAAAGTTGGGGGCAGAGGAAATAAAAGCAGAGAAATAGGCTGAAAATGAGTAGAGATGAAAATACACCTTGGTTAGAAGTACAGAAAAGAAAATAAATAGAAAAATAGTATCTCTTTGAGAGAGACAAGGTTGATAGCTTTTCACAGTATAGGTTGAATTCTAACTTGTCATGCCTTGTCATTTCTGTTTGTATTGAAAAAGAAAAAAAAAATTTCATGAGACATCTTACAGTGAAGAACAGAAAAACACCGTGCATGCAGCTATGATAGTGTAAAACCACTATAAAGTTTAAAAGCACCATGTATGGGAAAGTCTGATTTTTTACTTAATCATAAAATTATTTAAGATCTGTCTCTTTTTAAAATTTTGCATAATATATCATGTAAGGGATGCTCTAATCTGTAAGAACATTGTACAGTGAGCCAGCAAGTCTTTTCAGATAAAATATACATGAAATAAAACTCCCTAATGTTTAGAGACAATGAGCAAAGAATTGGATAAGGGAACGTCTTATAGGGTGACCTACAGTAGCTTTATACTTGGTACAGAGGATACAAATGAATCATTTTTGTGAAACTCATTCCAAGACAGAAGTATAAAAGGATAGATATGAACATACTTGATAATTTGCTGATTTTGTGAATATTACCATGGACAGCATATTGATGATTATAAGCAGTCCATTAATTTTTACATACCTTTCCTGAAAATCTGTGCATAAATTGAATATACGAAAGGCAGACAATAGACTTAACATGTTATTGGAGCAAAGGAATATCTCAGCAAGCGAACTAAATTTATTATAAAGTCTCTGGCTAAAATTTGCTGCTGAGGCACAAACCAACACAATTTATATATTAGTTTAAACTATGTTTCATCATTAATTGAATGCATAGTCTTCCAGTTTTAGATCAAATACTGCCAAAAAGGGATAAAGATTCTCCAATTTTTCAAGTTTAATGAGTTTCAGTTTTATTTTAGTTCTATTGTTTGTGAAAACTATCATTCTCTCTCTTTTACTTTGAGTTCTTAAACTCTAAAATTAAATCATATTTGTTACTTCCAGTTGACTTCACACTATACTACAAAGCTACAGTAATCAAGACAGTATGGTACTGGCACAAAAACAGAAAGCTAGATCAATGGAACAGGATAGAAAGCCCAGAGATAAACCCACACACATATGGACACCTTATCTTTGATAAAGGTGGCAGGAATATACAGTGGAGAAAAGACAGCCTCTTCAATAAGTGGTGTTGTGAAAACTGGACAGATACATGTAAAAGTATGAGATTAGATCACTCCCTAACACCATACACAAAAATAAGCTCAAAATGGATTAAAGACCTAAATGTAAGGCCAGAAACTATCAAACTCTTAGAGGAAAACATAGGCAGAACACTCTATGACATAAATCACAGCAAGATCCTTTCTGGCCCACCTCCTAGAGTAATGGAAATAAAAACAAAAATAAACAAATGGAACATAATGAAACTTCAAAGCTTTTGCACAGCAAAGGAAACCATAAACAAGACCAAAAGACAACCCTCAGAATGGGAGAAAATATTTGCAAATGAAGCAACTGACAAAGGATTAATCTCCAAAATTTATAAGCAGCTCATGCAGCTCAATAACAAAAAAACAAACAACCCAATCCAAAAATGGGCAGAAGACCTAAATAGACATTTCTCCAAAGAAGATATACAGATTGCCAACAAACACATGAAAGAATGCTCAACATCATTAATCATTAGAGAAATGCAAATCAAAACTACAATGAGATATCATCTCACACCAGTCAGAATGGCCATCATCAAAAAATCTACAAACAATAAATGCTGGAGAGGGTGTGGAAAAAAGGGAACACTCTTGCACTGCTGGTGGGAATGTGAATTGGTTCAGCCACTATGGAGAACAGTATGGAGGTTCCTTAAAAAACTACAAATAGAACTACCATATGACCCAGCAATCCCACTACTGGGCATATACCCTGAGAAAACCATAATTCAAAAAGAGTCATGTACCAAAATGTTCATTGCAGCTCTATTTACAATAGCCCAGAGATGGAAACAACCTAAGTGCCCATCATCGGATGAATGGATAAAGAAGATGTGGCACATATATACAATGGAATATTACTCAGCCATAAAAAGAGACGAAATTGAGTTATTTGTAATGAGGTGGATAGACCTAGAGTCTGTCATACAGAGTGAAGTAAGTCAGAAAGAGAGAGACAAATACCGTATGCTAACACATATATATGGAATTTAAGAAAAAAAAATGTCATGAAGAACCTAGGGGTAAGACAGGAATAAAGACACAGACCTACTGGAGAACGGACTTGAAGATATGGGGAGGGGGAAGGGTGAGCTGTGACAGGGGGAGCGAGAGTCATGGACATATACACACTAACAAACGTAAGGTAGATAGCTAGTGGGAAGCAGCCCCATGGCACATGGATATTGGCTCAGTGCTTTGTGACCGCCTGGAGGGGTGGGATAGGGAGGGTGGGAGGGAGGGAGATGCAAGAGGGAAGAGATATGGGAACATATGTATATGTATAACTGATTCACTTTGCTATAAAGCAGAAACTAACACACCATTGTAAAGCAATTATACCCCAATAAAGATGTTAAAAAAAAAAGTACAGAGGTATATAAGAAAATAAAAGTGGTCTCTTCCCTACATACATGCACACTCTGATAATATCGGAATTCAACCAAGTCGAGTTTGGTGTCTGTCCTTTACCCACCATCTGTCTGAAGCTGAGATCTACACCTTCTCTCACTTCTATCAGCACTTTTATCTTCAGGTTTTTATTTTACTTGCTACTGTTAAAAAATTAATTACTAAGATAGGTCTTAAAATTTCAGCACAAACTTTGTGCTGGCCCTCGGTTCTATTTTCTTCAGACAAGCTGAGGAAGTCTACTTAGCAACCGTAGCAAGGAGAAAGGTCCAGTCTGTGGAGATCCACATCCAAAGGCATCTTATAATTACCCCAAGAGAAGTACTTCTTTTGCCAGTGAAGTCTTCCTTCCAAGTGGTGATGCTTATAGGGACAAGTAAGGGAAAGGATATTCACCAACAGTTCATTGTTCCTGATTAGGACCATGCCAGCAAGCTAAGTATCAACTCTGCAACAACCGGGAAGGCTCCCTTCTGACCTACTCAGGATCATTTCCCTTTTATTCAGAGCCCACGTCCTTCCAATTGTTCTTCTGTGTGGAGTCTAAGTGCTCCTTGGAAATTTCTCCCTCGAACTTAGCCTTGGCTAGCTCTAACTAGACCGCAGGTCACCCTACGCCCACTACATGGAAGTATGGAAAGGATCAACCTTCAAGGCTTATGTTCTAGTTGGTTGGAATTCAGCTCTGTCTGGACTCAGCTCAGTTGTGAGACAGCAAGAATTTAAGGTCACTTCAGCCTCTTCTTGTCTTTACTTCTGTCAGTCACTTTCTGATCGGCAAAGGTTTTACTGAAAAATACAGTATCAACTAGATGCATGTTAATGTTTATATAATATACATTAAAATTTGTCTATTTAATATACATTATAGATAGAATGGTCTAGGTTGTGTTAATATACTTTCCCTCTTATGTGTACAACACATTTTATATTATACTAATAGTTTATTTTATTTCTGTTAAATACATATATAAAACAAAATAGTTCATTATGTATTTCCCTCTAAAAAGTCATTTCCAAATGCATGCTATACTTAATATTGAACTTATATATCCTCTCAAATTAAGGAAATAAATTTCACACTTAAGCAAAATTGCCCATAATTAAAGAAGATCGTGTTTCTTCTCATTGGTTTTAATTACAACTTTTCTTTTCCTGATAAAATCAGTTTATGATTTTGGAATATTAATTCTATGATGCTATATCATTATAAAGGTGAATTTGCTGATGGTTAATTTGATTTATAATTTCTGTTTTAAATGCTTTCTTTATAAATGCATACTTTCTACTGTTGATGGAATCTACATTATTTTTTAATGGCACCATAAACTCTGCACAGCCTTAGTGATTTAAAAAACATAATTTTATAATAGACTTGATCCTTGAACAATACGGGTTTGAATTACTCGGGCCCACCTATATGAAGATTTTTTTCACTAAATACATGATACAGTACATATAATGCATATTATATACGTATGGCTAGTTTTTATACTGCCATCTTTCCCATAGGTCCCAAATGTCTTTTTATTAAATGAATTTGTATATAGACTGCATTGTTAACCTCATTGGTAATTACACAGTGTAGGAATTTTGTATAGGGCATGTGGCTATCGAATGAATTTGCCAGGGCTATTCATTTCAAAATATTCAATTTGAAGTATGAATACTAGAGCTAATTATGTGTAGCAGAACTGAAGTTAGACTATGTTTTAGAAATTTTTCTTTTAATAAACATTTTGGATAAAAATATCTTCATCAGCCAGATATTATACAGTCCAGAGAACTCACTGTATCTTAAATAGTATATATCTTCAATGAGTTATTATGAGAATTAAACAAAATAATATATGTAAGTCACCTGGCACAAAGTTTGGCACCAGTAGATCTTGGTTTCCTTCCTGTAAAACAGATTATCCTGGTGATGGTAATTCTTACCTGGAAAAAATAAAAGTTTAAGTGTTGAATTTTGTATTCCACTAGGACCAACTAAGACCACGTTTGTGTTGATGTGTTTTACTTTTGTTTGTTTTACTCAAAGCAAAGTTGTTAGGCAAATCATACAGAGCATTTTTGTGTCAGAATGCACTATCATTCCTGAAATGTGAAAACAGGCATCCTTTGTTTTTTATTTAAACCATGTAAGGCTTGTCTTATGAATGCAAAGAGAGCATATAATTTGTGAAAATGTTCTCAAAATATTTTGTGTGATTTCATTCTAGTTCTTAGCTTTTATAAGTTTACTTTAAATTAGGTAGATTAAACCTATTTATAAAACAAGTTTTAACAAGGAAAATGTCTCTGGACTTATTTTATTTAACTGTAAAATGAGTGCTCTGGGGTACTCTGACTCACCATTGGTGGTTCAAGACAGCAGCAAACACTAAAGTCAATACAAAGGCCATCTGATATTATCCACATTCATTTAGGTGGCAGCAGTCGTTGCCATAAAACAACAAATAGGGTAGTTGTGGGCCACAGTTTGCTGAAGAGAACTTCTATCTCAAGGGAGAATGTAGGTCCTAGCCTGAAATAACAGCCTCAGAAAGGAATATACTTCAGAGAGAGGCACTGAGAGCCGGAGAACATAGCCTCTGTACCCCATTCCTTCTCTGTACTTCCCTTCAAGAATGGACACAAAAATCTGTATTTAGTCCTAGTTTCAGACACCATTATAATTAGGACTCAAACTTTATCATCAGAAAACAGTTTCTATGATTCCCAGGGCTCCACCTCCTATACTGTATTCTTTCTCTGGCTTTATATGGTGACCTAACAATTCAGTACTCAGTCTCCTGGGTTCAAAGCCAGCATGCAAAAAGAGCTTCCTTGTGTTATAAATAACAGTCCCAGGCATTTATCTGATTGGACAAATTTAGGACAACATTGTTCCCCTGAACCAACCACTACTGTGTGTGTGTGTGTGTGTGTGTGTGTGTGTGTGTGTGTGTGTGTGTGTGTGTGTGTCTGTGTACAGAATGAAGAGCTCTGAATGACTGGATGAAGCTGTAGCTCCAACTTTGGGGCTAGAGATAGAGCCCCACCCAGGGCTAAGAACCCTACCATGTAAGAGAGGATGGTCTTGCGAGACAATTTAGGGTATGTCAGGAGCAGCAACATGTAACACAATATTGGAAGAAAAAGACACAACATACGCCCATTACTTCCTACAAGAGAAAGGTTTCCCTTCAAAGCAGAAATAAATTGAGCTGTGCTAACTTCTCCAAGAATTTTGTTTGAGTGTCTTTAAGGAGGATAATTTTCAGTGTGACATTTGAATTATTTCCCAGTTTGGTCCTAAATGGAACTTTTGCCAAATTGTATGAGATGAGAATTATGGAAAATTGAAAGGTTAGTAAGAAGTATTTATGTTGTAAGTAATTATATAAATGTAGTTAAGTATTGTAAATGTTACCTTAAAATCAAGAATTTTACTTTCAGTTTATAAAGTCATCACTGTATTCTTTACTACTTCTAATTTAATAAGTAAATCAATTCATTATAACATGGAATAATTACTTTTAGTAACTATGACATTGTTCTATTGTAATATATTCTAACTTCAAGATACACTTTGCCACTTTTACCTGTGTAAAAAAAAAGTATTATAATCAACTACTTCATAATTTATAGGCATGGAAATATCTTACAATTCTCTTCTAGTATTGCATTTACCCAATTTGGTATTATAAAGCAAAATGAGCTCTGTCATAGCTAAGTGTGTTAGGTTGTACAGGTTAATCAATTTCTCTATACATAATTTATAAATAAGAAATAATAATGTTAAAAATAATAAAATTAAGGCTCTCAGAATCCTTATAAGGCAAGTATGTATCTGGTAGGAAAAGGCTGTTTCCATTATTAGAGAGATCCAATGAACATTAAAAGGATAATGAAGGAATATTATGAACTCTATACCCACCAATTTTATAAGCTACATAAAATTTTAAAATGTCTTAAAAGCACAAGTTGCCAAACTCACACAAGAAGAAACAGACAGGCCTATATTTATTAAAGGAATCAAAATCAGTAAATAGCAACTTTCCCATACAGAAAGCACCAGGATCAGATGAGTTCACTGATGAATTCTAAGAGACATTAAAGGAAAAATGTTAACAATTCTCAACAGTCATTTTCAGAAGATAGAAGCAAAGGCAACACTTCCTAACTCATTCTGCAAAGCCAGCATTACCCTAACACTGAAACCAAAGGCATGAAAAATACTTAGGTACAAATCTTAAAAAATATGTACAAAAATATGAGGAAAACTACAAAACTCTGATGAAAGGTATCAAGGAAAAACTAAACAAATGAAGAAATATTCCGTGTTCATGGATAGGAAGACTTAGTATTGTCAAGTTCTTCCCAACTTAATTGATAGACTCAGTGCAATGCCAAATAAAATCTTAGCAAATTATTTTCTGGAAATTGACAAACTGATTCTAAAAGTTATATGAAGAGGCAAAAGAACAAGAATAGCCAATGCAATGCTGAAGGAGAAGAACAAAGTTGAAGGACTGATACTACCTGACTTCAAGACTTACTATAAAACTACACTAACCAAAACACTGTGGTCCTTGTGAAAGAATAGACAAATCAGTGGAGCAAAACACAGAACTCAGAATAGAATCACATAAATATAGTCAACTGATCTTTGACAGAAGCAATACAATTGAACAAATATAGTCTTTTCAAAAGTGATGCTGGAGCAACTAGTAATCCACATGACAAAAAAGAAAAAAAGAAACAAAAAACAACAAAAAAGGGAACATAGTCACAGACCTTATACCCTTCACAAAAATTAACTCAAAATAGATTATAGACCTACATGTAATACAAAGAAACTGTAAAAATCCTAGAAGATAACACAGAAGAAAACCTAGATTATCTCAGGTATGGCAAAGACTTTTTAGATATAACACTAAAGGCATAATTCCTGAAAAAAAACAACTAAAAAGTTCATTAAAAATAAAAACTGGGGCTTCCCAGGTGGCAGGGTGGTTGAGAGTCTGCCTGCCGATGCAGGGGACATGGGTTCGTGCCCCGGTCTGGGAGGATCCCACATGCTGTGGAGCGGCTAAGCCCGTGAGCCATGGCCGCTGAGCCTGCACGTCTGGAGCCTGTGCTCCGCAATGGGAGAGGCCACAACAGTGAGAGGCCCGCATACCACAAAAAAATTTAAAAAATTAAAAAAAATAAAAACTTCTGCTCTGCAAAAGACAGTTGAGCAAATGAAAAGACAAGCTACAGAAAAGGAGAAAATATTTGCAAATGACATGCCTGAAAAAGGCACCAAAAACATACAGTGAACTCAGAATTCAACAATAAGAAAATTAACAATCTAATTCAAAAATGGGCAAAAGACTTGAACAGACATCTCACCAAAGAAGATACACAGATGGCAAAAAAGCATATGAAAAGATGCTCAATGTTATATGTCATTTGGGAACTGAAAATTAAAACAATGGAATATCACTCTACATCTATGAGAATAGAATGGCCAAAATCCAAAACAGTGAGGACACAAAATGGTGGTGAAAATGTGGAGCAACAGGAACTCTTATTCATTGCTGGTGTTATGCAAAATGGTGCAGCTATTTTAGAATGCAGTTTGGCAGTTCTTACAAAACCAAATATACTCTTTTTTTTTAAATTCATCAATAATATTTATTTATCTTTTTTTTAAACATCTTTATTGGAGTATAATTGCTTTACAATGGTGTGTTAATTTCTGCTTTATAACAACGTGAATCAGCTATACATATACAAATATCCCCATATCTCTTCCCTCTTGTGTCTACCTCCCTCCCACCCTCCCTATCCCACCCCTCTAGGTGGTCACAAAGCACCGAGCTGATCTCCCTGTGCTATGTGGCTGCTTCCCACTAGCTATCTATTTTACAGCTGGTGGTATATATAAGTCCATGCCACTCTCTCACTTCATACCAGCTTACCCTTCCCCCCTCTCCGTGTTCTCAAGTCCATTCTCTATTAGGTTTCCATCTTTATTCCCATCCTGCCCCTAGGTTCTTCATAACCTTTTTTTTTTTAGATTCCATATATATGTGT
Source organism: Lagenorhynchus albirostris (assembly GCF_949774975.1). Lineage (NCBI taxonomy): Eukaryota > Metazoa > Chordata > Mammalia > Artiodactyla > Delphinidae > Lagenorhynchus > Lagenorhynchus albirostris. The sequence goes on from NC_083097.1 coordinate 19,327,698, forward strand.
TAGTATACGGTATTTGTTTTTCTCTTTCTGACTTACTTTACTCTGTATGCAGACTGTAGGTCCATCCACATCACTACAAATAACACAATTTTGTTTCCTTTTATGGTGGAGTAATATTCCATTGTATATATGTGCCACATCTTCTTTATCCATTCATCTGTCGATGGACACTAAGGTTGCTTCCATGTCCTGGCTATTGTAAATAGAACTGCAATGAACATTGTGGTACATGAGTCTTTTTGAATTATGGTTTTCTCAGGGTATATGCCCAGTAGTGGGATTGCTGGGTCGTATGGTAGTTCTATTTTTAGATTTTTAAGGAAGCTCCATACTGTTCTCCATAGTGGCTGCATCAATTTACATTCCCACCAACAGTGCAAGACGGTTCCCTTTTCTCCACACCCTCTCCAGCATTTATTGTTTGTAGATTTTTTGATGATGGCCATTCTGACTGGTGTGAGATGATATCTCATTGTAGTTTTGATTTGCATTTCTCTAATAATTAATGATGTTGAGCATCCTTTCATGTGTTTGTTGGCAATCTGTATATCTTCTTTGGAGAATTGTCTGTTTAGGTCTTCTGCCCATTTTTGGATTGGGTTGTTTGTTTTTTTTCATATTGAGCTGCTTGTAAATTTGGGAGATTAAACCTCTGTCAGTTGCTTCATTTGCAAATATTCTCTCCCATTCTGAGGGTTGTCTTTTAGTCTTGTTTATGGTTTCCTTTGCTGTGCAAAAGCTTTGAAGTTTCATTAGGTCCCATTTGTTTATTTTTGTTTTTATTTGCATTTCTCTAGGAGGTGGGTCAAAAAGGATCTTGCTGTGATTTATGTCATAGAGTGTTCTGCCTATGTTTTCCTCTAAGAGTTTTATAGTGTCTGGCCTTACATTTAGGCCTTTAATCCATTTTGAGTTTATTTTTGTGTATGGTGTTAGGGAGTGTTCTAATTTCATTCTTTTACCTCTAGCTGTCCAGTTTTCCCAGCACCACTTATTGAAGAGGCTGTCTTTTCTCCATTGTATATTCTTGCCTCCTTTATCAAAAATAAGGTGACCATATTGTGTGGGTTTATCTCTGGGCTCTCTATCCTGTTCCCTTGAGCTCTATTTCTGTTTTTGTGCTGGTACCATACTGTCTTAATTACTGTAGCTTTGTACTGTAGTCTGAAGTCAGGGAGCCTGATTCCTCCACCTCCGTTTTTCTTTCTCAAGATTGCTTTGGCTATTTGGGGTCTTTTTTTTTTTCCATACAAATTGTGAAATTTTTTGTTCTAGTTCGGTGAAAAATGCCAATGGTATTTTTATAGGGATTGCATTGAATCTGTAGATTGCTTTATGTAGTATAGTCATTTTCACAATATTGATTCTTCCAATCCAAGAACATCTTATTACATATCTGGCAATCATGATTCTTGGTATTCATTTTGAGTTGAAAACTTATGTCCCCACAAAACCTAAACACTTATGTTTATGGAAGTTTTATTCTTGATTACCAAAATTTGGACAATGCCCCAAAATAAATGAGTAGATAGGTAAACTGTGATTAATTCAGAAAATGTCATATTATTCAGTGCTAAAAAGAAATTAGCTATCAGGCCCTGAAAAGACATGGAGGAGAGTTACATGCATATTGCTAAGTGAAAGAAGCCAATATGAAAGAGCTACAAACTGTGTGATTCTAACAATATGACATTCTGGAAAAGGTAAAACTATGGATACAGTAAAAAGGTTAGTAGTTGCCCTGGATTAAGGTAGAGGGAAGGATGCATAGATAGAACACAGATGATTTTTATGCAATGAAACTATTCTATGCAATACTAAAGTGATGGACACTTGTCATTATTCATTTCTCAAAACCGTAGAATGTACACAACCAAGAGTGAACCTTAGTATAAACTCTAGTCTTTACGTGATTATGATATTTCGATTTGGTTCACTGACTGTAGCAAAAGTACCCACCCTGATGTGGGACTTTAACAGTGGGGGGAGGTTGTGGGTGTGTAGGTACATGGATTATATGGGGGCTGTCTTCACCTTCTGCTCAATTTTGCTGTGAATCCAAAACTGCTTTAAAAATATAAAGTTTAATATTAAAATATTAGTAGTAATAGTTTAACTTAATCTTTTTTTATCTCAGTTTCTCATATGAAAAATAGAATTAATCAGCTTGCTCAGTGAAAATATTTTATGTTTATACAAACAAGCCCTCCTGTGTTATACTATCCTTATTTATCCCAATCTCCACTCTACAAGCTCTTTAGGCAGCCATTATAATGTGTCACACACATTTACAAATATATATTTCCATGGAAAATATGTCTTTGCAGTGTGTGTATATGTATGTGAATTTACATAAAGATTATTTAGCTGTAGACCCTATCCATTTTCTTATGTTTTTCACTCAGCTATATATTAATGTGTTGTGCTGTGGTGGATTTATTGAATGTATTTTGGTAAAATTTATTTTTATTCAAGTTATCTTTATCACAAAGAAAGAAAAGGAGAACACTATTCTGTTTTGACATTATATTTTCTTTTGTTTTCCTTTTGATGTTTTGTTAGAGATAGTAGGTGGAGTGGAAATGATACTAAACAAAAGACAAGGGATATAATTCCATATCTTTTATATTAGTTGTCACTTAACTTCTTAGAATATCAGTTATTGTAGTTACTCATTTTATATCTCTCTACATAATAGTGGGACAGCTTGTTGCAGCATCCCCAGGATTTAGCATAGTGGCTGACATATCATACACCCATAAAAACACACACACAGAGACACATACACATGCATATGTGTATACATATATACATAAGCAATGGAGTTGGACTAGACAATCTCTGGACTCTGCTTTCCTCACTCAACTGCAATCTTACCAATAATGTCCATGATTCCCCTATTATCAGAGCCTCATCTTAGTGCCAAGTCATGAAATCAGTATATTTTTCATGCTTTGCTGTAACCATGCTGTTAATAGGTAGTTATATAGCAATACTTGCTTGAAAACTTAGGCAAGTTCTTTTAATTTGGCAAAGACAGAAACAAGAAGAAAAAAAAGCCAATCTCCTAGTCTTTTCATTAGCGAACAGTAGTTACTGCATTTGAGGATTTTAGTGGCACTATCTTAGATCATAATATTATTATTAACCTAAGTCACCTTTCTGTCCTTTCAATTGCCAATTTAAGAAATTTGCAATAGTGGGCTTATGTAACAATTAAATGTTTTTTTTCTTTTCTTTTTTTTTTTCCTCCCCTCCCTTACAATCAGATAGCATATGTGAAGGAGCATATGCAATTTTGGAAAACCTGTTTGCTTACAATTCAAGCCAAATGCAATTCTCACTAATTGCTTTAAACTATTCTACAACAAGGAGGCTCTAAAATTTGTCCCAATGTGTGTTTAATGTGAAAAGCTAAAATGAAACTTTAATATAAGATATCTCTATACTTTAATCCAGGAATAATTGTCCCTTGATATTTTCAAGAACCAAACATAATTAACCCTAAAACACAGTTTCAGATTTGAAGAAAAGAATAATTTTTAAAAAGGTAGCATTAGAAACAGTAAATCAAAGCTAATGAAGCAACATTAGCACTTTTATGTTGCAGGTTCTAATTAGAAAATCTGTTAATGAAATTGGGGCATTTACTTAATTGCTGTGAACAATAATTTTCAAGTTAAACTCTGCAATTAAATAGCATGATTAAGCTCAGAGTAGTGGTATTAGGTAGGGGTATGTTAACTATTTTGCATGCTGTATTATGGACGGCTGTTTAAACTCTGAGTATCTGATGATTAACTAACGTAAATAGCATGCAATACTTCTTGGTGTCGGAGATTTATGCAAAGAAGTTTCCTATTGCTTTAAATACTTGCCTTGCACAGTAACTTGGAAGACTGGAACCCCAACCTCCAACCTGCCCCACTTAACTTAAATAGATTCTTTCCTTCCTATAAATGTCAAACTTCCTGAAATATGCTTCTACATTTATAGGCTCCATTTGCTCACTTTTCATTTAGCATCCTAAGTCTTGTTCTTAGTTTTCAGAACCATCACCAACAATACTAACTGTTGCAAAATGGGAGCTGCAAATTGATTCAATGCTAGTAGATTATTTGATCTTCAATAACAACCTTTGAGATAGCTATTATTATTATTATTATTATTTTTGAGATAGCTATTATTGACATTTATCTTCTCCAGGTAAAACTGAAGTTCAAGAAGATTTTAAAAAAATCCTCTCAAAGACACACTATTGGAAAAAAAAACAAAACACTGTTGATAAATGAAAGTGTGGGAATTTGAACATGATTCACCTAGCGCAAACCTTGTGCATCTCATGTAAAATAGAGCTTCTTCTCATTATGTCCGCTAATACAGTTTCCTCTAGTTGAAACATAAATGTTTTTCATAATCCACATTCTACTGGATTTCTCAGTGTCTAATACTGATGACCACTCACACTGTCAAGTTTGAAATTCCCTTAACTTTCAAATCACCAAATTTTCCTGTTTCTCTTCCATTTCTTCTATGTCTCAGCTCCATTTATTTTGTTGTTTTCTTTCTCATTCCAACTCTTGCAGGTTGACCAATAGAAGAGATGCACCTTCTCAAACTTTATATTTTCCTCAAATGAAAATCTCCAAAGTGTGTCATATGCACGAATAGCTTGAGACAAGAGGAAGTTCCCAATTAAAATCCATCCTCAGAGCAAACTTCAACAATGAGAAGTCACCTTAAAGTTGGATTACTCAGATTTCTAAATTGTGAACTAATGGCCTGAATTTAAATTCTCAGAGATAAACTCAGTGTTTTATTATTTTTTTTATTGTTCTGATAGAACTATTCTGTGTTCAATATTAGAATTTGTCTGTAAGTTATTTCAGTATCAGATACTTGATTATTGCTATATATGTATAATGGAAGGATTACAACTGTTCACAACTCTAGTCAATAAAAACATGTTACAACCTTCAAAAAATTTAATAAAGATGAAATAAAGATTTACTAGATGAAATCAACTAAGCAGACAAATTTAACTTATTCTTTCCCTAACCACCACTCACAGCCAATTAATCACATCAAAATTATCATTATTTATTGATAACTTTCCATTGTCACTATTCCTTCTGCTGCCATCTTAGTTAGTGAGCCCATATCCTCTTGCTAAGTCTAGTGCCTTACCTACCAACCAGTTCATCCTCACCTATTTCCTGCCATTCTCTTATAAAACTTCTACTCTTGACACATTGATTAACGTGCTGCTTTTGAACGGGGCACACTCATCTTTCTTACCCATCCTATGACTTACTCATTATGATTTCCAGAGATGACCTTTCATTCTTTTCAGCCTAACTTCTAAATGTCCTTCACAACCCAATATCTTTTTGTGTGAACTTTGATAATAGTGTGTACCTGACAGATTTTGAAAGATTTAAGTAAATTTTGTTCAATAAAATTTTCTTTAAATAAATTATACAGTTTATTTTTAACAAGAAAAATCTATAAAATATCTAAATATATGTAATGTATTTTTAAGTTAATTTATAAAAATCAATGTTTCTAATGTATTATTTTTTATCTGAATACCAATATTTAAACTTTGTGGCCAGATTTCTGAATATTGAAGTAAGAGTGGATGTGTGCTGTGGTATTAGATATCTGCTACTCTCTCAAGAATTGTGTCTAAGTTAAAATTAAGTGAAGTTGAATGTCACACCATCAGTTAAAAATCTGAAGCAATATAATTTCATGACTTTATTTTTACTTAAGGTTATGTTTACTGTATGTTGATTATTCTTTTCTAGTGCATCAAATATAGATTTATTTCATGTACCTTTCATGGTTTCATGAAATTAACCATGCTTTTATAATATTGTTACATTTTAATGAAAATTTATGCAGTATTTTTAGAATTAGAAAAACCTTGCATGACATAGAGGAATTCTTAATGTAATTAAATATATACAATGAGTTTATATGTAAAACAAATAAAAAGAACTTAAGAGATGATTGATCTAACTATGCTTAAAATACTGTTTATATATACTCTTTGTAATTAGACAATTAAAATATCATAGATCAGGAGTCAGAAATTACAGCCTATGGACCAAATGTGGGCCACCTCTTGTTTTTATAAATAGTGCTTTTTGAAACACAGCCTTGCTCATTTGCATATATGTCATCTATGGCTATTTTCCCACTATAATGACATTGTTGAATAGTTGTAATAGAGACTATAAGGCCAGTAAAACGTAAATATTTACTATCTAGCCTTTTTATAAAAAAAAGTTTGTTGGCTCATGAGTTAGAAGAGTACAAAGAATGTAAGCTGGCAAGCTGTCAAAACCATTGATTTACCTTTAAATATGTATTTATGTGCCAAAGTGTGTGGTCACTTAAGGAAATAATTGGAGAATACTCATACTTTGATGACCTCCAAACTCTTGTTCTTTCTTAACCCTTTTCCCAGCTATGAGTTTCCTTCCATTAATTACTTTAATATCCCACTGTAGCATTTATCAAATTATTACCTCTCAGCTCCAAAATTACCCTTTGTTCCCTTCTCTGAAAATAGAGCTGGGCCCTTTAAACATTTGTACTTTGTTGGCTGATCCAATTTTAATCCTTTTCAGTAAGGGTGCTCACAAGAACAGTGAAGGAAAAATAGGTATTTAACTTCCAGGGTCCTTCTCTCGGTAGGTGCAGTTTCTATGTCATTCAGCTCCTTCAATAAATGACTTTTTCAGTTCCTGGTTCCTTGCAGTGCAGGGCAACCATCAGCTTAGCTTAGCAAAATTCAGGCAGCTAAGAGTTTCTAGGTTTGGCACCTCCTTGTGGACCCCTTGTCCCAGAACCACAGAGGGCCATCTCTAGCAAGCTCTGCCAGGACACCGCCTCAGTTTTCTCTGGCATTCAGTGAGCCAAAGCCATGCCGTTTCCAACTGAGATCTGGTTTCTCAGGTCTGCGGGTTGTGTGTGAGGGACTCCTCCATGAGTGCTACACCTCAACCTGGGAGTAATGACTTGACGACTGTGCCTCACCATTCTTATTCCTATACTCTTCAGTGTTCTCTCTCTGCTTATTAGCAAATCAACTGTAAACTTCAATTTTCAGAGGCTTAGGTATAGATAATATTTATATTAAACTTTCCCTGTTCAAAATTCAGCGTGGTTTCTCTCTTCTAGTAGGACAAAGAACGATGTATCCACAGACACATAAAACTTCACAAATTCAAAATTAAACTCATAATCCAACCCCAAGAAAGTTGGAGTTTCTCCCCTACTTCCTATATTGCTAGTCATCCAAGAAAGAAGCTTTAAGTAGAATTTAGTTTCAGTTGCTCCCTCTCAGTTAAGCCATATTCACATGTAATACATAGAGTTGTGCTCACAAATACACACACACACAACACACACACATACATACTCATCCACTCAATCTTCAGGTTTTGTCAATTTCAGGACAATTCTCAAATCTAATATATGTGACAGAAATTTCAGGTCATCATTTCTTTCAGCGACTACTGCCTTTTTATTTTTTCTAATTTCAATCACTTATGCCAATATCTTGCAGATGAAGTATCTCAATGTTAGATTCTTATATAAGACCAATTTCTGTTTTATAGTAACATTATTTCCTTTTCTTACCACTTCAATGACTCCCTCTGTACCCATCGCTTCCCATCAGCATTTATATATTTTTAAGTCTACAACATCATAAAAAATAATGACAACTATGAACACAATAGTAATCTTCCTCATCTCTTTCATTTCATTCAACATTCTTTTCCTCCTAAATTATCACTAACATCGAATTTGTTGATCACCCCCAGAAATCTGGGATGCCTTTTTCTCTCACACCTGAATGATTGCAGAGATTCTTTAATATAAACTTTTCTTGACTCTAATTCTCTTCATCCCCATACCAAACTAAAAGTCCATCTTCCATCAAATTTTACACGAACTTTTGTGATAGTTTCTTCTATTCACTCTTAGTTAACAGATTCATTTTTGAATCTTTATTTAAATTGTCTTAATGAAATGCTAATTAGATCATGTCAGTTTCAGTTTAATAGCCTTATATTGTTTCATGATATTTACAGGAAAAAAAAACTAGAATCCTGAAAAATTTCTACCAGAAGCACTAAAATATCTAACTCTTCAGTATGTCTCTTAAAACTAACCCCTTCTCTCTCCCTCTCTGCTGTACTTCACTGCATTGAATTCCATTTCTCCATATTCCAGTGTTTCTGAATCTTTGATTTTCCCCCCACACCCATAGAGTTGCAAACATGTTTCATTGGATCCATGTCTATAACGACATTTACTTTAATTTATTTTTTCAACAATTAGATAATTAATTAATTAATCCAATAATACTGTATATATTTTCACATTAAAATATAATAGCATGGAATCTGAGTGAATATTAAGTAAACTTATATAAAGGTGTGTTGACTTCTGCTGAACTTGCCAGTGACTCAGCCCAGGACTCATTTGACTGTTTTATTATGTGTCACTTTTTGCCATATTAGCTTGTTTAATTGCTTTCTTTTTTAATGTGTTTAATATATTTCCATATTTAACTCTTGGTTGAAGCTAGAAAACATAAGCAATAATGATGCTGAATTACAAAAGTTTATAATAATTCTTCAAATAGAATAGATAACATTTATTATAAACTGCATTCATATTATTAAAATCATGTACCTCACATCAAGATGTCTCAACTTTTAAAATCGGTGACAAGGCTAAAAAAAATAAGAGTTATTACCTTTATATTTTTTAAAACATTACTTAGGAGTAAAATTATGCACCCATGTGGTGTTAATGTACTATTTGTGCTTCTAACACTCTCTCTATTATCTCATTATTTAGGAAAAAATATAAACTTTATTAAGATGAAACACATTTATTTTAGCCAAATAAGGCAAGAAATGCAAACAACAGCTTATGAAGACATTTTATCTATATTAGATACCATACAATATAATTATATTTCAATTTACATCTTATTATATACCCAGTCCTACCTCCCGAAAAAAATCCATACATATATATTATTACTATATTATTCTTATATTTTTCTTAGATAATTATTTAAAGTAAACAATATGCTTTTTTGTTGTTGAATGGCTTAAAGGCTCAGCATTACCTACCTAAAATATGTATAAATACATTGTGTTCATATTGCTGTTAAAGATTTTATTAAAACCCATTCACAATACAAACTTTAATTAAAAAATTTTCCCTATAATTTATAAATGTACCACATAAAAATGACAAGAATTCTTAAATTCTTAAGAGTATTTATATGATTACATTGTACTAGTAAAGAAATCCTCCAGCCAAAACTTAAAAATACTGAATTACTCCAAAAGACCATGTTCCTTTATGCCTTAGGGCTTCCAATGATTATGTTTTCTCTACCTTGAAAACTCTGCTCCACTCTGCTTTCAGGCTTCACCCACATGACTTCTACTTATTCAGCCTAAGTACAAATATTTCCTTCAAGCCTTCCCTGGTTCCCCAGTCTCAGTTAGGTCAGTATATATTTGCCCTTACAGTACCTAAAACTGTCTTAAAAATACACAAGGAATTCTTTGTTACTATCTGATTTTCTGGAAGCATAGAGGCACCAAGAGGTCTAAGAACTTGTCTGCTTTTTTCTGTGTTTACCCATCACCTAGCAGATTTTTTTTCATGCGAATGAATAAATGGCCTCCTAATTTGTCTACCTGCTTTCCAATTTGTCCCCCTCAAATTCTTTCTCTAGTCACTAAAGTCATCTACCAAAAATGCTAATTGTTCAGCCAATGGCTCCATCTCACCTAGAGCAGCAGTCGTCTTTCTGTCTGTTTTAAAACTACTGGGGATATTATTACAGGAGCAGATTCTTAGCTCAAACCCCCAAAGGTTCTGATACTCTGAGCATATTAGCACCTAGGTGGTTTTCTAACCAATCTTTGAGAAACACTGCAGAATAAAATCTAAGTTCCTTTGAATGATACAAATTAATTTTCCCAAGTCAGAATTAATACTCAAAACAAAATAGATATGGCCAAGTGTAGTAATAAAGTAGTTAGCAAAGTTTATTATGATGCTGAATATTATATGCAAAAATATTTTCCAATTTTAGATATGTTTAAGAAACTGCATTAAATCACATTACTTGGATAAATATTAGGCTAATTGTACCATTATGTTTATGTAATTATTGATTTTATTTTGAGCTCTACTGTACTTTTCAACTAATTGTAACAAATTTTGGAATATGTTAAAATGTCTCCTGAATAGCTTTTCTTCGGAAAAGCAGCAAGGTGTTTCATATGAACATAGTATTTTAGAATCATTAAAATTTGAGTTTAAAACCAAGTTCCCAGTATTTATTATCTGAGAGTGCTTGGTCAACTCACATGTTCTGAGCCTCAGTTTCTGCATTTGTAAAATGAACATAAAAGATAGTAGGCATACTGAATATTAATTACCATGCATGGAGGGATTACCCTGTGTCCAACCCAGTGCTGACAGATTTACGTGTTGCAGAGTTGGCCATAAGTCCATGTGATCTTGCTGTTCTAGCTTGGAGGCCAAGATCATGGGCTAGCAAGTCAAAAGTCCTGGGGATTAAAATCCCAGAGGTTCTGGTCTTAACACCTCTTAGCTGTGAACTTGGGCATTTTAATTTACTCTCTGTATCTCTTCAAAATGGGGATAAGAATAATAACACCTCCTAGGGATGTGGTGAGGATTAAAGAAGTAATATATGTAAAAATATGTAAGCCAGCACCTGCTTAATAAAGAGTAAATGTTAGCAACTTTTATGATTACTAAATATATATTATGGGCAAATTTATGTTCTCTTAAGGAAAGTTAGTACATTTTTATTTGAAAGAAGGAAATAATATGTTAAGGAGGTAAATAAATATTGGAGACAATTCTCTATAAGTCTTAGCTTCCAACATGTCTCACAAGCAAAGGCACAGGCCGCCTTTATTCTGCGCTGTTTTTCCAGGATTTTGTTTAATGAATAGCCTTGCAAGATAGAGATGGTATTTCCTTCCAGGGCAAAAAATAGGTTTATTTACTGTGAGGTATTAAAAAGGGTAGCAATTCTCTCCAGGAAAGAGGTCAGCTAGGCTCATAGACCATTATTAAAAAAATTGTTTTTTTTTTTTTATGTTTGGGCTTTCTTTCCTGTAATCTTGGGGGATTAGCACAAATGTTAATTCTCTACCACTGCTGTTTGTATGTGTAATAAACTGTCCTTTGTCTCAGCCTCAGAATCCCATGCCCTCTGCCAGCATCCATGAAACCATAACAGGCTAACTTGTTAGCTTTCAAGTAGATAAAGTCTCAGATCCTTCACAGTTCTTGACGGTTTCAATACAATAGTCAATAGAAAAATGGGATTTTGGAATACGAAGGATGAGGAACTTGGGGCCAATTATCAGGATTTGGAGAAAGTCTATGGGAACATGTAGTAAATATGTCAACCAAATTGTGTAGTCAACTACTGCACAGAAAATGGTCCTTCACTCTTGCCTCTTAATGAGGAATAATTGAGTAGGTGCTTCACAGCCACAATCAAGACATGGGCTCAAAGACAGCTGTTGTAATGGGCTCTGATTATTGCTAATGCTCCTTTGGATGAATCTGGCCAGTTTGGTGGTTGGCCTCAAGTCCATACCTCTATAACAACTATTACTAAGGTCCTTTTAGTCAACAGTCACAGGGACATGCACCTATGCTGAGTATTGATAAAGGGAAATTCGTGACTTTTGTGGGCACAAACCAGGCAATTTATTACAACTCTGGCAGGTTTTTTTGGAAGATGAGGGGATGGGGCATTTGATACTTGTTAAGGACGAATCACAACATCTGAGTTGTCTTAAAGATCAGCCCCTCCAGCAATTTATCATGCCAGCTTTAGACCTATTCAAATATGACTATAAAAAGTCTTGTATTTTTTTTTTTATGTTGGCCCTGGTTGCTATAAGAGAGATTTAGCCCTCTAAGGGAGATTTCCTTGAGACAGAAAAACTCCTGTGGGAAATCACAGAGGAATTTTGTGTTCAGGCTCTTACAGCCCCAGTGAGCTACTGGAGAATGACAAACTGACCCAAAGAAATCTAGTTAATTTCTTAGGGCCAATCCTACAGCTTTGGAAAAATCTCCTAGCCCTTATATTGAAACAAGGCAAAAATTTAAGAGCGTTATGAAAATAGGGCAGCAGATGTCCTGAATTAAGGTGGACCTAAAAAAATCACTGCTGTGTAAGCCACTTTTAACACTTTTTTTTTCTCTTTTTCACAGGGTCACCACGTGCATCCCTGGGACTATACTCCTTGTGTGGTACGCAGGTACTAACTTGCTTCCCTTCCCAATACACAGAGACTGGAACCTTAAGGGTGTTCATTAAAGACCTACAAGTATTTAAGCAAACACTGCCAGTAGATCATGTAGCCCTCAAAAAATATACATAAATTCATCCAAAATCAGACTATTTTGCTGACTAAGGGGAGCTTCCAGAGGGATAACGGACTCATTATTCATGTGCATGCTGTGGGCAGTTTTCTCAAAGAGGGAGACATCCAATTATAAAAGATTGTATGAAATGTGTTCTTGACTTTAGCTCAAGCGTTCAGATATGCCACCTTGGCCCTGCAAAGTGTTCAGGTCATCTTCAACTCACTACCAGTGTTTTTATAGATGAAAGAATTGTCTTAGATTTTCCCTTTGCTGAGCAAGATACAGTCACTAACCCATCCTACTTTACCTGGATTAACACCTCGGACCAAGTGGAAAGGTCAATAGAAAAACTTGAGGAACTCACCTGGTTTGTTAAGGTAGATCCTGATGGTTTGTAAAATCTTGTTTGGTTGGATTTAGGACCTTGGAGAACATGTTTGCGGTCAATACTCCAGACTGGCATCGGGCTGCTCTTGACAGTATTATTGGTAGCAAATTTCATTTAAAAACTTATGAGACATATTGAATGAATTTTGTCCCAGCCTCCGTCAGTAGGATTAATCAGAGAGTCCAAAGTTATCATGGAAAAATTTACTGTAAAACAAGATGGTATAGAAACAAGAGGTCAATATTGTGGGGCAACAATTCTCCATGGAGTTTCTCATGTGTCCACACGCCTTGCTACAAAACCTTGACCGATTGTGTTCAGGACTATCTTTTCAAGGATGGCTGTCAAGTAAATTTGGAAAATAGAGATAGTATCTCCCCAAAGTTAGAAGGTGGATTTGCTTACTGTCTAATATAACAAGATATTATCTCCCTTTGGGGCAAACATCAGGCAAGTTTATGCCCAGTATAAGAAATCTGGTTCCTTAAATTAGACTTTCTTCTCCTGTAACACAAGCAAATGCATGTGTAGATATCACGTGGTCCTGTTTGTGTCACCCTGTAGGAACTGAGGCTCAGAAAACCAGTGCAAACGCTGACGCTCTGGCTACTGTTATTTCTGTGAGTAGATGGTCCTTTGTCTCTGATTCAGGAGTCTTGTGTCTTCTTCCAGTTCCCATGAAACTGTGGAAGTCTAACTAATTAGCATGCCAGTAGGATAAAATCTCATACCTTTCACAGTTCTTGACATCAAATATAATGTCTAAAAGGTGAGAGCTGGGGCTTCCCTGGTGGCGCAGTGGTTGAGAGTCCGCCTGCCGATGCAGGGGACACGGGTTCGTGCCTCGGTCTGGGAGGATCCCACATGCCGCGGAGCGTCTGGGCCCATGAGCCGTGACCGCTGAGCCTGCGCATCCGGAGCCTGTGCTCCGCAATGCGAGAGGCCACAACTGTGAGGGCCCTGCATACCGCAAAAAAAAAAAAAAGGTGAGAGCTGAAACTCTTTTTCTTTCATTGCATAGTATAGCATAGTGGTTATCTACATGGAATTTAAATATAGACTGCCGAGTTTCACTGGCTCTAACTTTGTGATATGGGGCAAGACATACCTCTTTTCTTTGCCTTAGGTTTTATACTAGGCAGGGATCTAAGACAGTCCCCCAGACTTCTGCCCTTGGCATGTGCATCCTGTTTAATCCCCTTCCCTTGAGTGTGGGAGAGACTTGTGAATATAATGGAATTTTGTTCCCATGATTAAGTCACTAATCAGTTGTCTTTAAGTTATCAAAAAAGGGACTCGACTTAATCAGATGAGCCATTTGAAAGGTGGCCAAGAGGTCGGGAAAAGGAAGTCAGATCGATCTGGAGCTCAGTAGGCATTTTCCTTTTGGTCTGGTAGAGGGGAAGCATTCATGTTACAGACGGTCTACGAGGAGGACCAGCCTCTAAGACCTGAGAGCTTCAGCCCTATAGCCACAAGGAACAGAATTCTGTCAACACCTGAATGAGCTTAGAAGAGAACCCTGAGCCTCGGATGAGAATCACAGCAGGGCAGCACCTTGATTTTAGCCAAGCGGGTCTCTAAGCAGTGGATCCAGCCAAGCTGTGACCCTCAGACCTCTGGCCCTTGGATACAGGGAGGTAATAAATTTGTGTTATTTTAAACTGCTAAGTTTGTCACACAGCATAGAAAGAAAGAGCTGTTTTCTTGTATCCTGAAAATGTGGTTTAAAACAGTATTTGCCTCAGAGGTTCCCTGGGAGGATTAATGGAGTAAATATATGTTAAAATGATTTCAAAAGTGCCTGCACATAGTAAGAGCTGAATGAAGGCTGGGTCTTGCTATTATACCTGATTGTTATAAGCTTGCTAACATTTGCTTTTATATCCTAATAATTCTAATTGGGGGCACCAGGATGGAGCAGTTTTTCACTTATATAAGAAAATTATCATAACTTTCCTAAATCATTTATAATACACTGTGAAGAAATTTGGCTACAAGTAAAATGTTAAGTGGAAAAACTATTTTTGCTTCTTTCAAGCTTCCTGGAACTCTCCAAAGCAGGCAATGCTTTAACATGGGCCAATGCAAACTGTGAAGTAGGCAAAGCTGCTCCTTTAGTTTCCAGACCTCTGCCTTCCCTTCACCACCTTTTAAAGCTTTTTTAGTATTCATATATACATATATGTGTGTGTGTGTGTATATATATATATATATATATATTATACCCACACAATTGCATAATTTTAAATTCATGAATAAATGTGACAAAAATATGGATGCTTTCATTTCAGTCTAAATTAACTCTCTTAGTCTTGGGTTTTATCTTTCCCTTCCTTCCGCTTCACCACCTCCCCAAAGTGGCCTCACCCTTCTCAACCTCGCATGTTCACCTGCAACCACGAAAAGGCTAATATGCATCATCTCTCTCTCTCTCTCTCTCTCTCACACACACACACACACACACACACACACACACACACACACACACATACACACACCGGTTGTCCTGTCATGGTTTTAGAAATGCATTCAAACTATGCATACGACACATATTATAAAAAATACAATTTTATGAATATGTATGTATGAATGAATATGTATTTATGCACATACATAAGTACATATATGTATATGTATCTCATATATTTTGTTTTTCTCACTGAGCAATATCTCATCCAAATACCTTCATGCCACCTTCATGTCTCCCCTTTAGTCTCCATTTTTAATGTCCACTTTCTTCCTCCAAAAAAGAGACCCTATCCTTCTTGCAAGTGATCTCTGAGTGGGGAGTTGGGTGGAGTTGCATCACGGGAAGAGGAGGGAGGCAGGGAGGTGGAAGAGGATAACGAGGAGCTCTGTGGGCCACACATACATCATGCTGAGGACGTGTCACTGTTAGGCAATTGACGTCTTCAGAAGAGGACCAGGGTGCTTTCCGTCCCAAAGCCCATGCTGCTCTGTAAGTCTTCTTTAGACAGATGTTGTCAAAGTGATGAAGTGTATGGTCCCAAGGCCATGTTGCAGCTCTGAATCTCTTGACCTGGCCAGCCGGTGACTCTGATTTCAGAGGTGACCTAAAATGACAGGGTCAAAGGAAAATACTTCCCAGTGATCACTACTTTAAGTGAAACAACTAATTATCCACTTATTAGGAGAGATAGCCTGATGGGTGGTCCTATACTGGTCCATTAGCAATAGCTGAAAGGTGGCCAATTGGTCAGGGATTTCAAAGAACATCTTTGGAAAATTGATGGCCAGGAGGTCTGGAGGAGAGGTTAAATTTGTCCTGTAGATAATAGTGAGCATCTTTCCTCATCTAACCTGGCAGTGGTTCAAAGGGCCCTTGAACCCAAAGCGGCTTAGTTGGCAGGGATGGAGAAAATATATCAGCCCAAATTGTTCTCTTACAGAAATTGATCTGACTATAGCCAAGTGCTGGTTGATCAACCTACCAACAACAGAAATCAAACCTTAGCTGCAGATACGGATCTAGCAGATACCAGCTGGGGTAAGACTCTGCAGACATTTTCTGTAACTAATCAGATAGTAAATATCTTAGGTTTTGTGGGCCATAATGTCTCTGTTGTAGCTGTTGAACTCTGCCTGCCATTACAACCCCAAGGCAGACTTAGGCTGTAAGTAAACAAAAGAGTGTAGCTATAATTTTAAAAAACTTTATTTACAAAAACAGTCAGGACTTGACCCAAGTTTACCAAAGCCTAACCTAAAGGCGTCATTCAGCAACCTGTTGCCAAGATGATTACATTGTCCCCTCCCATCATGAAGGAGATAGTGCTTTCTCCTTAGAAGAGCAAACCACTAAATCTGATATAAATTTTCCTCTCCTCCATGCATTGCTTCTGCTAACCCTGCCATTTGTGAATTTATGCCACCATTTATGGCATCACCATGGTATTTCACTCAAAGTCACTTTTGACAATTATCACTTAGAGGGAAGGCTGTGAAATAAAGGCTTCATGGCCGCAGAATTCACTGCTAATATATGCCCCACCACCTAGAAATAGCTGCCTTGATGGACTTGAAAATGCACTTGTAGCACTCAATGACCACAGATCCTTAGAGAACTGAAAAACCAACATTATTTCTCCATCAGAGTCTGGAAGGTCAGCTGTGGATCTGAAGATTTTATTGCACTTATTTGGGCTCAGCTGAGCCCCTGTGTAGGACTGCTCCCCATGTATTTCATATAAAGCCTCGGGATAAAGGAACAGGAGTAACTCTGTGCATGAACTTCTCATGATAGGAGTGTAAGAAACTGAGAGGGGACACTAAGTGTCTCTTAAAGACTTTGTTCTGCTCCGAATTGGCACAGTCACTTCTGCTGTGTTCTGTCCATTAAGCTTTAATGGGTTTAGAGCATTAAAGTCACTGAGTTAAGGCTAAATTCAGACAGGTGGAAATGTATATTGAGCCTGGGCAGGAAGGAAGATATTGGACAGAATGTTGGATACTTGCTGAAAGAATTCAGTCTACCAGCCTCAAAGTTTAGAGTACTCTAGATTACCTATGCATGTGTGTCCTAGAGGCATGTGTGACAGATGCTCTAAGCCAGCGTCCAGTATATGGTCCCATCTCTCCAAGGCAAGAACGAATGGATCAGGGAACCAAGCTTAGAGTCAAAAGTGATTGCTCTCCTCATATCACCAAAGACAGAGTTTAAGACAATTTTCTTAGTGTCTTTAAGCCTCAATGCCAGTCAATTGATGAACCCTAGTGCCAGGGAGAGGACTGCTTCCACCAGCGAACCCAGTCAAGGTTCCAGTGATTTAGAAGCTGAAACTATCCCCTGGATGTTTTAAGCTCTTTTTTCCACTGAACCAACAGACAGAGAAGAGTGTCACTGTATGATCTAATGAGCTTGTTCCCAGTTGGCATGGGGTAATTAGGTTACTGGTGTATGCTTAGGGATAAAGAGAGCAATCTGTTAAAAAATTGAAGGAGAAAAACCATATGATCATTTCAATAGATAAAGAAAAAGCTTTTGACAAAATTCAACACCCATTAATGATAAAAACCCTCCAGAAGAGTCCAGGAAAAAGTCTGGAGCTGCCGAAGAGGCGAGAGACTTGTTTTTGCCTCTTTGTTTCCTGACGTGCGAGGAGAGGGGATTAAGAGCGCCGCTTAAAGGAGCTCCAGAGACGGGCGTGAGCCGCGGCTAAAAGCGCGGACCCCAGAGACGGGCGGGAGACGCTAAGGCTGCTGCTGCCGCCACCAAGAAGCCTGTGTGCGAGCACAGGTCACTATCCACACCCTCCTTCCGGGAGCCTGTGCAGCCCGCCACTGCCAGGGTCCCGGGATCCAGGAACAACTACCCCGGGAGAACGCACGGCGCGCCTCAGGCTGGTGCAACGTCACGTTGGCCTCTGCCTCCGCAGGCTCGCCCCGCATCCTTACCCCTCCCTCCCCCCAGCCTGAGTGCGCCAGAGCCCCCGAATCAGCGGCTCCTTTAACCCCGTCCTGTCTGAGCAAAAAACAGACGCCCTCCAGCGACCTACACGCAGAGGCGGGGGCAAATCCAAAGCTGAGCCCCGGGAGCTGTGAGAACAGAGAATAGAAAAGGAAATCTCTCCCAGCAGCCTCGGAAGCAGCGGATTTAAGCTCCACAATCAACTTGATGTACCCTGAATCTGTGGAATACATGAATAGACAACGAATCATCCCAAATTGAGGAGGTGGACTGTGGGAACAACGATATATATATTTATTTCCCTTTTTCTCTTTTTGTGAGTGTGTATGTGTATGCTTCTATGTGTGATTTTGTCTGTATAACTTTGCTTTTACCATTTGTCCTAGGGTTCCGTCCGTTTTTTTGTTTGTTTTTTAGTATAGTTTTTAGCACTTGTTATCATTGGTGGGTTAGTTTTTTCTTTGGTTGCTCTCTTTTTCTTTTTTTTAATAGTTTTTAATTTTTTTAATAATTATTTTTCATTCTAATAACTTTTAATTTAATTTTAACTTCTTCTTTCGTTCTTTCTTTTTTCCCTCCCTTTTATTCTGAGCTGTGTGGATGACAGGCTCTTGGTGCTCCAGCCAGGCGTCAGGGCTGTGCCTCTGAGGTGGGAGAGCCAAGTTCAGGACATTGGTTCACAAGAGACCTCCCAGCTCCACATAACGTCAAACGGTGAAAATCTCCCACAGATCTCCATGTCAACGCCAAGACCCAGCTCCACTCAAGGACCAGCAAGATCCAGTGCTGGACACCCTATGCCAAACAACCAGCAAGACAGGAACACAACACAACCCATTAGCAGACAGGCTGCCTAAAATCATAATAAGGCCACAGACACCACAAAACACACCACCGGACATGGAACTGCCCACCAGAAACACAAGAACAAGCCTCATCCACCAGAACACAGGCACTGGTCCCCTCCACCAGGAAGCCTACACAACTCACTGAACCAACCTTAGCCACTGGGGGCAGACACCAAAAACAACGGGAACCACGAACCTGCAGCCTGCTAAAAGGAGACCCCAAACACAGTAAGTTTAACAAAATGAGAAGACAGAGAAACACAGCAGATGAAGGAACAAGGTAGAAACTCAACAGACTTAACAAATGAAGAGGAAATAGGCAGTCTACCTGAAAAAGAATTCAGAATAATGATAGTAAAGATGACCCAAAATCTTGGAAATAGAATGGAGAAAATACAAGAAAGTTTAACAAAGACCTAGAAGAACTAAAGAGCAAACAAGCAGTGATGAACAACACAATAAATGAAAGTAAAAATTCTCTAGAAGGGATCAATAGCAGAATAACTGAGGCAGAAGAAAGGATAAGTGACCTGGAAGGTAAAATAGTGGAAATAACTACTGCAGAGAAGAATAAAGAAAAAAAAGAAAAGAATTGAGGACAGTCTCAGAGACCTCTGGGACAACATTGAACGCACCAACATTCAAAGTATAGGGTTCCCAGAAGAAGAGAAATAGAAAGGGACAGAGAAAATATTTGCAGAGATTATAGTAGAACACTTCCCTAATATGGGGAAAAAAAGAGTTATTCAAGTCCAGGAAGCACAGAGAGTCCCATACAGGATAAATCCAAGGAGAAACATGCCAAGACACATATTAATCAAACTATCAAAAATTAAATAAGGAAAAATATTAAAAGCAACAAGGGAAAAATAACTTACAAGGGAATCCCCATAAGGTGAACAGCTGATCTTTCAGCAGAAGCTCTGCAAGCCAGAAGGGACTGGCAGGACATATTTAAAGTGATGAAAGGGAAAAACCTACAACGAAGATTGCTCTACCCAGCAAGGATCTCTTTCAGATTTTATGGAGATATTAAAACCTTTACAGACAAGCAAAAGGTAAGAGAATTCAGCACCACAAAACCAGCTTTACAACAAATGCTTAAGGAACTTCTCTAGGCAAAAAACACAACAGAAGGAAAAGGCCTACAATAACACATCAAAACAATTAAGAAAATGGTAATAGGTACATACATATTGATAATTACCTTAAATGTAAATGTATTAAATGCTCCAGCCAAAAGACACAGACTGGCTGAATGGATACAAAAACAAGATACACATATATGCTGTCTACAAGAGACCCACTTCAGACCTATGGATACATAAAAACTGAAAGTGAGGGGATGGAAAAAGATATTCCATGCAAAGGAATCAAAAGAAAGCTGGAGTAGCCATACTCATATCAGACAAAATAGACTTTAAAACAAAGACCATTACAGGAAACAAACAAGGACACTACATAAAGATCAAGGGATCAAACCAAGAAGAATTTATAACAATTGTTAATATTTATGCACCCAACATAAGAGCACCTCAATACAGAAGCAAAATACTAACAGCCATAAAAGGGGAAATCGACAGTAACACATTCATAGTAGGGACCTTTAACACCCCACTTTCACCAATGGACAGATCATCCAAAATGAAAATAAATAAGGAAACACAAGCTTTAAGTGACACATTAAAGAAGGTGGACTTAATTGATATTTATAGGACATTCCATCCAAAAACAACAGAATACACTTTCTTCTCAAGTGCTCATGGAACATTCTCCAGGATAGATCATGTCTTGGGTCACAAATCAAGCCTCGTAAATTTAAAACATTGAAATCATATCAAGTATCTTTTCCGACCACAACATTATGAGAGTAGATATCAATTACAGGAGAAGATCTGTAAAAAATACAAACACATGGAGGCTAAACAATACACTACTTAATAACAGATCACTTAAGAAATGAAAAAGGAAATCAAAAAATACCAAGAAACAAATGACAATGAAAGCACGATGACCCAAAACCTATGGGATGCAGCAAAAGCAGTTCTAAGAGGGAAGTTTATAGCAATACAATCTTACCTTAAGAAACAGGAAACATCTCAAGTAAACAACCTAACTTTACACCTAAAGCAATTAGAGAAAGAAGAGCAAAATATCCCAAACTTAGCAGAAGGAAAGAAATCAAAAAGATTGGATCAGAAATAAATGAAAAAGAAATGAAGGAAATGATAGCAAAGATCAATAAAACTAAAAGCTGGTTCTTTGAGAAGATAAACAAAATTGATAAACCATTAGCCAGACTCATCAAGAAAAAAAGGGAGAAGACTCAAATCAATAGAATTAGAAATGAAAAAGGAGAAGTGACAACTGACACTGCAGAAATACAAAGGATCATGAGAGATTGCTACAAGCAGCTATACGCCAATAAAATGGACAACCTGGAAGAAATGGACAAATTCTTAGAAAAGCACAACCTTCCAAGACTGAAACAGGAAGAAATAGAAAATATGAGCAGACTGATCACAAGCACTGAAATTGAAAATGTGATTAATAATCTTCCAACAAACAAAAGCCCAGGACCAGTTGGCTTCATAGGTGAATTCTACAAAACATTTAGAGAAGAGCTAACACCTATCCTTCTCAAACTCTTCCAAAATAGAGCAGAGGGAGGGACACTCCCAACTGAATCTATGAGGCCACAATCACCCTGATACCAAAACCAGATAAAGATGTCACAAAGAAAGAAAACTACATGGCAATATCACTGATGAACATAGATGCAAAAATCCTCAACAAAATACTAGCAAACAGAATCCAAGAGGACATTAAAAGATCATACACCATGATCAAGTGGAGTTTATCCCAGTGATGCAAGGATTCTTCAATATATGCAAATCAATCAATGTGATAAACCATATTAACAAATTGAAGGAGAAAAAACATATGATCCTCTCATTAGATGCAGAGAAAGCATTTGACCAAATTCAACACCCATTTATGATAAAAACCCTCCAGAAAGTAGGCATAGAGGGAACTTTCCTCAACATAATAAAGGCCATATATGACAAACCCACAGCCAACATCGTCCTCAATGGTGAAAAACTGAAAGCATTTCCACTAAGATCAGGAACAAGACAAGGTTGCCCACTCTCACCACTCTTATTCAACATAGTTTTGGAAGTTTTAGCCACAGCAATCAGAGAAGAAAAGGAAATAAAAGGAATCCAAATCGGAAAAGAAGAAGTAAAGCTGTCACTGTTTGCAGATGACATGATACTATACACAGAGAATCCTAAAGATGCTACCAGAAAACTACTAGAGCTAATCAATGAATTTGGTAAAGTAGCAGGATACAAAATTAATGCACAGAAATCTCTGGCATTCCTATACACTAAGGATGAAAAATCTGAAAGTGAAATTAAGAAAACACTCCCATTTACCATTGCAACAAAAAGAATAAAATACCTAGGAATAAACCTACCTAAGGAGACAAAAGACCTGTATGCAGAAAACTATAAGACACTGATGAAAGAAATTAAAGATGATACAAACAGATGGAGAGATATACCATGTTCTTGGATTGGAAGAATCAACATTGTGAAAATGACTCTACTACCCAAAGCAATCTACAGATTCAATGCAATCCATACCAAACTACCACTGGCATTTTTCACAGAACTAGAACAAAAAATTTCACAATTTGTATGGAAACACAAAAGACCCCGAATAGCCAAAGCAATCTTGAGAATGAAAAATGGAGCTGGAGGAATCAGGCTCTGTGACTTCAGACTATACTACAAAGCTACAGTAATCAAGACAGTATGGTACTGGCACAAAAACAGAAATATAGATCAATGGAACAGGATAGAAAGCCCAGAGATAAACCCACGCACGTATGGTCACCTTAGTTTTGATAAAGGAGGCAAGAATATACAATGGAGAAAAGACAGCCTCTTCAATAAGTGGTGCTGGGAAAACTGGACAGCTAGAGGTAAAAGAATGAAATTAGAACACTCCCTAACACCATACACAAAAATAAACTCAAAATGGATTAAAGGCCTAAATGTAAGGCCAGACACTATAAAACTCTTAGAGGAAAACATAGGCAGAACACTCTATGACATAAATCACAGCAAGATCCTTTTTGACCCACCTCCTAGAGGAATGCAAATAAAAACAAAAATAAACAAATGGGACCTAATGAAACTTCAAAGCTTTTGCACAGCAAAGGAAACCATAAACAAGACTAAAAGACAACCCTCAGAATGGGAGAGAATATTTGCAAATGAAGCAACTGACAGAGGTTTAATCTCCCAAATTTACAAGCAGCTCAATACGAAAAAAAACAAACAACCCAATCCAAAAATGGGCAGAAGACCTAAACAGACAATTCTCCAAAGAAGATATACAGATTGCCAACAAACACATGAAAGGATGCTCAACATCATTAATTATTAGAGAAATGCAAATCAAAACTACAATGAGATATCATCTCACACCAGTCAGAATGGCCATCATCAAAAAAATCTAGGAACAATAAATGCTGGAGAGGGTGTGGAGAACAGGGAACCCTCTTGCACTGTTGGTGGGAATGTAAATTGATGCAGCCACTATGGAGAACAGTATGGAGTTTCCTTAAAAATCTAAAAATAGAACTACCATACGACCCAGCAATCCCACTACTGGGCATATACCCTGAGAAAATCATAATTCAAAAAGACTCATGTGCCACAATGTTCATTGCATCTCTATTTACAATAGCTAGGACATTGAAGCAACCTAAGTGTCCATCAACAGATGAATGGATAAAGCAGATGTGGCACATATATACAATGGAATATTACTCCACCATAAAAAGAAACGAAATTGTGTTTTTTGTAGTGATGTGGATGGACATAGAGTCTGTCATACAGAGTGAAGTAAGTCAGAAAGAGAAAAACAAATACCATATGCTAACACATATATATGCTTTTTAAAAAAACAAAAAAAAAAGATGTTTCTGAAGAACGTACGGGCAGGACAGGAATAAAGACACAGACCTACTAGAGAATGGAATTGAGAATATAGGAGGGGGAAGGGTAAGCTGGGACAAAGTGGGAGAGTGGCATGGACATATATACACTACCAAACGTAAAATAGATAGCTAGTGGGAAGAAGCCGCATAGCACAGGGAGATCAGCTCAGTTCTTTGTGACCACCTAGAGGGGTGGGATAGGAAGTGTGGGAAGGAGGTAGACACAAGAGGAAGAGCTATGGGGATATATGTATATGTATAGCTGATTCACTTTGTTATAAAGCAGAAACTAACACACCATTGTAAAGCAATTACACTCCAATAAAGGTGTTAAAAAAAAAGAGAGAGAGAGAGCAATCTGGAACAATGGAGATTCACTGAGATGTCTCTCAGTTTTCCTCGTCCTGGTCAGTAGAATTATATCAACTCCATCAAGAGAAGGCCATCAAACACCAGGTTCCTTCAGGAATGAAGGCTTCAGCACTCCATGAAGCCACACTTCTGACCAAAGATGAGGAGAGAAGGAAATGAATGGGTGGTGGAAGGGCCCACTATGATTACCAACCTGTGCATTAAAGACAGCACTTGTGCCTCTGAGGTGGGAGAGCCAACTTCAGGACACTGGTCCACAAGAGGCCTCCCAGCTGCACATAATATCAAACAGCAAAAATCTCCGAGAGATCTCCATCTCAACGCCAGCACCCAACTTCACTCAACGACCAGCAAGCTACAGTGCTGGACATCCTATGCCAAACAACTAGCAAGACAGGAACACAACCCCACCCATTAGCAGAGAGGCTGCCCAAAATCATAATAAGTCTACAGACACCCCAAAACACACCACCAGACGTGGACCTGCCCACCAGAAAGACAAGATCCAGCCTCATCCACCAGAACACAGGCACTAGTACCCTCCACCAGGAAGCCTACACAACCCACTGAACCAACCTTAGCCACTGGGGACAGACACAAAAAACAACAGGAACTACGAACCTTCAGCCTGCAAAAAAGGAGACGCCAAACACAGTAAGATAAGCAAAATGAAAAGACAGAAAAACACACAGCAGATGAAGGAGCAAGATAAAAACCCACCAGACCTAACAAATGAAGAGGAAATAGGCAGTCTACCTGAAAAAGAATTCAGAATAATGATAGTAAGGTTGATCCGAAATCTTGGAGATAGAATGGACAATAGAATGGACAAAATGCAAGAATCAGTTAACAAGGACCTAGAAGAACTAAAGATGAAACAAGCAACGATGAACAACACAATAAATGAAATTAAAAGTACTCTAGATGGGATCAATAGCAGAATAACTGAGGCAGAAGAACGGATAAGTGACCTGGAAGATAAAATAGTGGAAATAACTACTGCAGAGCAGAATAAAGAAAAAAGAATGAAAAGAACTGAGGACAGTCTCAGAGACCTCTGGGACAACATTAAACGCACCAACATTCGAATTATAGGGGTTCCAGAAGAAGAAGAGAAAAAGAAAGGGACTGAGAAAATATTTGAAGAGATTATAGTTGAAAACTTCCCTAATATGGGAAAAGAAATAGTTAATCAAGTCCAGGAAGCACAGAGAGTCCCATACAGGATAAATCCAAGGAGAAATACGCCAAGACACATATTAGTCAAACTGTCAAAAATTAAATACAAAGAAAACATATTAAAAGCAGCAAGGGAAAAACAACAAATAACACCCAAGGGAATCCCCATAAGGTTAACAGCTGATCTTTCAGCAGAAACTCTGCAAGCCAGAAGGGAGTGGCAGGACATATTGAAAGTGTTGAAGGAGAAAAACCTGCAACCAAGATTACTCTACCCAGCAAGGATCTCATTCAGATCTGATGGAGAAATTAAAACCTTTACAGACAAGCAAAAGCTGAGAGAGTTCAGCACCACCAAACCAGCTCTACAACAACTGCTAAAGGAACTTCTCTAGGCAAGAAACACAAAAGAAGGAAAAGACCTACAATAACAAACCCAAAACAATTAAGAAAATGGGAATGGGAACACACATATCGATAATTACCTTAAATGTAAATGGACTAAATGCTCCCACCAAAAGACACAGATTGGCTGAGTGGATATAAAAACAAGACCCATATATTTGCTGTCTACAAGAGACCCACTTCAGACCTAGAGACACATACAGACTGAAAGTAAGGGGATGGAAAAAGGTATTTCATGCAAATGGAAACCAAAAGAAAGCTGGAGTAGCAATTCTCATATCAGACAAAATAGACTTTAAAACAAAGACTATTAGAAGAGACAAAGAAGGACACTACATAATGATCAAGGGATCGATCCAAGAGGAAGATATAACAATTGTACATATTTATGCACCCAACATAGGTGCACCTCAATA
Source organism: Lagenorhynchus albirostris (assembly GCF_949774975.1). Classification (NCBI taxonomy): domain Eukaryota; kingdom Metazoa; phylum Chordata; class Mammalia; order Artiodactyla; family Delphinidae; genus Lagenorhynchus; species Lagenorhynchus albirostris. The sequence continues at coordinate 19,354,228 of NC_083097.1, forward strand.
CATAAGGCAAATACTGACAACCATAAAAGGGGAAATCGACAGGAACACATTCATAGTAGGGGACTTTAACACCCCACTTTCACCAATGGACAGATCATCCAAAATGAAAATAAATAAGGAAACACAAGCTTTAAATGATACATTAAACGAGATGGAGTTAATTGATATTTATAGGACATTCCATCCAAAAACAACAGAATACACATTTTTCTCAAGTGCTCATGGAACATTCTCCAGGATAGATCATATCTTGGGTCACAAATCAAGCCTTGGTAAATTTAAGAAAATTGAAATTGTATCAAATATCTTTTCCGACCACAACGCTATGAGACTCGATATCAATTACAGGAGAAGATCTGTAAAAAATACAAACACATGGAGGCTAAACAATACACTACTTAATAACGAAGTGATCACTGAAGAAATCAAAGAGGAAATCAAAAAATACCTAGAAACAAATGACAGTGGAGACACGACGACTCAAAATCTATGGGATGCAGCAAAAGCAGTTCTAAGAGGGAAGTTTATAGCAATACAATCTTACCTTAAGAAACAGGAAACATCTCGAATAAACAACCTAACCTTGCACCTAAAGCAATTAGAGAAAGAAGAACAAAAAAACCCCAAAGTTAGCAGGAGGAAAGAAATCATAAAAATCAGATCAGAAATAAATGAAAAAGAAATGAAGGAAACGATAGCAAAGATCAATAAAACTAAAAGCTGGTTCTTTGAAAGGATAAACAAAATTGATAAACCATTAGCCAGACTCATCAAGAAAAAAAGGGAGAAGACTCAAATCAATAGAATTAGAAATGAAAAAGGAGAAGTAACAACTGACACTGCAGAAATACAAAAGATCATGAGAGATTACTACAAGCAACTCTATGCCAATAAAATGGACAACCTGGAAGAAATGGACAAATTCTTAGAAAGGCAGAACCTGCCAAGACTGAATCAGGAAGAAATAGAAAATATGAACAGACCAATCACAAGCACTGAAATTGAAAATGTGATTAAAAATCTGCCAACAAGCAAAAGCCCAGGACCAGATGGCTTCACAGGCGAATTCTATCAAACATTTACAGAAGAGCTAACACCTATCCTTCTCAGACTCTTCCAAAATATAGCAGAGGGAGGAACACTCCCCAACTCATTCTACGAGGCCACCATCACCCTGATACCAAAACCAGACAAGGATGTCACAAAGAAAGAAAACTACAGGCCAATATCACTGATGAACATAGATGCATAGATCCTCAACAAAATACTAGCAAACAGAATCCAACAGCACATTAAACGGATCATACACCATGATCAAGTGGGGTTTATTCCAGGAATGCAAGGATTCTTCAATATACGCAAATCAATCAACGTGATACACCATATTAACAAATTGAAGGAGAAAAACCATATGATCATCTCAATAGATGCAGAGAAAGCTTTTGACAAAATTCAACACCCATTTATGATAAAAACCCTGCAGAAAGTAGGCATAGAGGGAACTTTCCTCAACATAATAAAGGCCATATATGACAAACCCACAGCCAACATCGTCCTCAATGGTGAAAAACTGAAAGCATTTCCACTAAGATCAGGAACAAGACAAGGTTGCCCACTCTCACCACTCTTATTCAACATAGTTTTGGAAGTTTTAGCCACAGCAATCAGAGAAGAAAAGGAAATAAAAGGAATCCAAATCGGAAAAGAAGAAGTAAAGCTGTCACTGTTTGCAGACAACATGATACTATACACAGAGAATCCTAAAGATGCTACCAGAAAACTACTAGAGCTAATCAATGAATTTGGTAAAGTAGCAGGATACAAAATTAATGCACAGAAATCTCTGGCATTCCTATACACTAAGGATGAAAAATCTGAAAGTGAAATCAAGAAAACACTCCCATTTACCATTGCAACAAAAAGAATAAAATACCTAGGAATAAACCTACCTAAGGAGACAAAAGACCTGTATGCAGAAAATTATAAGACACTGATGAAAGAAATTAAAGATGATACAAACAGATGGAGAGATATACCATGTTCTTGGATTGGAAGAATCAACATTGTGAAAATGACTCTACTGCCCAAAGCAATCTACAGATTCAATGCAATCCCTATCAAACTACCACTGGCATTTTTCACAGAACTAGAACAAAAAATTTCACAATTTGTATGGAAACACAAAAGACCCCGAATAGCCAAAGCAATCTTGAGAATGAAAAATGGAGCTGGAGGAATCAGGCTCTGTGACTTCAGACTATACTACAAAGCTACAGTAATCAAGACAGTATGGTACTGGCACAAAAACAGAAATATAGATCAATGGAACAGGATAGAAAGCCCAGAGATAAACCCACGCACATATGGTCACCTTATCTTTGACAAAGGAGGCAGAAATGTACAGTGGAGAAAGGACAACCTATTCAATAAGTGGTGCTGGGAAAACTGGACAGCTACATGTGAAAGTATGAGATTAGATCACTCCCTAACACCATACACAAAAATAAGCTCAAAATGGATTAAAGACCTAAATGTAAGGCCAGAAACTATCAAACTCTTAGAGGAAAACATAGGCAGAACACTCTATGACATAAATCACAGCAAGGTCCTTTTTGACCCACCTCCTAGAGAAATGGAAATAAAAACAAAAGTAAACAAATGGAACATAATGAAACTTAAAAGCTTTTGCGCAGCAAAGGAAACCATAAAGAAGACCAAAAGACAACCCTCAGAATGGGAGAAAATATTTGCAAATGAAGCAACTGACAAAGGATTAATCTCCAAAATTTATAAGCAGCTCATGCAGCTCAATAACAAAAAAACAAACAACCCAATCCATAAATGGGCAGAAGACCTAAATAGACATTTCTCCAAAGAAGATATACAGAGTGCCAACAAACACATGAAAGAATGCTCAACGTCACTAATCATTACAGAAATGCAAATCAAAACTACAATGAGATATCATCTCACACCAGTCAGAATGGCCATCATCAAAAAATCTACAAACAATAAATGCTGGAGAGGGTGTAGAGAAAAGGGAACCCTCTTACACTGTTGGTGCGAATGTAAATTGATACAGCCACTGTGGAGAACAGTATGGAGGTTCCTTAAAAAGCTACAAATAGAACTACCATATGACCCAGCAATCCCACTACTGGGCATATACCCTGAGAAAACCATAATTCAAAAAGAGTCATGTACCAAAATGTTCATTGCAGCTCTATTTACAATAGCCCAGAGATGGAAACAACCTAAGTGCCCATCATCGGATGAATGGATAAAGAAGATGTGGCACATATACACAATGGAATATTACTCAGCCATAAAAAGAGACGAAATTGAGTTATTTGTAATGAGGTGGATAGACCTAGAGTCTGTCATACAGAGTGAAGTAAGTCAGAAAGAGAGAGACAAATACCGTATGCTAACACATATATATGGAATTTAAGAAAAAAAAATGTCATGAAAAACCTAGGGGTGAAACAGGAATAAAGACACAGACTTACTAGAGAATGGACTTGAGGCTATGGGGAGGGGGAAGGGTAAATGGTGACAAAGCGATAAAGAGGCATGGACATATATACACTACCAAACGTAAGGTAGATAGCTGTTAATTTTTATTAATATCTGTACTGAAATATGGAACACGTCAGTTCTTTATTTCTTGATAGTGATTTTTGCTTGATGGTCATATTATTGATGTCAATATTTTTCTTGATGGTAACATATATTCTTGTTTCTGTTTTCATTCTGTGACTTTATTCTAATGTAATAGAATAAGCCCTGAACTAGCAGTTGGGAAATTTGGAGTTTACTATTGTCTCTACTCTTCATGAATTGTGATTTTATTCAAGTCCCTTGATCCCACTGAAGTTCATTTTACTACTCTGTAAAATGAGAAGAAACTCCTAAATTAATTCTTTTGAAATCTTTAAATGATCTCTAATTAGTGAGTCCCCTAAATGGTATCTCAATTTCATTTTAGCTCTAAAATTATGTGATACTATATGAATAAAGAATAACTATTGATTTAACTAAACATATGTAAAGAAATATTCCTGAAATTTTTTGTCATGAATCCTGGAGATGTTTTGACTAATGTAACTTAATTAAAGATGCTGACTTCAGCATGTGAAATAAAATAGTTGATTTGGTATAAAATAGAATAGTGTGAAATAAACTAAAAAAATGGAAGAAGTCTTTGAAATATACACATATATACATGAAAACATTTTACAGCAAATTGTTCTATTATTAACATTTTACTACATGTAAAACATATTAAATACATCTCCACCTAAAAAATACTAATAACTTACTTGAAATACTTATTGTTATACCTGTAACTCTCCATTTTTAGATATATTTTTTCCATAAATCTAATCAATGTTATGAATTTTAAGCTTTTTGCCTAAAGAAGAGACCACTTTTAAAGAACTAGTGGCAAGAAGAATAAGGCCTGACTTTGGAAGAAGGAATTCTAAGAAGATTAATATAAAAACAAATCCTAAAGACAAATTTCTGAGATCAGGGGCACCTAGGAGGACTGGATTATCTTTAAAATACCTGGGGCTGAGCAAAGAGAAAGCGCTCTCATTCTCTGAGGAGTGAATTTATTTGTTGCAAGGGTATTTCTTGAACAACGAAGGATAAGTAATAAAAAACACAAGTAGAAATTTTTCTAGGTAACTAAATCTATCCCCAGAAGCTTCTCCCCAAGCCCTATCATTATATAAACTCCATCCCTCTCACCCTTTCATCCCTCCCCTACATCCTCCCATCCAGTGACTTGACAGACCATAACACTGTATGTTGAATTTTTCTTGTTTTCTTCTCTGGACTTAATTTAGTCCTCCTTAGTCCTGTTCATCAGACTGGTTATCACAACTATCGGTTGTCATTAGGTTCAATAAATACTAGTCAATTTATCAGTCACCTGTCCCACTTGTCCTTAATTCAGTCAAACATTTTGCTATTCCAGAAGGTCTTTTCAATTTTTGTTACTTGCTTAAAAGACTACATGACATGGAACAATTCTTAAGAAAATAGATATACAAATAGCTACGAGGGAAACCAATCACCTAAAAACCAACCATTCAGAAATAGACGTGGTCAAAGTCTGGATGAAGAGAATCTTTCAGCTCTTCTCATATGGATATGTGACAGGACTTGGAGTGGGACCTTCTCTCTTGCTCCATGGCTTGCAGCCAAATCTAAATCAAAATGAGAACAAAGGCTCCAGGTACCATACCTTCTTAAGAGAGCTGCTGACAATTCTTCCACTCCCCAGGTGGGGAAGGAGGTTGAGCAAGTGAAGGAGGAGGCCCCCAAAGCAGTGGCGTCCCTAAACCAGGACAAGAGTCTCCCCTGCCCAGATGGACAGTGGGAGGGCATTTTCTGTTGAAAATAAGGGAAGAGACACCCTCCATCCCATTTCTTAGAGCATTTACTTTAGAAAACTTATATGCTCTTAGTCTGTCACTTTGAGATATGTGTAAGCCTTTTAAAAGTTAAATAAGCCACTTGCTAACTTTAGGATCCAAGGATATTCTTCTTAAGGACTTGGAACCATCTCTGAAATATAATCATCGAGGAAGATACTATCTCCTCGTTTCTGCCTGTAAGTAAGGCTAAATTCTGTAGGCATCTTGTTTCCAGTTGCAAAACTACTTCCTGTCATAAAGATATGCACAGTTTGTTTCTCTTTTGCCCAAGTCAATAAGCTAACACAGACGGTCAACTCAACAACTAAGCGAATTTAGGATGAATTATGTGTGACAAATAGTATTGTCGAGTCCTCTTACTTGAGGCCTATTTATGGTTTGTTTTGAGGACATGTATGTAATGGGTAGCATCTTCTTGGCTACATAAAGGGTAGGATTCCTTTCTGTCCTGGCCATCTCTTAGAGGATTGCCTGTGATGCACGTCACACTCTGGTTTAACATGTATTCGATATGTAAACTGTTTTCTCTCTCTTGTACATTTGTGGAGACGTTTTCTGGGTTGAGAGGAGATTTTGTTTTTAATTATATTTCTCAACCTCCCAACTGACCCCTTCTTGGCTATATTTCAAGAAGCTAGAACCGTGTAATTCTCAGCACACAGTCCCCACACCTGTACTACAGCGTGAACGAGTCCATGTCGCTTTCTAGGATCTGATCTCCCGAGGGCAGGTCACAGAGCCAGGAGCACAATCTTAAGCTCGTTGGGTGTCCAAAGATAATCTATTTGGGAGAACTTGTGCACATACAAGTGTTTTCTGATATTCATGAGGACCTTCCCAGTGGCGAAAGTAGCCTCGGTATAAACAAAGAGGAGGAGACATTGCCTGATGCAGAGGTGCTCTCTCTTCCCAGCCATGTGCCGGCTCCTGGGGGCAGGAGAATTCTAAGTTCACACTCAGCCTTACAGTCCCAGATTTCTATAAAAACCCAAAGGTGGGAGGGGAGGGTTTCTGCGGGGCACCACGTGGTCATATGTTGACTGGCCCCTGACTTGAGGTGAGAAGAAACTTTGTGATTTCTGCCTTTGGGTTCTTTTTGATGTCCCTGAATGGTGGCGGTGGAAGAACGTAGTAAGTGGGAAAACACTTAAGCCTCAGGAAGAAATGGAAAGAGCCCCCCACATGGTGAGAGACAATGAGTGTTTATCCCAAGGATTTCTCAAGTGATGGAAAGGGAGGCTGAGAAAGCCTGTGGTGTAGTTTGTTGCTTGACATATCATATGTAATTTGTCTTTATGAAGGCATATTTATCACAGTAGAAGGAGAGCACATAATGTATATTTACAGCTGTTTTTCTTAATGTAAAACTTTTAACTAGTAGACAAATGATAGACGGGATGCAATGTTGCACATTAAACAATAAGTGCAGACCTGTCCGAGAGGATCACTGCAGACATGGGCAGCCATCCTTGTGTGAAGCAGAGTCCAAAACTATGAGGTTTCAGAACCTATAGGCCCTCCCCAAGGAGGATATTGAGGGAAGAGAAACAATAGGGAGAGACTTCTCGAGGGAGCTTGACCTGTGGTCCCTGGAGCTGCAGCTCCTATGACAGAGACTAGAGTCTCATGACTTGTCTGGAGGTTTAGGAAGGATGGGCCTATGTTACCGTAATACATGGGACCTGAGAAGAAAAGTGTACCTAAACCCATGTCCCCAAACCTTTCAACCATTCTTTGAGGGCACAAAAGAGCCCTCAGCTTTTCCAATGTCCACCTGTAAAGGACCCAGGAAGCTGGAGGAGGAAGCAGGAGCGAAGGGCCCCTCAATTGACTCCTGACAAAGATACACAAAGCCCCACCAAGAGTGGGTTGATGGGAGCCGTGGTTGCACTGTAAGGTGTGCTGTGAGTGAGATAAGTGGCCGGGGCAAGCTGAACATGACCCAGAGAAAACCACACACCCGTCCTATCTGTTCAGAGAAGACATAAACAGTCTGAGGCACCAGCAGGGATGGAATAAATCCTACTGAGGCCAGGGACTCCCTTCCCCTGGCGTGACTACTTAGATAAGAAATTCTCTTTCTCGGCAATCCTACCCTCCTTCCCCCTAAGACTAGATAGTGCTTGTCTCAATGAAAAGTGGGGGAGGGCTGGGGTGTGTGTGAATTCCCTTTAGGAAAAATGCACCTTCTTCTGCCTTTCAAGGTCCTGAAATGTGAGGAGTGAAAACGCAGACCATACGCTTCTCTGCTCTTCAGGTACCTTGTCTACAAATCAAGTCTGTGCAGAGATCACTTTTTATAAATGGAAGCGGCCAGGATGCCAAGGAACTTGTCAAGAAAATGAGTGACCAAAAAATTTTTTTTAAAAGAGAGAGAAATTTTACAAAACACAGTTAAAATTAGTAATCTCAGAAAAATAAAGACAGTATATAACCATATACATTGAGATACCTCAGTAAAACAGAAGGGGATTTACTTGTATGTATAAATAGTATCACATGAAAGCATGGTTTTGCTGTATTGTTTTATATTTTTGTCATGTTAATAAGTGTTTTATTTCTCCATATTTCCACCTCTAGGGAAAATATTTATATTCTTAGATTTCCCGAGGAAGTGGTTTATTTCCAAGTGATTTCTATATTACTGCACTAGCATTATACAAACACTCCACTTAAACATCCTTACACATCTGTTTCTCTCTCTCTCCTACAATACAAGAGGAATATATTTCTATCCACATATATGTCATCCCCTTTTGAAGAGAGCACTTTTACCGCTACCTCAACCCAATCAAAATTCAAATCCTAACCTCCTCATTCCTCCCATCTCCTGTCTTCCTGGAATCACTCTTCAACCTAACATCTCATTTCTGTGAGTGGTACCACAGTTCCACCATCAGACTAATGTAATAAAGCTACTTTTGAAACTTGGGTTTCTTTCAATCTCAATGATAATATATTTTGAATATCTTTTTTATTTCAGCCTCAAATACTCTATAGTCATACTTTCTCTAACTAGCCACAGCCACAACAGAAACAAAGTTTCATTTTCCCCTTCTTTATACAAATCTTCCTGTTGGCCTATCCAAATCATAATAATAGCGATATATGATATCATATAAAAGGTATCTTACTGGCTTTCAAGGCTTTCCATTTATGTGTAATACATGTCACATTTTTTTCATTTTACTATAAAGACATTTACATCCATTAAAAAGAGTTATCAACAAAAATTTTCACTGTTAGGCCTGTCTGATTTAGTTTCTAATATGTGTCTTCTGTTCTAATTAATCTAGTCTTCTCATTTTCTCTCATTTCCAAATGCTCTGTTCATTGTTACTCATGTTTCTTGGCCCACGTCACCACTTTTTCTTCTCTGCCACCCAAATCCTAATCCCCTTTCGAAGGACAACACATTTGTAATGTCTTTATTAAACGTCATCTGACTGTTTACATCATTCTAACTTTCTTGAAAATAGAACAATTCCAGTTATTTAGGCAGAGATGATTTTCTACAAAGAAGTATTTAATCATGTACAAGAAAAATAAAAAGACCAAAAAAAAAAAAAAGGAAACCAAGAGTTACCACAGATATAATAACTGCAGGAAGGAGCTAGGATCCCTGTCTGTGAAGGAAAACAGAGAAGTCATTGGTGTTATTAAAAGGCCAGGGTTGGGGGCTTCCCTGGTGGCGCAGTGGTTGAGAGTCCTCCTGCCGATGCAGCAGACGTGGGTTCGTTCCCCGGGCCGGGAAGATCCCACATGCCGCGGAGTGGCTGGGCCTGTGAGCCACGGCGGCTGAGCCTGCACGTCCGGAGCCTGTGCTCCCCAAAGGGAGAGGTCACAACAGTGAGAGGCCTGCGTATCGCAAAAAAAAAAAAAAAAAAAAAAAAAAAAAAAAAAAAAAAAAAAAAAGGGCAGGGTTGGGCTTCCCTGGTGGTGCAGTGGTTGAGAGTCTGCCTGCCGTTGCAGGGAACGCGGGTTCGTTCCCCAGGCCAGGAAGATCCCACATGCTGCGGAGCGGCTGGGCCTGTGAGCCATGGCGGCTGAACCTGCACGTCCGGAGCCTGTGCTCCGCAACGGGAGAGGCCGCAACAGTGAGAGGAGCCGCGTACGGCAAAAAAAAAAAAAAAAAAAAGGCCAGGGTAGCCGGGACTCAGACGTCCATGAGGGCCGCCCCCCTCCCCAAGGCCAGCCTGTTCTAGTATCTTTGAGTGCAGGGTAATGAGATTGGTGCTGGGAGTTTGCGGGAGAATAAAGGAAATTGGAATTAACTACTAATGGAAACAGCTGCCATTGTCACGGTAAATTAACAGTAGCTTGGGTAATGCTAAAAGAAATAGGGAGCAGGGCTTCCCTGGTGGCGCAGTGGTTGAGCGTCCGCCTGCCGATGCAGGGGACGCGGGTTCGTGCCCCGGTCCGGGAAGATCCCACATGCCGGGGAGCGGCTGGGCCTGTGAGCCATGGCCGCTGAGCCTGCACGTCCGGAGCCTGTGCTAGTTCCCAGTACCACTTCTTACTGGAAAAACCTTTGGTTGAGTCTGTTGACATAGGAGAAATGTGCTATGGAGAGTCCCAGGACTACAAAACAGTACAGAAAGATGATTTTGCAGCTAAGAAGCAGCTATGTAACCTGCACACTCACCAAGCTTTATACAAACCAGGAAAATTCATGCTAAATTATATATTGCCTATATATTTGAAACTTTAGTCTTGCTTAGAAACTTAGCAGATAATGTCATACATAATATTTTAATTTAACCTATGTATTTATAAAATTCTATAAAATTAAAACAAAATTTATAAAAGTAATGGCATGTTTCGTGTTAAGCTGTTGATTGACAAATTGACTTAAATGCATAGTATAGCTTTCATGCTACTTTGTGGATATTCAAGCTCAGTCACTCCCTAAAGTAACTCTCTATGTGATCTAGATTTATGTATAGCTTGATTATCTTGATTCCATGAAGTTGTATCTCATTTACAATTAAAGTCTGGTTTGAAAAATTATTCCAACAGTATGTTTATCACCAACAATGCCCTGCCCTTATAGGAGAATTCCGGATTTACCATCTAAACTACTCTCAGCAAATTTTAACAAGTTTGCATTACTGTATATTCATAATTTTTAAGCCTATCAGTTGTATATGCCCATAGGGAATATATATTTTAAGATGTGATATGAGATCATTTCAGGTAATAAAATTATAGTAATGCTTTAAAGAGAGCATTAAATGGCTTCATTTGTCATTCTTGCTGTCATGAGGTCATTTAATCATCCTCCAACAAACTGACATAATGTTATTTTATTCTATCTCCTATGTATAGTACAAAATAAACACTTCCAGATTTTGGATTTCTCCTCAAATCTAAGTTGGTAAACTAAGGTAAAAAGTATATACTTTTCTTTGTATATTAGTCAGGGTTCTCTAGAGAAACAGAACCAATAGGATATAGAAAAATATTTATTATAGGGAATTGCCTTATGCCATTAAGGAGGCTGAGGAAGCCCAAGACCAACAGTCCACAAGCTGGAGACCCAGGAGAATTGATGGTTTAATTTTCAGTCCAAAAGCCAACAGGTTCCAAACCTAAGAAGAATTGATGTTTTTATTCCACTCAGGTCTTCAACTGATTGGATGAGTGTCACCCACATTAGGGCAGGCGATTTTCTTTACTCAGTCTGTGAACTCAAAATTAATTTCATCTAGAAACACTCTCACAAACACCCCCAGAAATAAAGTTTAACCAAGTGTCTGGGCACCCCCCATGGCTTATTCAAGTTGACACTTGTTATGGACTGAATATCTGCGTCCCCTAAAAATGAGAATGTTAAAGTCCTAACTCCCAAGGTGATGGTATTTGGAGATGGTATTATATGGAGTAAAATAGGGCTAGAGTGGGGACCTCATGATGGGGTTAGTATCCTTATAAGAAGAGACACCAGAATTCATTCTCCCTCTCCACCTTGTGAGGACACAGCAAGAAGGAAGCCATCTGCAAGCCAGGAAGAGATCTCTCACTAGGAACTGAATCATCTGGCACTTTGATCAGGAATTCCAAGCCTCCAGACTGTGAGGAATAAATTTCTGTTCTTCAAGCTACCTGCTCTATGGTACTTTGTTACAGCAGCACGAGAGAACTAACATATAAATTAACCATCAAAATATGTAATCATATATAAATAAGGAGAGGAAGGAAAGCGTTGAAAACAGAAATGCTAGTGAGTTCAGTAGAAAGGCTACTGTTTGGGTAATCTAGGGGCTGAAAAGATAACGATTGCTTGAAGGTTATTAAAGGAAGAATTTAGAGCGATAAGTGCTCTTCTCTGCTTCAACAGCAAAGCCCCAAACAGAAGATTAAAACCTATAGATTCTGTTGTTTATAGACACAACATGATCAAAATTCAAACTCTATGGAGTTGTTGATTCAGACTCATTCTGGACTCACTCACAACAGACACACTAAAAGCGGGTTTGTGGTACCATCATGAAAACAGGGTCTACACAGAAAAAGAGAGCTCTGCAACTTGCCCCAGGTTGGCTCCCAGGATGTCTGTCTGCAGGCAGACTTTTGCCTTAACTGCATTTTGCATGGCAAGAGATAGGAGAGTTTCTTTCTGTGAAAGCTTATTTTCCAATGATAAAGAACACCAGAAAATGATATTTGGGCTCCTCTATTAAAAAGGTAAAATCCACTAGGCTCTCCAAGTGCACAACTATCATTTTAATGTCTCATTGTTAATTATGAAGACACTGTTGTGCATTGTTAAATATTTCTTCATAAACTGTTTTTTCTCCTTCTCTCCTTGGCATGTGACAGGGTTGTATTATATTTTCTTGCTGCATTGCATTTAGGCACAGCCCTGGGACTGCTGTGGTCAATAGACTGTGGGTAGAAGTGGATTTCTTTCATTTCTGGACAGAAACATTAGGGGCTTCTTTCTACCACAGTCATTGGACACCATCCTTAACTGCCACTCCATCAGCCTGGGTCACAGAGTGAGCATGCTGAGGACACAGAGCAGATATCCCAAGAAAACTTTGATGAACAGATAGCAAGAGATAGAAATTAAACTTTACTTAGTTGCTAAATTCTAGAGACATTTTTTCATTTCAGTGTAATGTAGTTATCCTTAGTGATATAACAATGAAAATTCCCACAATATTTGAGGAAAGTCTCTAATGAAAGACATATATCAAAGCAAACCAAAGGGAAATAAATAATTTAGAGAAAGAAGCACATATGCTTTGAGAAAGACTTTTACAAAAATAGCAGTGTTCTTGGAGTCATAGAGAAAATACCGCATCTATGACCAAGAAAATGGTGGACAATAAAATAAAGAACATTCAGATAACAAAGAGTATATCTTTCAAAATTAAAAATAATAGAGGAGAAATGCAAAATATAAGAATATATAATAAGATTATAAGGATTATACTCTTATATGAGTAAATACTATATAAAGAATATATAAGGATATTTATTAAGATATATAATAAGATAAAAGTTGAGGAAATTCACAATGGATTAGAAAAAAATATTTTTTTAAATGTAGGAGTAAATTTACAAATGTAGCATTCTCCAACATCTTCATAAATATGACTTTCAGAGTATAGGTAAAAAAAAGAAAGAAAATGTGAGAAAATAAAAGTAAGACAAATTAAATAAGAAAACTTTCCTAAATTAAAGAATGAAAATTATTCCACATTGAAACAGAATGACTATTCAAATGTAAACTAAAACTAAACAGCAAACTAAACAGAAAAACTGAATCTACAACCTCATATCAAGGCACATTGTTGTGAAATCTGAAATTATCAAAGCAAGAAAAATTGATGACCAGGAAATGATTAAGGATAGAAGGAGCTTCAGACTTCTTAAGAATACAACCGTAATATAGAATGTCAAGGAAAAGAAACCTTTACAATACTGAGAAAATATTCTTTACAAAACAGAAACATTTATGTGATGAAACCATCAGTCATTGGACAGTGTTAAAAATATTTTACACATTGAGTTTCTCTAAGCAGATACTTCACTAACTCCAAGGTGAGCTTTCTCAGGAAGATAATGGAGAAGGTATTCCATTCAGTCGATGGAGTAAACTAAGAAAGAGGAGGGTAAGGAGTTCTGTCATTGGAAACAGGTGATCCAGCTTAAGAAAGAGGCAAATGAATTTTCAGAATGATGAACAATGAAAATGCTCAGGAGGAAAGCTGTGTAGGATGGAAAGGAGGACACATGGGGCTACCTCTCCAAGGGTGGAATATCTCCAAGGAAGGAAGAAAGCAAAGGATGGAGGAAAGTAAGGAGAGAAGGAAAGAGAAAAGCTTTAAAAACTGCCTTTGAAAATAATGAGAGGAGATTGTTCATATCTATGCACGTTTGGAAATTAATTCATAATAAGTACATAAAATTTGCAAATGAAAGACATTAGGCAATTACAGTCTTTACTGAAGATAAGAAAAATCAACAAAGGCAATGTAATCATAGCATACCCTGTTTCTTAGATTTTAATATTTACTCAGATTACATAATGTAAAAATTGAACACTGATGTCACCTAAATGGTGGTGTGATTTTATTGGGAGAATTAAAAACATGGAAATAAATGTATACATGTAGGCAATAGAAGATTTAAGGTAATTTAAATTGCATATACCCATCAATGTATAATACATAAACATGTAATGAAACCAAGAAATGGTAGTAAATTAGAAGTATGGAAGAAAATAGCATAAAAAGAAAACAAATTTGAAAGTGATTGTCTGGGAGGAGAATGAATTTAAAATGAAGGAAGATAAAAGAGAATGGTTGATGCTTATAATTTTAAGCCAAGAAGTAAATTTTTGATTCTTCATAATCTGAATATATATTCCTCTCATAAAAATACTATATAACTAAAATAATTAAATGCCTAGCATAAATGGTTGTACTTTTTCTGAATATATAAATCAATATATAAATATGCTTATTATATTTATTATTCATCTTTGGGAAGGGATTGTGAAAAAATATGAAGAAATAAAAATGTACTATAGGGCAATTAAAAAATAGTTTACTTTTTAAAATTTTCTTTGAATGTTGTTATGCAATTACTCTAGTAATGGATTAAATTTGAAAAATGAGTTGAAAAAATAGATATAAAATTATTACACAAAAATTGATGAGTATATATAGAGAGATCCCATAATTTGATTTACTAATTCACAGACAAAAGATCTAGAGATGTAAGTTCCAACTATTAATGATGTTTACCAGTGTTTGAGTACTGAAGTTTTACACTTTTTATTTTATATAGCTCCTACCATGATGTATATTTCTAACAAGGAAGTTTTACATCTCAAAAAATAATTTAAAATGTTTTAAGGATCAAAAAGAAAACCATAAACTTAAAAGTTTAAACCTTCAAATTGTGCAGAATTTTGTGCCCTCATGAAAGCCTCAAAACTCAGTAAGGAACAGTGGCCTTGAAAGGAGCAATGGACACCCCAGTAATGACAGAAGACCTCTGATTGAGGTCTCAGATATAGCCTCAACCTCTCCTCTGAATTTCTGATGCTCTGAAAAACTCCAGAGGTTAGAGACATCATTGAGGAAAATAAATATAACCATGAATGAAAAGAATTATGTTTCTATTGTATTCAAAATAAATTAAATTGCTATAGAATAATAAAATACAATAAATTATATTTCTTAACTTTTTTCTGATATAGAATTAGGCTTGGTAAACTTGGTTCAATTTGATCAGTAATTATTATTATTATTATTTTGCAGTACGTGGGCCTCTCACTGTTGTGGCCTCTCCCGTTGCGGAGCACCGGCTCCGGACGCACAGGCTCAGTGGCCATGGTTCACAGGCCCAGCTGCTCCACGGCATGTGGGATCTTCCCGGACCAGGGCACGAACCCGTATACCCTGCATCGGCAGGCGGACTCTCAACCACTGCACCACCAGAAGCCCTGACCGGTGATTATTAATTCAAGTTTTTCAACAGTGGATACAGTCAGATTTTGTATAAATGAAACCATGATTGGTTGCAATGAGATATTCTGGATACAAACACATTCAGAGTCTGGGCCATGTTAAAATTTTTCTGCATGTATGTACTTATAAAAGTAAATACTGTTTATCATTTGCATACTAGCAATTAAATTGAAAAATGTTTATCAGTATTGTATACGAAGGATTGTCTATAAGAATTACTACCAGTTAGCCTGGTTTCATAATTATATATGCTAAAATGATAACTTTATAGGCACACTTGGAAATCCAGCTAATATTTCCCTTGGTCAGCCTGAATGAAGACATATACTATAAATGCTATTGTAATAGTTGTACTATGCCCAGTAATTGCAATGTATACAATGTGTAAAAACAAATATTTTAATGTAAAGAATACAGAGTTACCTAATAAGTAGTGGAAAAAAATAGTAATAGAAATCAGAAGCCAACAAGGAAATACTAGCCTAATAATATTTTTTGTTACAGAGATTCAGAGTTAGAGTAAACTTTTTGCTTGTCATCATGTTATTGCAAATATTAGAGCATATACCTCTAATATTTGTAAATACAATATATTTACATTTATTAATTCTAATGGTAATCAGAAATATGGAAGCATTGTAGATTTGTCTCTGATATGTCTTAACAAAAATCTGGTACAGAAACACCTTGCAGTTGTGTTCTCATGCTCAGCAGGAAAAATTTCAACAGTTATGGATCTGTTCAGCCAGCACTGGCAATGCAGATATTTTATACAGAAGATATACTCATGTTTCATATCTATTTTTTTCTTTAATCAATCTCTGTACATATATTTCTTGCACTTATGATTCTGTGTTTCTAAAGCTCAGCTTTTTTAAAGGTAAGTTTACATTTTTATGTTGCATTTTAATAGTGTATTTATTATTGCCAGCTTCCATCCTGCTCATCAGGGTCCTCGGGGACTCAGTTTAAGGATGTATGTCCACCTCCGGATAATCACAAATGCTATAGAATTTGGCATAACCCTAGCATATGTGGAAGAAGACAGATCAGTTTCATAGCTTTTCTAAAGAATTAGTAGTGTGAAAATATCCAATGAGTGGTTAGATCAGGATTTATTTGCCTATTACTGAGGAACACTCATAACCTATTCCTTGGAAGGAGCAAAAAATAGTCAAGTATTGTCATACCATTGACCCCTATTAGCCTTAGAAAGTATAATGACACATCTTTTTAATGAGTTAGGGGAGGAGTGTCATGTTTCAGAAATGGTTAAGAGGTTGCATTCTGCAAAAATGTCAAGGAAGATGATAGCTTACAATTGTCTGTAACTGTTCAATTATAGTTATTTATAACTTCAATTGGATTTAACAGTATGGAAATAATTGATAGTCTTAGCTAAAACTTTTTAAAAGAAAGATGGATATAAGAAAAAAATCACAAAAGAGATAGTTAAGCAAAATAATGACACATTTAATATAATGTTGTAGGTAGAATTCTGAGTTGACCCCTTAGATTTCTGTGCTGTGTTGTACATATTCTGAATAATTCCCTCCCTTTGAGTGTGAATGAAGTCTGCAAATGAGATCACTTCCATAATTAGGTTATGTTATACAACAAAGATGATAAGATAAGCATTCCTATGATTACATTGTGTTATATAAGACAGTAGCAGACTAGAGAGAATTACAAGACTGCCCCGTCTTGGTGAGGTAAGCTGTCTGTCAGGTTGTAAGTGGTTCTCTGGAGCGGGGTATACAGCAGAGAACTCGCTGCAGTCTTAAGAGCTGAGAACACCTGGGAAGAAAATGGGGACTTCAATCATGTAATCATAGAAACAGAATTCTGCCAACAATCACAAAAGCTTGGAAGAGGACCCCAAGCCTCAGGTGAGATCTCAATCCTACTAACCTATACTTGGGAATCCTAAACGCTGTAAATTGAGAGAGAATAAATTTGTTTTTATAAACTACAAAAGCAGTAATAATTCATTATGCAGAAATGGAAAATTATGAAGTATCTAATACAAATAATGCATTACTCATAGGGTAAGTTTCTTGCGAAGGGAGGAATATCAATCCACTGCTCAGGTGGAAACATCTGTATTACATTGAAAAAGAAATACAATTTCAATTATTAAATGAGTAAAGGAAGACAATGTGAGTGCCTCTTTGTCTGCTTGGGATCTGGAATGGAGAAAGGCAGTATAAAGTTAGAGAAAGCTTCCTTAGGTAGTGTCAAAAACTTGTTTGTAGCAACCTGGAGAGACTAAACTATCTAATTGGAGCACAGAAGCAGTAGCAGGAATCATAGAAAGCATCATATACAGTCGAAGCAGAGATTTTTGGAACTTGACGTTTTCTTCCATAGCCTGAGTAGAGAAACAGCCCTGTGTGCCAATGTGGTGGATACCATACCGTGCCATCCAGATTCTCCTCCAGCATGGCAGGATTATCCTCCCGGCTGCTGGGAGTGAGGCTAGATGACATGCTTAGATTCTCAGTCCTCTTTACGAACTGTCCTTTGCTGAATACAGTTATTTTACCAACTGTCCACCTACTTGTGCAATCAGTGACTGGTCATTGTGAAAATACAAGATCTAGCCTCTTGCCCCACACAGCAAATCACTGAGGGGCCATCCAGTATTCAATATCGCTGCAGGGTCAGCCAAAAGTTTTATTTATACTGCTTTGCACTCCAGTTTCTCCCTCTGCCCAATTATGCTTTTTTTTTTTCTGCCCCAAGATGTTGATCCTTAGAGCACTGGATAATAAATATACTGCATGCTCATTTTCATCTCAGAGTACACTTCCTAGTATACTTCACCAAGAGTCAGTGATGGCTCCAGAAGTGAGCTGAGAAAACAGACATTAAGACAGGATATTGGAGTTGGATCACTACTTGCAGGCTAGTAAGAAAGACTCCATCACTAGCAAGTCAAACATGGACAATGCTTGTCCGTGGCATGTGTTAGCAGTGTATTTGTTAACGTTTTCATCAGTGGTGAGTGTGGTAGTATGCCATTGGAAAGACATGTACCAACAGTTGGTCCATATCAGTCAGTTGAGAAACATAGGAGAGATAGGAACTATAAAGACAATGGAAATGGATTGCTGTTGAGGAGAAAGACAAAAGAAGGCTGAGGATGATTAATCGTTAACTGAAGCCTTTATGTAATAGCCAATGATAAAGTTGGCAGCTTAATAAGTAACATCCATCTCTGTCAGTTAGAGAACAGACAAAGTTCAGGACGAGACTCACAACTTAATCATAGAAGTCACTGAGTTCAGACTTTTCTTTATCTAAGTATACATGTATGTTTTGCTGAGGTCCAGGCCCCCAAAATGGGAAAGAATGGAGCCCTGTCTGTGATGAGAAACAGATATTATCAAATGTCCAGAATACCTTGAGTCCTCTGAATCTCGAGAAATGGCTTGCTCTATTTTTTAGTGCATAGTAGTCTCTCCTTGCTTAAAGAAAACACAGATGCCTCTGTCCTGAGAGTCAGAATATAGTCTCCTCAAGATATGCTTCCATTTGACCTCCTAGCCATGTGCTTTGTAATCGGGTTAAGCGAAAACATAACTTGTATGGTGAATTGCTGTGTCTAAAAAGGTTACAAGGGACCCTGAAGGAAATCTAGATATACATAAATACATAATTCACAAAGTAGAACACCAGGTGAGGACCCTAGGACACAGTGCAAGTATGCTGCTGAAATGTCCTTAAATACTTTGGCAAGACAATGACCTATACTAGGTGAAGTAGAAGTATGAAGTATTCCACTGTAGAAACTGGAAGTATAGATCAAAATGTTCAGACAATAGGACAGAGCAGAATTATTATACGATGGAAGACTAGACTGCCTACAAGACGACTGTGTCCTGAAATGGGGGACCAGGAGATATTATAGTGGCCAAGATAATAAGAAATACACTGGTGAGAGGGTCCCCAGTGTCGCTGAGAATTTCAGTGATCAAACTGCAACAGGTTCCTTGCCTGTGTGGTGTACTCTGTAAATTCTATATTTATACATCTATATATTTTCTGTAATCAAATTTATGTTCCATTTGACCTTGATCAGAATTCAGACCTATTTTTGCTCTCTTGAATCTTACTAGCACATGTTGGTTAGGTCCTACAACTCTTTCAGACAAAAGTAGGAGATGCTGTTTTAGAAGTTTGCTTACTTATAGCAATGAAGATAATACAATACTGAACTTACAGATGCCAGGTGGTAGCTCTTAACTGACAGATACAATCTTCCCTAGAGGCAAAGTTGGAGTGGCAGCCAAGGGTTTCTGACCCTTAATTAACTACTCAGTAGAGGTAGTTAATCAAAAAACAGCATCCCTAGAGGAAAGATAGTTGGGGAGCCAAAAAGGAAATTGGTCAGTCTACACAACCAAAATCTGTTGGTGATCAAGAGGTTACATAGAGCTATGCCAATAAAACGTCACAATCTGTTGCCCAGTTTACAGATCTGAGGCACTTGTTAGGTCCATAATGCTTGGTCTAAAGGATAAACAGTGACCCCAAAATAACAGCCCTGAAATTTTATGACAAGTGTACACAGCAATGACTTCCTCATCTATTCCCCAGTGGAACCCAGGGCCATTTTATTGGGCTGGAGTACACTGGGAAAGGAAAATACCCAAAACATTAGAAGACTATCATACAGTTTTAACTGATATTGAAAGTAGGGAAATGAAGCATCCTTAAGGTCCTTTGTTAGAAAGAGAGATATATGGAGACAGGATAATAAATAGAGTCTTTGCCTAGTTTCACCTCACCCTTGGTTCACTGGTTCAGAGAAACATCTCTTTGTAGATTTTTCTTTTTCCCCTCAGTATCTGAAGGCATACATGGTAGATAGCACAGCCTGCATATTGGTTTCTTGGATGGTAGGGTAAGACCGATCCTCAGGGTGAGAAAAGTGAAAGTCTCTGAAATGTCCAGCCTCACTTCCTGCCAAGAATGTAATTCAAAAATAATGTCCTAACCCATGTAAATAAAAGATAATAGTGCCATCCTAAAAGATCTGAAATAATGCAAATGTAGTGATCTTTTTTTCTTAACATCTTTATTGGAGTATAATTGCTTTACAATGTTGTGTTAGTTTCGGCTGTATAACAAAGTGAATCAGCTATATGTATACATATATCCCCAAATCCACTCCCTCTTGTGTCTCCCTCCCCTCTATATCCCACCCCTCTAGGTGGTCACAAAACACTGAGCTAATCTCCGGGTGCTATGCAGCTGCTATCTATTTTATATTTGGTAGTGTATATATGCCAATGCTACTCTCTCACTTCGTCCCAGCTTACACTTCTCCCTCCCTGTGTCCTCAAGTCCATTCTCTATATCCGTATCTTTATTCCTGTCCTGCCCCTAGGTTCATCAGAGCATTTTTTTTTTTTTAGATTCCATATATATGTGTTAGCATACGGTATTTGTCTCTCTCTTTCTGACTTACTTCACTCTGTATGACAGACTCTAGGTCCATCCACCTCACTACAAATAATTCAATTTCGTATCTTTTTATGGCTGAGTAATATTCCATTGTATATATGTGCCACATCTTCTTTATCCATTCATCTGTTGATGGACACTTAGGTTGCTTCCATGTTCTGGCTATTGTAAGTAGTGTTGCAATGAACATTGGGGTACATGTCTCTTTTAGAATTATGGTTTTCTCAGGGTATATGCCAGGTAGTGGGATTTCTGGGTCATATGGTAGTTCTATTTTTAGTTTTTTAAGAAATCTCCATACTGTTCTCCATAGTGGCTGTATCAATTCCCATTCCAACCAATAGTGCAAGAGTGCATTCCCTTTTCTCCACATTCTCTCCAGCATTCATCATTTGTAGACTTTTTGATGATGGCCATTCTGACTGGTGTGAGGTGATATCTCATTGTAGTTTTGATTTGCATTTCTCTAATGATTAGTGATGTTGAGCACCCTTCATATGTTTGTTGGCAATCTGTATATCTTCTTTGGAAAAATGTCTATTTAGGTCTTCTGCCCATTTTTGGATTGGGTTGTTTGTTTTTTTGATATTGAGCTGCATGAGCTGCTTGTAAATTTGGGAGACTAATCCTTTGTCAGTTGCTTCTTTGCAAATATTTTCTCACATTCTGAAGGTTGTCTTCTTGTCTTGTATATGGTTTCCTTTGCTGTGCAAAAGCTTTGAAGTTTCATTAGGTCCCATTTGTTTATTTTTGTTTTTATTTCCATTTCTCTAGGAGGTGGGTCAAAAAGGATCTTGCTGTGATTTATGTCATAGAGTGTTCTGCCTATGTTTTCCTCTAAGAGTTTTATAGTATCTGGCCTTACATTTAGGTCTTTAATGTATTTTGAGTTTATTTTTGTGTATGGTGTTAGGGAGTGTTCTAATTTCATTCTTTTACATGTACCTGTCCAGTTTTCCCAGCACCACTTGTTGAAGAGCCTACCTTTTCTCATTATATACTCTTGCCTCCTTTCTCAAAGATAAGGTGACCATATGTGTATGGGCTTATCTCTGGGCTTTCTATCTTCTTCCATTGATTTATATTTTGTTTTTCTACCATACTGTCTTGATTACTGTAGCTTTGTAGTATAGTCTGAAGTCAGGGAGCCTGATTCCTCCAGCTCCGTTTTTCTTTCTCAAGATTGCTTTGGTAATTTGGGGTCTTTTTTGTTTCCCTACAAATTGTGAATTTTTTTTTATTCTAGTTCTGTCTAAAATGCCATTAGTAGTTTGACAGGGATTGCATTGAAACTGTAGTTGCTTTGGGTAGTATAGTCATTTTCACAATGTTGATTCTTCCAATCCAAGAACATGGTATATCTCTCAATCTGTTTATGTCATCTTTAATTTCTTTCATCAGGGTCTTACAGTTTTCTGCATACAGGTCTTTTGTCTCCTTAGGTAGGTTTATTCCTAGGTATTTTATTCTTTTTGTTGCAGTGGTAAATGGGAGTATTTCCTTAATTTCTTTTTCAGATTTTTTGGCGTTAGTGTATAGAAATGCAAGAGATTTCTGTGCATTAATTTTGTATCCCGCTACTTTAAATTCAAGTAATTTAAATTAATCAATTTAAATTCATTGATTAGCTTTAGTAGTTTTCTGGTAGCATCTTTAGGATTCTCTGTGTATAGTATCATGTCATCTGCAAACAGTAACAGCTTTACTTCTTCTTTTCCAATTAGGATTTTTAAATTTCTTTTTCTTCTCTGATTGCTGTGGCTAAAACTTCCAAAACAATGTTGAATAATAGTGGTGAGAGTGGGCAACCTTGTCGTGTTCCTGATCTTAGTGGAAATGCTTTCAGTTTTTCACCATTGAGAATGATGTTGGCTCTGGACTTGGCATATGTGTCCTTTATTATGTTGAGGTAGGTTCCCTTTATGCCTACTTTCTTGAGAGTTTTTATCATAAATGGGTGTTGAATTTTGTCAGAAGTTTTTCTGTATCTATTCAGATGATCATATGTTTTTTCTCCTTCAATTTGTTAATATGGTGTATCACATTGATTGATTTGCATATATTGAAGAATCCTTGCATACCTGTGATAAATCCCACTTGATCATGATGTATGATCATTTTAATATGCTGTTGGATTCCGTTTGCTAGTTTTGAGGATTTTTGCATCTATGTTCACCAGTGATATTGGCCTGTAGTTTTCTTTTTTTGTGACATCTTTTTCTGGTTTTTGTATCAGGGTGATGGTGGCCTTGTCGAATGAGATTAGGAGTGTTCTTCCCTCGGCTATATTTTGGAAGAGTTTGAGAAGGATAGGCATTAGCTCTTCTCTAAATATATGATAGAATTCGCCTGTGAAGCCATCTGGTCCTGGGCTTCTGTTTGTTGGAAAATTTTTAATCACAGTTTCAATTTCAGTGCTTGTGATCGGTCTATTTATGTTTTCTGTTTCATCCTGGTTCAGTCTTAGAAGGTTGTGCTTTTCTTAGAATTTGTTCATTTCTTCCAGGTTGTCCATTTTATTGGCATAGAGTTGCTTGTAATAATCTCTCATGATCCTTTGTATTTCTGCAGTCAGTTGTTTCTTCTCCTTTTTAATTTCTAATTCTATTGATTTGAGTCTTCTCCCTTTTTTTCTTGATGAATCTGACGAATGGCTTATCAATTTTGTTTATCTTCTCAAAGAGCCAGCTTTTTGTTTTATAGACGTTTGCTATGTTTTCCTTCATTTGTTTTTCATTTATTTCTGATCTGATCTTTATGATTTCTTTCCTTCTGCTAACTTTGGGGTTTTTTTTTGTTCTTCTTTCTCTAATTGCTTTAGGTGTAAGTTTAGGTTGTTTTTTTGAGATTTTTCTTGTTTCTTGAGGTAGAATTGTATTGCTATAAACTTCCCTCTTAGAACTGCTTTTGCTGCATCCCTTAGGTTTTGGGTTGTCATGTCTTCATTGTCATTTTTTTCTAGGTATTTTTTGATTTCCTCATTCATTTCTTCAGTGATCTCCTGGTTATTTAGTAGTGTATTTTTTACCCTCCATGTGTTTGTATTTTCTAAAGTTTTTTTTCCTGTAATTGTTATCTAGGCTCATAGCATTGTGGTTGGAAAGGGTACAATATGATTTCAACTTCCTTAAATTTACCATGGCTTGATTTGTGACCCAAGATATGATCTATCCTGTAGAATGCTCCATGAGCACTTGAGAAGAAAGTGTATTCTGTTGTTTTTGGATGGAATGTCCTATAAATATCAGTTAAGTGTATCTTGTCTAATGTGTCATTTAAAGCTTATATTTCCTTATTTGTTTTCATTTTGGATGATCTGTCCATTGGTGAAAGTTGGGTGTTCAAGTCCCCTACTATTTATTGTGTTACTGTTGATTTCCCCTTTTATGGCTGTTAGTATTTGCCTTATGTAATGAGGTGCTCCTATGTTGGGTGCATAAATATATACCATTGTTATATCTTCTTCTTGGGTTGATCCGTTGATCATTATGTATTGTTCTTTGTCTCTTGTAATCGTCTTTATGTTAAGGTCTATTTTTCTGATATGAGAATTGCTACTCCAACTTTCTTTTGATGTCCATTTGCATGGAATATCTTTTTCCATCCCCTCACTTTCAGTCCGTATTTGTCTCTAGGTCTGAAGTGGGTCACTTGTAGACAGCATATATATGGATCTTGTTGTTGTATCCTTTCAGCCAGTCTATGTCTTTTGGTTGGAGCATGTAATCCATTTACATTTAAGGTAATGATTGAAATGTATGTTCCTATTGCCATTTTCTTAATTGTTTTGGGTTTGTTTTTGTAGATCATTTCCTTCTCTTGTGTTTCCTGCCTAGAGAAATTCCTTTAGCATTTGTTGTAAAGCTGGTTTGGTGGTGCTGAATTCTCTTAGCTTTTGCTTGTCTGTACAGGTTTTATTTTCTCCATTGAATCTGAATGAGATCCTTGCTGGGTAGAGTAATCTTGGTTGTAGGTTTTCCCCCCTAATCACTTTAAGTATGTCCTGCCACTCCCTTCTGGCTTGCAGAGTTTCTGCTGAAAGATCAGCTGTTAACTTTATGGGGATTCCGTTGTCGATTATTTGTTGCTTTTCCCTTGCAGCATTTAATATTTTGTATTTAATTTTTGATAGTTTGATTAATATGTCTTTTCATTTTTCTTCTTGGATTTATCCTGTATGGGACTCTTTGAGCTTCCTGGACTCGATTGAGTATTTCCTTTCCCATGTTAGTGAAGTTTTCAACTATAATCTCTTCAAATATTTTCTCAGACCCTTTCTTTTTCTCTTCTTCTTCTGAGATCCTTATGATTCAAATGTTGGAGCATTTAATGTTGACCCAGTGGTCTCTGAGACTGTCCTCAATTCTTTCCATTCTTTTGTCTTTATTCTGCTGTGCAGTAGTTATTTCCACTATTTTATCTTCCAGGTCACTTATCCATTCTTCTGCCTCAGTTATTCTGCTATTGATTCCTTCTAGAGAATTTTTAATTTCATTTATTGTGTTGTTCATCATTGTTTGTTTGCTCTTTTGTTCTTCTAAGTCTTCTAGTCTTCTAAGAAAAGTCTGCATTTTCTCCATTCTATTTCCAAGATTTTGGATCATCTTTACTATCATTACTCTGAATTCTTTTTCAGGTAGACTGCCTATTTCCTCTTCATTTGTTTGGTCTGGTGGGTTTTTACCTTGCTCCTTCATCTGCAGTGTATTTCTCTGTCTTCTCATTTTGCTTAACTTACTGTGTTTGGGGTCTCCTTTTAGCAGGCTGCAGGTTCATTGTTCCCATTTTTTTTGGTGTCTGCCCCCAGTGGCTAAGTTTGGTTCAGTGGTTTGTGCAGGCTTCCTGGTGGAGGGGACTGTTGCCTGTGTTCTGGTGGGTGAGGCTGCATCTTGTCTTTCTGGTGGGCAGTGCCACATCCGGTGGTGTGTTTTGGAGTGTCTGTGACTTATTATGATTTTAGGCAGCCTCTCTGCTAATGGGTAGACTTGTGTTCCTGTCTCACTAGTTGTTTGGCATGAGGTGTCCAGTACTGGATGTTGCTGGCCGTTGGGTGGAGCTGGGTCTTAGCATTGAGACTGAGATCTCTGGGAGAGTGCTTGCCGATTGATATTACATGGGGCTCGGAGGTCTCTGGTGGTCCAATGTCCTGAACTCAGCTCTCCCATCTCAGAGGTTCAGTCCTGATACCAGCCAGAGCACTAAGACTCTGTCAACCACACAGCTCAGAAGAAAAGGGAGAAAAAAGGAAAGAAAATTAAATAAATTAAGTTAAATTAAATTAATATTTTTTTTAAATTATTAAAATAAAAACAATAATAATTTTAAAAAAGAAGAGAGCAACTAAACCAATAAATAACTCCACCAATGATAAAAAGCGCTAAAAACTAAACTAATATAAACATTAAAATCAGACACAAATCAGTTGCAGATAACAAACCCCAAGTCTACAGTTGCTCCCAAAGTCCACTGCCTCAGTTTTGGGATGATCATTGTCTGTTCAATTATTCCACAGATGCAGGGTACATCAAGTTGTCTGTGGGGATTTAATCCACTCTTCCTGAGGCTGCATGGAGAAATTTCCCTTTCTCTTCTTTGTTCACACAGCTCCTGGGGTTCAGCTTTGGTTTTGGCCCCACCTCTGCGTGTAGGTCGCCCTCAGCCATCTGTTGCCCGCCCGGACAGAAGTGAGTTAAAGCATCAGCTGATTAGGGAGCTCTTGCTCACTCGGGCTGCGGAGAGGGAGGGGTACAGTAGTCATAATTGGAATACAGGGCGAGCCTGCAGTGACACAGTCTGGCATGAGGTTGCAACAGCCTGAGGCACGCCATGTGTTCTCCCGGGGATGTTGTCCCTGGATCCCGGGACCCTGGCAGTGGCGTGCTGCACAGGCTCCCGGGGGGGCATGGGTAGTGACCTGTGCTCGCACACAGTATTCTTAGTGGCAGTAGCAGTGTTAGCGTTTCATGCCCATCTCTGTGGTCCGAGCTGATACCATGGGTTGTGTCCATCTCTGTAGCTTGGTTAGGTGGTGCTCTCCCTTCTGTGGGCACATGGGGAAGGAATCCCCTCTCCTCACGCACCCTGAAACAATGGTCTCTTGCCTCTTAGGCAGGTCCAGACTTTTTCCCGGTCTCCCTCCCGGCTAACTGTGGTGCACTAGCCCCCTTCAGGCTGTGTTCACGCAGCCAACCCCAGTCCCCTACCTGCGATCTGACTGAAGCCCGAGCCTCAGCTCCCAGCCCCCACCCCACCCCGACGGGTTAGCAGACAAGCCTCTCAGGCTGTTGAGTGCTGGTCGGCACCGATCCTCTGTGCGGGAATCTCTCTGCTTTGACCTCTGCACCCCTGTTGCTGCACTCTCCTCCGTGGCTCTGAAGCTTCCCTCTGGCCCCTCCCTCACCCCGTCTCCACCAGTGAAGGGGCTTCCTAGTGTGTGGAAACTACTCCTCCCTCACAGCTCCCTCCCAGAGGTGCAGGTCATATCCCTATTCTTATGTCTCTTCTTTTTTTCTTTTTTCTTTTGCCCTACCCAGGTACGTGGGGAGTTTCTTGCCTTTTGGGAAGTCTGAGGTCTTCTGCCAGCGTTCAGTAGGGGTTCTGTAGGAGTTGTTCCACGTGTAGATGTATTTCTGATGTATCTGTGGGGAGGAAGGTAATCTCCGCGTCTTACTCCTCTGCCATCTTGAAGGTCTCGCTCAAATGTGGTGATCTTTGATATAGTTTGATTTAACTTATCAGATATGCCGCTTCAAAGCCATACAGATCCAAGGGAGTCACAGTAGACTACCAAAGATTCAAATAAATAGTGTCCTGCATGTAAATCAACTATACTCCAATAAAAAAAGTGTCCTAAAACAAAAACAAAAATCTACTCAATATTCTGTAATAACTTATATGGGGAAAGAATCTGAAAAATAATGCATATATATATATATGTATATATATGCATATATGTATATACATATATGCATGTATATATATGTAAAACTGTATAACTGATTCACTTTGCTGTACACCTGAAACTAACACAACATTGTAAATCAACTATACTCCAATAAAAAATTTTTAAAACTTAAAAAAAACAAATGTGTTGTAAAACCAAAATATATATATATATATATATATATATATATATATATATATATATATATATATATACCCTGCAAATAAATAGTGCTCCTAATTGCAGGTGCTATGCTAAACATGTGGTATCTTCACTACAGAATATTATCCCAACCTCAGATACATTTTGTGTGACCATTTACCTGTTGTATGCAATCTTTTTCATCCCTATCAGAAAGGAGGATCAGAAACAGTTCAGATTTATACAGGATGGAAAACTGTGTATATAGAGTCTTGCACCAGGGCTACGCTAACTCTCCTCTCTGTCTAAAGATAACTGTTCTGTCTGTACATCCCGCAAGATTTCAAAGTGATCCACTATATTGATGACTTTATGTAAATAAGGTGGGATGAGGAAAAACATGGCAAGTGCATTGGAGGCCTTTGTAGGACAAATGTGCTACAAAAGCCTTTAAGAATTTCAGTACTTCTACATGAATAGAAATCCAACTGTCTGGACCATGCAGACCAAGGTAAAGAATGAATCATTGTTTCTCACACTTTCACCATATAAAAGAAAGTACAGTGACTTGTGGGACACATTAGGTTTTAAAAAGTCTATTCTACACTTGGGAATATTGTTCTAACTCATATGTAGGGTGTAAAGAGAGTTGCCAAGTTGGCTATAGCTAGATATATATATAGACATAGACATAGATACAGATACAGATACAGATATAGATATAGATATAGATGTAGAAATAGAATAGATATAGATATCTCAGAAAACTGTTGGAAATGGTAGTATGTATGGCCAGCAAGCCTACGTCCCTGCTATTTATTCATCTACAAAGATGAATATGTGTATCTACCTTTGCCTACTCTCCCTTGCTATCCTGTCCTGTCCTCTTCTCTCCTCTCCTTTCTTTCTCTCTCTCAAAGAGGGTGGGAGGGAGCTATGTAACCTCCATTGGAAGAGTTAATTTAACACTGACATTGTTTAGAATTGCTGTTGCAAAGGTAGAAAAATAGAGCAAGGAATAGCATTTTATATTGTTTGTTATCATTGTCACTGTTCTATTTTGCTTTGTTTATTATTTGCAAATAATCTTTTTAATAGTCCATCCCCAATTGTTTTCGAAGTGTGGATGGTACTAACATCACCTGGGAACTTGTTAGAAGTGCAAATTCTTGGGCACCACCTCAGACATGCTGAATCTGAAACTCTGAGAATGGGGTCTAACAATCTTTTTCAAAGAAGACCTTCCGGTGATTCTGATCCAGTGATAAAATTTGAGACCACTGACATAGATAACACAAATTTCCTCATTGTTTATTATTACTATTTTATGACAAACCTATTTTTCCTTATCTAAATAGAAATAACATTAACATGAATGGCTAAATTCTCAATTTAGATTGTTAATCTAAAGGTTTGCTACTAATTTATGTCCAACATTAAATTTTATTTTCCTGAACAAAAACAATATAAGGATCATTATATTTAATATAATTGAAAATGTTACATGAGTTTCCTCAAATATACTCCACAAATCTGTGTAATAGTTGTTTTTCTATCATTTTATAATTAGCTAATTCTAGCAACTAAATTTTTTTAATCATTCATAAAAATAAATGTAATTATATTCAGGTAAAGAAACACTTTCAATTACTATCAATATTAATTTGACTTGAGTAATAGTAATTAGAGAAAAGCAATTTAGATTTTTAGTTTAAGCGTTTAAATATCTTTGAAATAAAATAAAACAGAAATACCTCTCAGAGAAATCAAGGTTAGAAACAATGAAAGTATGTTTCAGTTCCACGACTAGGATCCTGAGTTAATACTGTGTATAACCACCAACAAAAGGCAGGAAAAAATTCACCTTTATTATCTACTGGAAAAAAATTCATGCTGTGTCACATCAAGACAAGCCACTGCTACTGTATAGTAATTGGTAGCCAATGGTGTGATCCCACTGTTTGTAATCTTTGTTATTTTTGAGGCACTTTTCTGAGCCTTCAAATTATTTAAATTTAAAAGAAAATCTTAGTGTGTTGTGTAAAATGGTTTTATTGAATTATTACACAATTTAGACCCTTTCTATGTCTATAGATGTCATTCAACAAATCATAATTACTTCAATTTTCCTTTTCACAATATACAAGATAACTAATGTTTCCTCAATACTCAGTTTCTTCCAGTTCTAACCCAGCTTACAAACATTTTCTGAAACCTTAGGGGGGATTATTTTTGATCCATGTTTTTACTTTGACCAATTATTGCTTCATATTTTAAAATACCTTTACAGGTTTATTAGTCTTTTAGCCCAGTTAGAAGTTGAACTACTTTTATGTGGAGCCTATGTCTTTGATTGTATTTTGCATTCCTTATGCTCTTGGTTATTAATAAAGACCATTGTCTGCATAAAGGGGAATAGGTTAGAAGTTGGGTTTGTCTGCATTCTCTCCAAAAGTATTTAATTATTGAAATATAGACATTCTTATTCATGGGGCAGTGAGAGGATTCAAAGTTCTCAATATATCCTCCCAGAAAGCAACTAATTAACCAAAGAAAAGCAGGAATAGTGAGAAAAACCATCATCATCATAGTGACAGCAGGGCTCAGGAGAGGCTGTGGTGTAATTAAGTAGTATTTTCTGGTGCTTGGAGAAAAAAGAAGGTATATTACATACTGTGATTCAACTCTGATGAATACATAGGGAACTGGAGGTTCGCTTTGCTATCCTAAATAAACCTTTCCAGATTTGCACATAGATTTATGGCAAAGGTAGAAAAAAAAAGTAATGCTGACATAATTATAAAGATGCAAATATTGTTAAAACCAAGGGATAAAATTGCATGGTTCTTATTTCCTTTTTCTCTTTTGCCTCAAAATACAAAAAGATTTGATGTTTCTTATACTGATTTTCTTTCATAGTAACAAAATAGCAACAACTCATGTTAAGACCACTTAATAAACTCAGCCATTTGAAAAATTAGGCATATCAGAGAGAAAATAAATATTTTTGTAATAAAATAATATATCTCAAGCTTCAATAATTGGACAAGATCTACAGAATAGCTTTTATCTGAAGACAAAAATTCTTCGAATATGCAAGATATTTTGGTGGGCTTGGGTTTTATGCTGGTTTGAGGCTGAATTGATTTTGAGGCACGGTAGTAGTAATTTCCAGATGGTAAAATGAAAAGTCTGGTTTTGTAAACTGTTAAATCTGAAGTGTTTAGATGATAAAAAGAATATTTCACTTTTTATGATTAGACAGGAAATGGCAGAGGTGACTTATTAGAATGTAGCGCTGATGTTATAGCTGCTTTTTTTCCTGCTTTTATTGTGATATAATTGACATATATAACATTGTGTAATTGTGTAAGTTTAAGGTTTACCAGGTGTTGATTTGATACACATATATTGAAATTTGATTAGCTGCTTTTTAAAAGACATTACTGGGATTCTTCCTGATAGTGTAGGTGATCCCAGGTGGCCTCGGCCTGCAGAGGCTTGAAGCAGGGTTTTGGTTCCCCCGCCAAAGATTGAAGCCAGGCCACTGCAGTGAGAGTGCTGAATCCTAGGCACTAGACCACCAGGGACCAGTGGCCTGTGATGAACCCCTGGCCCATCAGCTGTGCAGAAATGAGTTTCCACAGAGAGAAGGAAAGAAGTGGAACAAGTAAAGTGTTTATTAGGAGGAAAAAAAGAGTGCGTGTAAATAGGCACATATGGGCGAGCTCAGAGAGAGAGAGTTGAGTGCTCGTGGTAGTTTGAATCACTTACACGGGGCATTTCTTCCAGGTTTCCTTTGGCCAATTATCTTGCTTTGCCTGATTCTGAGTCCGTATTTGGTTTATCTCAGGGTCCTCCGATGTGTGCGAATGCATCTCTTAGCCAAGGTGGATTCTAGTGAAGAGGCCTATGGGTAGGTTGATGTCACTCCTTTTTTGACCTCCCAGGAGCCTTTCTGTGCATATGTAGTCAGGAAGGTCTCCTTGACCTCGAGAATGAGAAATATGTGGTTTCTATCTTTTATCTGGGCGGGGCTCAGCTCTTCTTTCGCTCCCGCTATTTTGGAGTATCTGTCTACAGGGGACAAACTCCAGCTACTCAGCCCGGGGCCCATCTATCTCCTGCCCCATAGGGACAATCTTATTTAGTGCATTTCTCATCATATTTATGACTTGGATGAATACATAAACATGCATCAACAAATTTAGAACTGGGAAGGTCTTTGCAGGGTGTTATTTTTACAGGCAGGCCTGCAGGTGCAGACTGCAAGCACTTTTTCTGGCCTGTACCACAGTCAATTCTCTCATCTCCCATTTGGAAAATCTGTGTCGTCAGCTGCCTCTTCTCAACTGCAATCTCTGTGTGTGGAGGAGACTTTCAAGGCCCATTTCTGAAGTTGCAGTTTGATATACTGGGGTCATTCCTTCTATGCACTTGTTCTCATCTTGATCTAACATGCGTTCTGACCATCCAGTATCATGATCAACTTGGGATCTGAAGGGTTATCTCGTGAAAGTGTACCTGAGCAGGACCCTGTGGGGCCACTCCTCCCGCATATGCTCTGCTTTAGCTCCTCTCTGAAGTGCTTAGATAACAGTACCTGATGCATATTTCCTTAGTTTTCCAGATGCTAAAACCACCACCAAATGGAAGAAATTTAACTACTTGGTGATTGTGAACATGTAGCTCCCAGACCTTCTGGCACCTAAGGATTGATCACCATTAACCAACCAGAGAATTGTGCATGAGCTGATCACAAACCTTAGGATGCCCCTCCCTCACCTTGCCTTTAAAAATGCTTTGCTGAAACCCTTCAGAGAGTTTGCAGTTTTTGAGCACAAGCCACCCGTTGCCCTTGCTTGGCCCTGCAATAAAAACTTTCTCTGCTCTAAACCCCAGTGTTTTGGTTTGTTTGGCTTCACTGTGCAATGAACGGGCACAGGAACTTGCATTTGGTAACAAAAGGTTTTATGACAGCATCAGCTCTCCTGAAAAGTACCTAGAGGCTATTATCTGCAGTTGTCACCCAGAATCCTGGTGTAGCATCTCTGCTACTTCCTTAGGTAGCTTCTGCAGGGACTGTGGATCACATGTCATATTAATGTCATATTTGTCTCCTACATGATTTCACTGCTATAGCAAATGTTTTATCTCATCATTCTAAATCTGCATCATTTTAAATGAAGTAAATATATTTAGTTTCATACTCAGTAAATCACTTATTTTCTATCATTTGGATTTGTGGTAATGCAGGGTACCCAGAGGCATTAAAAAACTTGGAATTGGGGCTTCCCTGGTGGCACAGTGGTTGAGAGTCCGCCTGCCGAGTCCGTCTGCCGAGGCAGGGGACACGGGTTCATGCCCCAGTCTGGGAAGATTCCACATGCCACGAAGCGGCTGGGCCCGTGAACCATGGTCGCTGAGCTTGAGCATCCAGAGCCTGTGCCCCGCAACGGGAGAGGCCACAGCAGTGAGAAGCCCGTGTACCACAAAAAAAAAACCAAAAAAATCTTGGAATTGAAAAAAGGTAAAATCTCATTAATGACTGTAGGTGTGAAAAATAAGCATGCTTCAAGTACTTTTAGGGACAGCAACATAGATATTCAATGAACTATTTAAAGTCATCTGTTATAGCAGGAAAACTGATGGACAGTTGGCTGGAATTGTTGTGGAGAGGTTAAAATGCATATATATATATATATATATATACTGTCAAAGTAAGCATATTATGTAGTCCAAATTAAAAAACAAAACAAAACAAAAAAACCTTGTCTTTCATTAATCCAACAATCTTACTTTTTATACTTAACTGCTTATTATATTGTCAACTGAAAAAATGCACAATTTGAAAGTTGAGAATTATGTTTTATTTGGCAGACTTGCTGAGGACTTAAATTGGGGAGGCAGCCTCTCAGACAGCTCTGAGGGACCTGCTCCAAGAGGTAAGGGAGAAGCCAGGAAATATAGGAGTTTTTGCAAAACAAAACCCCAAGTAGTTGGAACATCAAAAGATTACTGTTAATCAAAGAAAGACAAACATCTCAAGTTAATGAATTTTGCACTTTTTGATGTATGGGAAGATGCAAGAGTCTGGGCTTAATAAACTCATTCCTTTGATATGCACCTCAGCTACCTGGGGCCAGTATCCTGTTTATTTCCATCCTTTGTTCCCCTCAGGGTGCACCGTTGAAGGTGGTTTCAGTGGCTGTTGGCTTAAGGACTGAAACATCCTTTGTTTATTGATATGGCAGGCAACATTTTTTTGTCCACAATATGCACACCTATTTCATCCAACTTCTAAGAAACGTTCTATTGCCTAATAGTTATGGAACTGGGGTCAGATACTTTATGTATTATATTTTATTGTTATAATATTAAATGGGTTTTCTATAATACCAGTAATTCCCAAAGATAGTTTGAGTGGTCTCTACTTGTAAATATTCTTTTCAGTGTTATTTATATTATGATTATGTACAAAAATCTCTTTATATAAAAGTCCAAATTTGTAATATATGAGGCAGACATATAATGCAGCTATATTTATTAGATAATTAAGAGTTTTTTAATGTAAACATTATTTCATTTTAAGGACAATTTTCAGGTTAAGAATTCACTGTTGCCATGACTGAAAAAGCAAGAGAACTTGTAAATTTGTCTTAAGGAAAAAGTAAAACAGTCAATGTATCACTTAATAAATCAAATTCAGATGTCAACCAAATTCATAGGTTTAAATATAGCCAATTGTCTTGAAGGTTGTTATTTATTCAACAGATAAAGGAAAGAAACATGAACACGATATATATATATATTTTTAAAACTTAATGTTTCATCACCCACAAATAACAAAGTGAAAACATCATTTCCAGGAAGTGGCCTATACTATTTGTAGATTAAAGGGATCATAAAATATAGTCTATTGTGCCCGGGGCAGTAGCTGGAATTCCAAAAACAAAAAACATCTTTAGGATGATCCCAAATTAACCTTTTTTTTTTTTTTTTTTTTTTTTTTTGCGGTAAGTGGGCCTCTCACTGTTGTGGCTTCTCCCGTTGCAGAGCACAGGCTCTGGACACGCAGGCTCAGACGGCCATGGCTCACGGGCCCAGCCGCTCCGCGGCATGTGGGATCTTCCCGAACCGGGGCACGAACCCGTGTCCGCTGCATCGGCAGGCGGACTCTCAACCACTGCGCCACCAGGGAAGCCGCCAAATTAACTTTTTATTCAAGAGCAGTCACCATTGTTACACAAGGACCAATAATGCGTTAAAGCTTTTTCCTTCCAGAAGGACTTTTGTGAGAAGCACCGTCCAAATGCTAGTGAACAAGATTAACAGTAATGTTCTCACAAAGAAAAACAGCATTAAAAGAAGAACTGCTGGGAGAGATAAATGGCAACTTTTTTCTCTAATAATTTATAATTTCATTATGCAATGTGTTCCAGAATAAACACTGGCAAAGAGAACATAATATTGAGCAATGAGTTTTGTGTTCTTTTTATATAAGTAAGTATATCCAGTATAATTTAATTATAACCCATTGACCATTTTAATACAGTGCTTTTGTTTTAAATGAAGCATCAATTTTAGTATGCTTATTATTGCTTCCTAACTTTACATGACATAGATATATATAGACACATAAGCCACTCATTTAAAAAATTACACATACTTTAGATTATTGTTTTTAGACACAAATGTGAATAATTTTAAGACATATTTAGCACTTCATTTATTATAGTATATAGTCAAATTCTTGGGTTGCCATATCTTTTAATACAGTTATATCCAATAGGAACTCTTCTATATATTGAAGGAAACTTTTTATACTAGAGTTACAGGGCTAAAAGTATTGTCTGCATTAAGTCTTCATATGATGGATGACATTAAAACTGGATTAAAGACATTAAGTTTCCAAATAACGTACTATTTGTAATTGTTAGGAAGTTAGTCAGACATTAGCAGCAAGAAGGTGACAGAGGTGAAAAGACAAAAGAGGAATAATCAGGTCACACCCCAGTCATCTGGGGATGCTGTTGACATAACAGCAAGGAGGTGACTGGGGCAAAAAGACAAGAGGGAGTAATCGAGTCACACCTCAACCATCTGGGGACCATCCCTTGACCCCACCCAGAACGGGCAAAACTATAGTCATGTGTTGGGCAAACTTATCCTGATAAAGAGGGGGCACAGCAACATGAGAGAAGTTCTCTGGGCTGTGCATGCCCAGAGCAGACAGGCATATAACCTATAGTAAACCCAAACTCATGATACCATCATTATAATAAAATCTACATGTGGTTCCCCTGCCCTGGTGGACGTTTCTTAGAGCAATCACAATAGTGAACTTGTTACAGAGCTCGGGACTGTCAATCCAATAATGATCCCCTGTCACTCACCCCGCCTCCCTGCAGAATGCTCCTTAAAAACACCCTTAAGCCTGTACAGGAATGCTGGTTTCACTTCTCAGAAACAGCCCGCTTTCTCTCTCTCTGAGAGTGTAACTATGCCTTTGCTTTGCGCTTAAGGCCGAAGTGGTAGTCTGCAGTTCTTTGCTTGCTGTCACAGGACCGAGATTGCTGGTCCAGGTCTTCCCTTGTCCTCCTCAGTTGAAGCCATTTGACACAACGCAGCCAACCCAGTAACATAATTGTGTTGAAAGATGGGCACAGGACTCCTGAATCACAGTGAGTGCCATTTGTTCTAGCGGTTGTAAATGTTATTACTTGAAAGATCTAAAGAAGACAACTGGGGACAGAATGATAGAATCCCTCTGTGTAGGCCAAGATGTACATTAGCATAATAATGTTGAAAGCCTTCTCAGAAATCTCCTACCTAAGCACAACACATTTATAACAAAGTGTTGATAGATCCAGGAATGGAAATCCCTTTGGAAGGCTCAGGGAGTGTCCAGTTCCAGACAGAGCTAATGGATTACAGAATGAGATCTGTATCCAGCATCTTAAGCGTCTAAGTTTGAAAATGTCTTATTAAGCATTTTTAGACTTTAACAGTTTCATCACTGTCAAAAACAAGTCATACTAAGATTAAATGGAAAGCCAGCATCTTCAGCAGAATATAGAACTCATCCAATTAATAAATGACAAAGAGTTGATTTCAATCTGGCCTGATGGACTAAACTTTGAGAAATCTTGAGAGAGAGATGGGTAAAGTACCTGTCTATTGGTGGCTTTAAAGCAAAAATATAAAGCAGGGGATTTAAAAGATGCAGATTCCCAGGATCCAGTCCCAAAGATTCTGTTTTGCAATGGGGTCCAGGAATCCTCATGCTTCACAATCAGCCCAGGTAACTCTGATGCATGTGGCCAGTGGGTCACATCTTGAGGAATGCTATGTGACATGGCTCTTTAGGCAAAACAACTAGCTTATATAAAATCCTAGCTGTACACAAACCTTTAGATACTACCTGTTCCTCCATTTATCTCTTTCCTGGTACTCATTGCTACCTTTCTTGCTCAGGATTTCTGAAAGCAAGATTGTTTTTCTGTATAAAGTTCTTGAAAATTAACATTGGCAGTAAAATTGATAAGAACATGATATTTAGAAGGGAGAATTTCATCTCACAGAGAACATAGTAGAGAGGAGCCTAGGAAAGAGATAAAGGGCAAAATAGAGCCTGAATCCATAATATAAAGAGATATAAAGAGAAATAAGTTCAGAAGACGTTAAAAAGCACTAAGCAAAAACCTCCCCATGTGGGTTGAGATGGGGAAACAAAAAGAAGCAAACTCTACCCGCTTACCTATTGCAGTGGGTCTCCCAGTATTTGTTAGAAGAAGCAGTTAGAGGGGGGAGGGAGCAAGAGATCAGTAATGTGTTCTGCTTCTTCCATTGGACCTCATTAGCCTAAGTATATTTATATTTTTTCATCAATTTAAAAACCATTTGTGGAAAGTGTATAAAAAAATACAATATGCATACTCCATAAGCCCAGGTCTGAGAATATTTTAAACCCCCTATGTATCATTTGGAATTCTTTGTCTTTGAAATAATCAGTAATATTTAATTTCAAGTGAATTTAAATGCCTTAAAATTATATATCACTTTATAGTTTACATTACGTAACACATGCAAAGTATGCATAGTAATAAACATAAACACACACACACAAATACAACATAAAAATGAGTAAGTGAAAGCCCAGGCTTTAAGGCACTCCTCATTGAGCTAATTAACCATTGAATAACCATTAAACTATCATAATGTAATGAAATAAATAGGAGAAATATTTAAAATATTTAACAACCAGTGGGTGCTGCCCAAGCAGAATAAATGCTCATCATCACTTAGAATTCAAATATTAATTGGCTGCATGTTACTACAAAGATGTAAGAGACTTTTCTGAAAATAAAAGGAAAGAATTGTTTATTTGTGTGATGTAGAGAAACTTGAGGAAGCTGTAAGAAAAAGAGAAGAACAATACCAAAGTGGAGTAATGGGAGAATAGTAAGAGCAAAACCATAAAATGACTGCAGGGTAATGTCTATTTTAGGAGCACATTTTTGGGAGATTCCTGTTGCAGATTCTGCGCCAGAGGCGATGAACGGTGAGAAGACCAAAACTAACATCTCATTGAATCCTCACATTACCTAAGAGGAAGGAATGCAAATCCTTTGTGAGGGAGAATGCTTAGGGCTCATGTTTTACATTTCAATGGGAAGGGAGTAAAGGAAGAGAAATAAAGGAAAGTGTGGGAGTTATACTTCCCACTTCTGAAGACTCCATCACTGACCTCCCTAGAGGAAAAGGAATGGCTTATTGGATACAGGAGACCAACTGGGAGAAAGACTCCATTCTCTAGGCACGTACTTTGCAGCTTCTTTCTTTCATGGCTGCCAAGGTAAACTTGTTGGATCAGGCTTTGCATTAGGGAGAACTGTGATGTGATGGAGTTGACTTTTAATTCAGGAGAAATTGCTAGCACATCCATTTGACAGTTCCTGAAGCCATTTTATTCAATTACATTTATCACTATTATGAATTACATTTCATCAACATTTGCCTCCTCTCATATTTCTTTACTGAATTTAAACTAGGAAAGAATGAAGTAATGTTACATATTGATCCCTAAAAACTTCAACAAACATTATTCTTCTTTTATTAATGAAGAAATGAGTTACCCAAGGTCATATCTCCTATATTCCATAAGGACTGGACTTGAGCCTACATCTTCTACTCCTGGCTGATTTTCAGAGAGGTTTGTAGAGCAATAAAACCATATAAATCATTCAAGTAAAGATGAACTTCATATGCAAATGATTCATTCAGAAAAATAGTCAGATTTACAAGTATCATCCAAAATCCAAAAAGTAGCTTTAATGTGTGTAATATTGGACTCTCCCTATACAGTGTAAGGAACGGCACCAAGAAATGGGGGAGAGCTTAAACAAGCTTTATTTGGGAACGCTCCCGGGCGAGGTTCACTGGTCCGAGAGAAAGGGCCAGAGAAGTCGCGCCCGGGCGAGGGTTTGGGCAGAATTTATAGGGGAAGAAGGGAACGGGGTGTGGTGAATCCGGGAGGGCGCAGGGTATTCCTTATTTGGTGGTCTCTTCGGGTATCTTGGCAATATCTGGTGCCGTCGCATCAGTCTTGGGACCGTTAGTCCCGCCCCTCGAAAGGCGGGAAGGCTGGGCCGGGTGGAAAGTCCCCAGGTCAGTTCCTGGAACTGGGTGGTCCGGAAAGTTTCGGTCTGATGCAACCTGTGAGTCTGATTGCGTTCCCCTGCCTCGGGCCAGTTGGCCTTACATACAGTATTTTTATTGAACTAACAAATGGATTACAAATAGCCACAAGGTTGCTAATTTTCGAACACGACCTAAAAAAATTACGGTACTTTAAAGAGAATGAGGTTGTAGGGAAGCATATATTTCACAGAGTAGTCACAAGGAAAATGAAAACTAATTCTAGTCTTTTCTTGTGACGGTGACTGTGCTTGTGACCAAAACTAAGCATATTATGCTATGTTGGCTTTATTTTTGAAATTAAGAAAATTAATAAAATGAGTAGAGTGAATGATCCTGAAAATATACATCAGTTTATTAACGTTTAACATATTATTATAAAAGTAAGTCACAGTCATTTAAGAACATTTGGGAGACACAAAGGAAAAAATACACCTATAATCCCCACCGCCTTAAGATCACCCATTATAACATATTATGTTAGTATAATTTCTTTGTATTGCCTTCCAATAATTTATATATATAAGGTACTGAATAACATATTACACACACACATAAGTATGTAAAAAACAATGTATTTATAGTCTATATCTGTTTTTAGTGGAATATTTTACAGTAAACATTTTCACTTATTATTAAATATTACTCAAAAAGCTTAAAGCCTGTATTATATTATATTCTGTGGTTGATTGAATAATAGCCCCCCAAATATATGTCCTGTGAATGTGACATTATTTGGAAGCGTCTTTACGTATGTAATTTAGTTAAGAATCTTGAGATGAGATCATCATGAATTAAGTGGATGGGCCTTAAATGCAAAGATACATGTCTTAGGAGAAGGAAGAAAAGAAGACACAAAGACACACAAGAGAAGAGGCATTATGAAAACCAAGGCTGAGATTGGAGCCATGCATCTATAAACCAAGGAACACTGAGGATTGCAGCTTCCACCAGAAGCTAGGAGAGAGGCATGGAACAGATTTTCTCAGAGCCATTGGGAGGAAACATTCTTGCCAATGCCATGATTTTCTGGGTTCCAGAAATGTGAGAGAATAAATTTCTGTTGTTTTAAGCTATGCAGTTTGTGATAATTTGTAACGGCAGCCCCCCAAAATTAACATGCATCCTATGGATAGAGCAATATTTGTTGTAACAATTAGTTTCAAGAGGTTATGCATTAACCCTACAAAATTACTATACAAAAATCTTTATGAGAATTTCTGATTATGCCTATATATTAAATACCTAAGTATTAAATTTCAATATTTAAAAAAATAGAGATTTCAAAATTGCCTCTCAAAAAAATACAGAATTTACACTCCCACTAGTAGTTAATTATGATAGGCCTTTGTAAAGGACCGAGCAGTGTTTCTTCAAATAGTTTGTACAGATTAGAAATAAGAAAAAGTTTCTTTTGGAAATGAAAAGTCAACATTATATAATTTAATATTCATAATTCCATCAATATCCTGCTGTTTTTTATTTTTCCTATTCCTATATCTTAGAATATCAGCTGAAAGCTGTTTAGCAGTGAAAGAACTTCAGAGAAAGCTTACCCCTCAGTAGGTATGATTCCCACTAATGTTTCTCTTCATTAGCATAGATAATCAGAAATTACCAGTAAAATGTATGTATCTTTGATTAATTTCAAAGGTATGTAGAGATAATGGAGATAATAGAGAATTTAAGTATGTTTTTCATAACTTTTCTCTAAAATTGACCTATGAGATTCCAGTAGGAAAAAAATTATATGACTAGATACACAGTGATTATATAATCAAATCCACTGGAATAATTTGCAACAACATTATCAAGATAAAATTTTAAAATTCAGACATTTATTCTAAATATTAATCAGTAGTAGTAAAAAGGAATTTATGAACACTTTATTTCTAAAAATATACTATCGTGGAATTCTTCATATTTGTTTTTATAGGCAATATAAATAATGAACATACGCTGCTAAAAAGTAAATTTTGTTTATTTTCTGTTTTAAGATATTATTAACATGTTCCAAAAAGGAATAGCATATAAATGTTTTGGTTATTTTTTACTTTGTATTTCATTATTTGTAACAATGAGTTCACACAAAACATCCTGACTCTTAAATGCTTTTAAGAGTACAATGTATATCTAAGAAATTCCTTCTCAAGGAAAAAAAAGAAACACTTAAGGACAATTGCTAGTCTTGTAAATTCAGAAGAGATTAGAATTTTGTCTACGGTGACAAGACACGATACAAGAACAATCTCAGAATCTTCCTAGTTCTGTCACTTTAATAAGGGAAATGGGGAAAATTCACCATAGGCAGTTACAGAATTAGGTCATTTAGGACGGACTCATTTATGAAGCCCAAGTTATTTTTTTAATTGTGTTTTAAGCTGTGTCAAAAATAAAGGCAAATTCATTAAACATACATTCATGCAAATAATGTATCTAGTCTGTGTATCTGTGTATCTAGTCATATAATTTTTTTCCTATGCAAATAAAAAATGTTATCAGTGTAGTTTGTAGCACTCTAAGAAATCTGATCTCATTAAAATAGTTTTCTTTTTTACAGTGAAAATATTTCAGCAGTAATGGGGAGGGAGTCACTCCAAACCAAAGTGACATGAAAATATAAATCTCAGTATCATAACTGCAGGATGTATAATACCAGATATCCCTGGTTGTTTAGATTTACATTTGTTACAATAGTTTGATGGGTATTAACACCAGAAAAGGCATTATTATCTTTTTTTTTTTGCGGTACGCGGGCCTCTCTCTGCTGTGGTCTCTCCCGTTGCGGAGCACAGGCTCCGGACGCGCAGGCTCAGCGGCCATGGCTCACGGGCCCAGCCGCTCCGCGGCATGTGGGATCCTCCCGGACCGGGGCACGAACCCGCGTCCCCTGCATCGGCAGGCGCACTCTCAACCACTGCGCCACCAATGAAGCCCCAAAAGGCATTATTTTTAAAAAGATCATATATTCTATTTGATAAATATCATATACATTCATCACTTCAATAGTTCAATGAGTTTTAAAATTTTGTGTGCATTAGTTAATGTATAACTCATAATTCTGTTTTTTAAAATACCAGAAATGCCCTAGTTTAAAAAAAGAAAATTGGGGGCTTCCCTGGTGGCGCAGTGGTTGAGAGTCCGCCTGCCGATGCAGGGGACGCGGGTTCGTGCCGCGGTCCTGGAAGATCCCACATCCCACATGCCACAGAGCAGCTGGGCCCGTGAGCCATGGCCGCTGAGCCTGCGCGTCCGGAGCCTGTGCTCCGTAACGGGAGAGGCCACAACAGTGAGAGGCCCACGTACCGCAAAAAAAAAAAAAAAAAATGGAATTGATAAAGGTATTTATATTCATCAAATAAATATAATATTTAAAAATGTTACAACTTAGAAAAGTTTTGTATTTATATACATATACGATTACTAGCAGCTTGCAGTTAATGTGTTTTTACCACGTGTCAGGCACTGTTCGAAGTAATGTTCCTGTGTTGTTATTGAATTCTTGTTCAAGAGCCATCAAGTTGATAGGACTTTTATTATCCTCATTTTATAAGTGAGGAATGTGATAAAATGGATGGAAAATTTACTCATTTGCTCTAGGTAACAGAGCTAGAAAAATTTAGAGCTTGGATTTGAACTCAAGAAGTATAACTAAAGAGCTTACATCCTTATTAAGACATTATCCTGGTATATACTTCTAGTAAGAATTACTAAGTTACATTATCCTGGTATATACTTCTAGTAAGAATTACTAAGTTAAGCAGATATTTATAAAGTATTGTAAATTAATGTGAAAACAGTTAATGCAAGTAATTGTTCAGTTCCCGAGGAAAGATAAAATGTATTATATCATTCTTTAGTAAGGTGTTAAGTCTATATTGATGATATTTATTTAAAATTGTATATTTAGATATATATTTATATACACTTCTTCTCTCTCCTAGAAGAGTAGCTTTTAGCATATCACCCATTCAAGCATGAACAGCTGGAAACCCTGTT
This sequence comes from Lagenorhynchus albirostris, assembly GCF_949774975.1. NCBI lineage: Eukaryota > Metazoa > Chordata > Mammalia > Artiodactyla > Delphinidae > Lagenorhynchus > Lagenorhynchus albirostris. Next base: position 19,397,919 of record NC_083097.1, read on the forward strand.
TAAAATATACGAAATTTCTCTTTGAACTCATCAGGGAGCTTCCAAGATATTTGTCTCACAGAAGATGCTAGGCAGCAAGAGCATCAAAAGAAAGAAAGTGAAAGATAAATTCAATCTCTATTTCCCCTGGAGGATTTCACCGATCTACAAAATGCCCTGAAAGGCTGAGTATATGAACAGAGCTTGCAGGGCACATGGGCTATGAAATCAAAAGTTAAATTTCAAGATTCCTTAAGAATAATGTGGCTGGTAAACAACTGCAAATGAAAGGTAGGCAAGCTAGGCAAATTAGAGCTAGACAAGTTCGCATGAAGACTGAAACCCAAATCTGAGTTAAACCACTTGCTCATTAGATGTATTTGGTCTACCCTTAGCCTAGCTTGACATTTATCCTAAACTTCCTGGCAGAATCAAAGACAAATAAAAAATTTTGTGGCAGAAGATACCATCACCAGAGTCTCAATATTGCTCTATCGTTTTCCACATTTAATTCGAGATTTTGATAAAAAATCAATATGTTCATGTTATTAACACTGCTGCCATTTTCTCAAATGCTACACATTACATGAGGCAGTGCGTTCCCATCTGTGTAAATCACAGCCCGATTTGCCTCACGTTACTCTTAAATTCACCACATGGGAAAGTTTTAGTAAGTGTAATGCTGTAGAACTTACCTCATCACTCACTAGCAGCAATATGGTCCTTGTTGCTATCTGTCCAGCAAGACATACAATTCCAAAATCCCATCATGACATTCTTCTCTCTAGGACCACTTCTTGTACCAATTGCCATGGTCTAGATTTTCCCAGAATCAGAACTTGACAAAAAGATTGAAGTAGTTCATTAGAGAGGTGTTTTCAGGAAACACTAACAGGGAATGAGAAGTGAGATATGTAAGGCAGGGAGCAAATACAAGTTTATCTAGTGGAGAAAGTTAAACTGGAGTTAATCCCACTGAGGAAACCTGTGAAATGGTATAGAACATGATTCTCAGAGTTATTACCCTGAGAAGCAATAAAGATGGAGTATTTGTGCATGAGCCACTATATATTGTTGCCTGTGGGCCCTTCCCAGAGAATGTTGATTCCCCCATGTCTGGCCTGACTCACCTGGGGACTGAGAGGTTCCACAGCTGGTGCAGACCTCAAAGGAGGTGCTGGTAATTGAAAGATGGGCAGTGTATATTAGAGCAGTAATGGCAAGGGGGTTTGGGCTAGGACGAGTCCTCTCCACAGTCCCAAATGTCCTTTGTTCCAGATTGTTTCTTTCACATTACATCTGACTCAAGGATTTAGTCAGCTATGTTTAGTCAGCTCTATTAAAAAGAGACACAATGAGCGTATGTGTGGCTATTCACTCTCTCTCTCTTTAATATTTTTCACCCAGTCTGTTGTGTTTATTTTGGAACACCACAACTTTTGTTTCTTTCCCATAAGCATTGTGCTTAACTGATAGGATTTACTGGAAAAAAATCAATCCATTCATTAATGTTATCAATGTGTATAATGGCCACATGATTTTTGGATCCTGTCACAAGGCTTAGTCACAGGGCTCAAAGACATTCTCAGCTTGATTTTTTACTGATTGGGATAAGAATTGGTCTCCTTTTTCAATCCTGTGTATCTAGGCTTCTCTACTTCCTTCCTACCATGTCTATTTCCAAACTGGTATTCTCTTATTCTGAGAGTCTCCCTTTTTTTATTGCACCATATTTTATAAACTGACTGAAGTTGCCGATGGTGCTAAAATTCTGCTTTTCTACCCTTTACCCCAAAGCTACAAGTTCTTCTTAGTTTAAGAGTCATTATTTGCCTTCCAATTTAAAGCAGGCAAAAATATAGGCGAACACTTCACCATGGCATGATTACCATTCTTCTAGACTCAATTATTATTACCCTTGCTGCTGGACATTCATCTATACAGCCAATTAAACATTTTTTTCTGACATCATGCCACTGCATACAAAAAGGTGAAACAGACATAAACAGGTAATAAGACATGGTGATAGTATACACTGGATACAATGGATGTTTGGATTAAAGAAAGAACAGTGGAAATGATAAGACAATGCCATGTGAAAACTTTCCAGCAGGATTTGTTAATTAGTTAGATTGTAGGAAAAGGAAAGAGAGGTGTTAAAAGTGACTATCAGGTTTTTCTTTGGCACTTTGGAAGATAGTGCCAATTACAATAATGGGGAAAACTGGAAGAACAGAGTTGAAGGTGTGGAAAATACAGAGAGCTTCCTGAAGTCCTCAGTTTTGGTACCTAAATGGATATTTCAATTAGGCAGAGATAGAAGTTTAGAGCTCAAGAGAAGATTGAAGAGTAGGCATATAAATTTGGGAGCTATGACTAGTAGCGATCTCTTTAAGGCTATTCGCCTTTATGAGACCTTGTAGGAAGAAATTATAGATGGAGAAGTGTTGTAAACCAAGCCTCAATCCTAATCCTTCAAAATTATTAGTTCTATCAAAGAAAAATGAAATAGAAAAAAATAAGTTATAATAAATACTCATTGGAAAAGTAGAAAAATATGGTGTGGAGAAATGTTATTTTGTTTGTTTGTTTTGTTTTCTCAGAATAGCTGTACTAGAATGTACAATGAAGAGAAAAATCCCTTTCACATACAGCAAAATAAGGTATTTTCCAGTAGTTGTAAAATTTTAAATTTGCCATAATTCTCCTGTAAGTAAAAGTGCTATGCCTCTAAAAGATTAATTGCTATCCACTTCCTCTGAACAGAAGTTGAAAGATGAACTGTGGAATATGTGGACGTGCATTTGACCAGAGCTGAAAAGCTTCACTAAATTTAAATTTTAAAAATATAACAAAACAATAGAGCAAATCAAGAGAAATTTTATCAGGTAAAATTTGTTTTTGTAGTTGCTTGTAATCATGATTAATATTTTAGATTACAATACAGTGTACAACTTTTAAATACTTGAAAATTGTACTTGTTTATGGTACTCAGATACTGCAAAGTTTTAGGTAAATATTAATATCATAAATGTTTATAATATGTTGGGAGAATAAATCCAATTTTATTATAGTACACGCAATATGCAAGTATTATAAACAAATATATATGTGCGCATGTATGTGTGCACACACACACACATGCTTACACAGAGTTTCACTTCTCTTCATGTGGTCTTTCTTGCCTCAACTTCAAAATCCAGACGAAAAATTCTGCCTTTTAGTTTTCTGACTTTCCTCCTTTCTGTTGCTGATGATGCACATTTTTTTACTTTCCTGTTCCCTTCAGAATCCAGCGATGTACGGTACAAATATCCATTGTGGTAGTAAATGCAACCAATTGTTCTCTGTTAATTCATTAGCTAGATAATATGTTACCTCTCCAAGGATATGTAATGGTTAGCTCTCTCTCTATATCTCTTATAAAAAGCCCACAGGGAAAAGCACTAATGCTGAATATTTAGAAAGATCCAACTGGGAATTAATTTATTCAGGGGAAACTTTCTTAAAGTCCCTTAAATCACATTAATAGAGCTGCTGCCTACCCTAATAATACATAAATCAATCCCACATGTTACAAGTTGGGCAAGGAATGGGAATATTTTCAGTTCAGTTCCTTTTAAGAATGATAGTACACAAAATGCTTTTTGTCATTTTGGTGATGGTATATTTTTCACTATCAAGGTTTTAATAAATAGAATTAGATTGGAAATTTAAATGTTATGGTCGATTTGTAAATAGAATCCCTACTTTTATAGTCATGCATAATAATATATGCATAACGGTTTATGTGGCATATATTAAATGAAAAATAAAACCATACCGGTTTCCCTGGTGGCACAGTGGTTAAGAATCCTCCTGCCAGTGCAGGGGACACAGGTTCAAGCCCCGGTCTGGGAAGATCCCACATGTCGCGGAGCAACTAAGCCCGTGGGCCACAACTACTGAGCCTGCGCTCTAAAGCCCATGAGCCACAACTACTGAGCCTGCGTGCTGCAAGTACTGAAGCCCATGCACCTAAAGCCCGTGCTCCACAACGAGAGAAGCCACCGCAATGAGAAGCCCACACACCGCAACGAAGAGTAGACCCCGCTCTCCGCAACTAGAGGAAGCCAGCACGTAGAAACGAAGAACCAACACAGCCAAAAATAAATAAATAAATTTAAGAAAAAGAAAACTGTACCTAATTTATTTTTGATTAATAGGTAATCTATAACCATCCTCATGATCCTAAGATTTGGCTATATTAATTACTATTTGTGAAAAATGGATGGATACAAGGAAGATGGCTATATTAATATTCTTGTTTTGCTGTAGCTATTTTCTACTTTCAGAATTTCAAAACTTCAACAATCATCTCTATGCAAATGACCATTTGTCTGAGTTCAGGGCATTTTTTTCTGATTATGAGTGGACAATCCACTTGTATTGCTCACCGGAAACTTTATACAATATGGATAAACTTATAATATCATGTTTATTAAAGTTGTTTTAAAAGCAATTTTCTTCTTTTGCTATGCCAATCAAAGTTATTCATTGTTAATTTTTTATTGCACTTTCTTGGTCATGTCCTATATCCAGGCAGTTCTTAAATCTGATTGAAATTATGGTTTAAATACATATCAACCATCTTTCCTCTCCCTTCTACTCCAATTACCATTATGTTATGTAGTCTATGGGGATAACCCCACTGGTATGTTTTCTCAATCAGGTCTGCCCTCCAGGCTGTGGTCTGTAACATAATCAAATGTGAGGTCTTAAATCAACATTCCCCAAGTCTAAGGAAGAGGAGTGTATATGTAAGTCCTGATTAATGATTAAGGCGATAACATAGTACAGAAAGGAAAAGATGAGGTTTTCAGTGGGGAGTCAATTGGATATCCATGGTGGAGGAAGGAATCTATCTTGGCCACTACTTTATACTATATATAAAAAATTAATTCAAGATAGATTCAGATCTAGATGTGAAATGTAAACAATAATAACTTAGAAGAAAATAGAATATTTTTGTGGCCTTGGAGTAGGCAAAGTTTTCTTAAACAGAAAACAAAAAGCTCTAACCTAAAGAGAAAAAGAAATTGATAACTTGGACTGCATTAAGATTAAAAACTCCTATTTATGAAAAGACATAATTAAAAGAGTGCAAAGCAAGGCATGATATTAGAGATAATGACATTGTGCATATTTTCAACAAAGTATGTTTAGACTATACAAAGAATTTCAAGATATGAGTGTGACAAAGACAGAAAGTCCAGTGTGGACTTGGACAAAAGACAAGGGGTTAACAAAATTATGAAGAAAAGACAAATTGAAAACACAATGTTACACTACGACCCACTCAACAGAATGGCAAAAGTGAAAAAGAAAGGCAACGCCAAGTTTGGTGAGGATGTAGGACAGCTGGATTTCTCTTACTGTGATGGTGGGAGTGTATATTGATATAAATACATTGGAAAGCTCATTAGCTGTACCTACTAAAGCAGAACATATGATCAGAAATTTCACACTGAGGTCTATATGCTCCAGAAAAAAATATTTATCATAAGACATACTCCATAGCAGTAATAGTCATAGTAGCCAAAATTTGTAATTTGCCCCAAAGCCCAACAGTGAAATAGGCAAATATATTATTCCCACAATGGAATACTGTACAGCAATCAAAATCATTTCTATTACTGTTGCAGAAAGTAGGTGGATATCCCAAATATAATATTGAACAAAAGAACAAGACACAAAAGAGAAAATTAGTATGATGTCATTTATGTAAAGAACAAAATTTATATATACATACAATGGAACAGTATTCAGCCATAAAAGGGTATGAAATTCTGACACATGATGCAATACGGATGAGCCCTGAAAATGTTAGGTTAAGTGTAATAAGCCAGGTACAAAAGGACAGATAAGGTATGACTGCACCTATATGAAATATCTAGACTAGGCAAATACATAGAGATAGAGAGTAGATTAGAATTTCCAGAGGCTGGGGTGGGTGGGGGGAGTGATGGAGAAGGAAAAGTATTTGCTTAATGGTACAGAATTCGATTTGGGGGGGTAAAAATTTTGGAAATGGATATGGGTGATGGTTGCACAACGTTGTGAATGTTAGTAGCACCACTGAATTGTACACTTTAATATAGTTAAAATAGCATATTTCATGTCATATATACATATGTCATGTTTTATATATATATATAATATTTTACAGCAATAAAATAATTTTAAAAAGAAGAAAATAGTCAAGCAAGTATGCTAAGACTTAACTATCTAATGTTCATTATGAATAGCAAAGAAATATTGTTAAATTTAAACAAACTATGTGTTGCACAACCACTGTTTTGTTTTACAAATTATATGTATACAGCTGAAAAAGAAAAATTTACACCAAAAGATTTTTCTAGGGAGTGACTTTTATTTCTGTTGATCGCTTACTTGTATTGTCTCAGTTTTTTACAGCACAAAGATGTATTACTTTTATAAACAGGAAAATAAAAGTTTTGGATTCAAACAAGCAAACAAACAAAATCTGTGCTCTTAAAAGTATGGACAGTGGTTATCCATGGAACTTGGTAATGAATGAAAGGAAGTGTAAGAAGGGATATTTTGCTTTTTGATATGGGTGTTGGTCATGCAAGAATGTTTATTTTCAACCATACACTTATAATATGTATATTTTATGTATGCATATTGTACTTTAAGAATATTTTAAAATAAGTAGGGTGTACTCTGTTAATAAGGGGCATTCATAAATAATAAAATGTTCTAACTGCATTTTAGATGTATTGATCACATTTATAATAAGCAGCCTCTTCATTTTTCAAATGAAATATTCTCTTAAAAAATCTTTGTTCATCTTTCAAATGGAAAGTTCTCTTAAATACTGTGGGTCTCATTTTACTCCCTTCTCTCTATTTGTCTATTCAACTTAAATAGTTCTGACATATAATGGGCAGACCTTGCATCAGGTACAGGATATAAAGGCTGACAGTTTGCTCCAACATGGTCTTTACTTAGACCCTCACAGAAAAAAAATGGCGCTTATCTGAAGTAGACAGCAGAAGTAGACAACAGCAGAAGTAGAAAAAAATTCAGCAGAAGTAGACAAAAAAGCAGAAGTAGACAAAGATTCAGGTTAGTGTTAAGAAAGCAAAACCTGGTATGTTAAGAGAGATGACAGAGACAAAGTGTGTTGGTACATTAGCAGGAAAATTTTTCTAAAAACTATCATATAAGTTACAGTTTGAAAGTTAATAATTAGTTGGCATGCAAAGAATATGATAGGAATGGGGAGTGAATATCTGGATAAAAATACTTTATATGTGTGACAAGAGAAGAAAATCAACTAGAGGACAGTTACATGAGAGATGGTTCAAGGGCGAAGAAGGAAAGCAATTTAGGTCTCATTAAAGAGTGATTTGTCTGTAAGATCTTTAAGATTTTAAGAAAGCTAATGATATATACACTGACGTTTTTAGAAGATGTCTCAGAATGCTGTATGGAGAATAGATGTAAGTGGACAAGTGCGGATCATGGAGAATAAATCAGGAAGCATTGCAGCTGTGTAGCCAACAGCAATTGGTGTCATTGACTTTGGTAGTGTGGATCGAGAAAATATGCACACTCTCAATATATTCTCAAAAATATGTATGTTTGAGATATTTTGGGGGAGACTAAATGAATGAAAATTAGTGACAAGATAGAGGTTTGATGAATCATAAGTTGATGGCTTGAGAAAATAGCTGATAATGGAAAACTAAGAAAGGAACAGATGTGGTAGTCAAAATTTTAATAAAAAACAATTGTAGTTATAACCAGTGCCTCTCTAAAGAGTTGTGAATTCTTGTCAGACATCTAAATGAGATGTCAAATATGAAGTTGGTTATATACATAAGACATGCAGAAAAAAAGATTGAGTTTAGATATATATACATTAGGAATTATACACAGTATTAAAAAACATGGCCTGGATGAGATAATCTAGGAAAGATATCGGAGAGATAAAAGTAGAGGACTCAAAATCCAAAAATTTATAAACAGCAAAACAAAATTACAAACAAACAAAACAGAAACTAAAAACATTCATGGGTCAAGGAGAGACAGAAAAACAAGAAAGAAAAGAAGTGGCTAGAGAGGTAAGAGGCAAATTGAAGAGTATTGTTGTCATAGAAACTGAAAAACACACAGTGGTTCAAGACAGAGCTAATGGCCCTCTGCTGTGAAAGCTCCAAGGAGGCCAAGGAAAAGGACTGAGGAAAAGCAAAACAGAAACTTCCTCTGCTGCCTTTATGGATGATTAAGTGTGCACATAATACCTCAGAGTGAGCAAACCCCAATTCGTACCCTTAAACAAACAAAACACAAGGTCCCCCTGTCTAGTTATATGTAGTCTTTCAATCAATGCAACTTGGAGTCTTCTATATAAGTTAGACTTCGTAAACCAGCTTTACTCTGACTTTTGTAATGTTGATCTCCAAAGATATGTAACCACTTAGACAGATATGATAATAATGTGAACTTTTCTTTTTCATCATGAACAGACTTCTTATAAATCTACCAATTTAAGCAATCTGGTCATTGTTACTTTGAATAAAGATTGCATTTTTTATTTGGTTGGGACCGTCTTGCTACTATCCCAGTCTTTCTTTGCAGGTAAATCTCCCTGATGTCCTTTCCACCAATTAGTTTTCCTCTCCTTTGACAGTTCTGCAGATTCTTCCCAAATGCCCAGTGGACTCAGCTACAAGAGATGATTAAATTGTTTTTTTAACAGAGTCACTAAAGGCGGCTTGCTCCAGGGCTGTGTGATTCAAATGGATTTCTTGTGACAATAGAATTCTTACACTCATGAACTGGATATGGTACTATTCTAAAGTGGCCCCTTCTTTAAAACGAACCACTCTATTTATATTAATATGAATATTTATATCCAAGAAGCATTAAGTACATATTCAGTGGTTATAAAAATAGTTGGTAGTAACTGAAAATATACAACAATACAATTTTGCAGAATGTCCTTTGACTGGCTTTAAAATATTCTGAAATACAATTATTGGCAAAATTGAAAAATTTCATATGCATTGGCATAAAACTATTTTATTGAATAAACATTTCCTTAAGTGTGCTGATAAATATTAATTAGGGCAATCTGCTTTTAAAATTTTTATTTTTAGTAATGGTACTTTGCTCTGTTGGGTCAAAAATATCGTGGCATTTTCTTCTACAAAAATTATTACCCATTGCTTCTAAATATTTTTTGCTTTTCCTTATATTTAAAAGATCCAGCCTTAAAATTAATATTCAAAGACATATTGCAGCCTGTGAGGTAATGTTTTTCATTCTGTCTTGCAAAAATATATGCAGCATTTTTGGTTTTAAAGGTATGAAAATAAAAATTGTCTAAAATCTTCTCTAAGAAGTGAATATGTAGCAAATAATAGTCTTGAAGTTAAATAGGTATTTTTCTTTTTTTTTTAACATCTTTATTGGAGTAAAATTGCTTTACAATGGTGTTAATTCCTGCTGTATAACAAAGTGAATCAGCTATACATATACATATATCCCCATATCCCTTCCCTCTGCGTCTCCCTCCCACCCCCCAATCCCACCCCTCTAGCTGGTCACAAAGCACCGAGCTGATCTCCCTGTGCTATGCAGCTGCTTCCCACTAGCTATCTTAAATAGGTATTTTCTCACCATCATGTAAACATTGTTTGTGATGGGAAGTCTTTTTCCAACTTTCAAACATAAAAAACTAATACTAATACTCTCTGATATTAACTTATTGCTATTTCCTTTTACTTTTCAAAGCATTTTCTGAAAGTAGCCTGTTTCTACCTCTCTTTTTGGTAAACTGCAGAATAAATCCCAGAAAAATAGAATGGGTGTCAGTTACCCAACATTATCAGTGCTCTAAAACGCTAAGCCTCCTAAATAACGTGTTTCTTCTCTGACTGCTGATCCTGGGCCAATTATACATACATACATACACACACATACATAATGCTTTAGTCATTATTCCCAAAGTGTTGTATGAAAGAAACATTATGAAAGGAGGAAAAGCCCCTTAAAATAGTTTAAAATGGATATAACATAATTTGAGCTGAAAAGTGTCTTTAAGTTTGTTTTTTTTGTTTTTTGTTTGTTTTTTTTGTTTTTTGTTTTTTTTTTGTGGTACGCGGGCCTCTCACTGTTGTGGCCTCTCTTGTTGGGGAGCATAGGCTCCAGACGCGCAGGCTCAGCAGCCATGGCTCACGGGCCCAGCCACTCCGCGGCAAGTGGGATCTTCCCGGACCGGGGCACGAACCTGTGTCCTCTGCATCAGCAGGCAGACCCTCAACCACTGCGCCACCAGGGAAGCCCAGTGTCTTTAAGTTTTAAGCATGAACTGCATTGGAATCTAATCATAGTTAGTGAAATTCTGTAACAATAGATTATGAGATTTAGTACATAATCATTCTTTCTTGTAAAATATAAAATGAGATTGTACATTATAAATGAAAATATATCAGATTTCATTGGTTATAAAGCTTTACTTGTATAAGACAATATTAATGTTAAAAATAATAATAAAATATTCAGATGGAGGAAAATCTGTGGGAGAGGAAGATGATGCATAAAACAGTCTTCTCTTTTCTTAAGATGACTCTTCAATGTATGAAAATTGTTTTCTGAAGAATTTATTTATAAATCTGTGTACCTACTTTTAAGAAATGCAATGTTTGTTATTGAGTAGATATTAGAAGACACCAAGCTTATACTAGGTCCACCAGAAGGAGTAAGAACAGAAATCTTCCTAAGCATAATTTTTTTTTTTTTTTTTGCAGTACGCAGGCCTCTCATCTTTGTGGTCTCTCCCGTTGCAGAGCACAGGCTCCGGACGCGCAGGCTCAGCGGCCATGGCCCACGGGCCCAGCCACTCCGCAGCATGTGGGATCCTCCCAGACCGGGGCACGAACCCGCATCCCCTGCATCGGCAGGCGCACTCTCAACCACTGCGCCAACAGGGAAGCCCTTAAGCATAAATCTTTATCTAAGAACACCGGCATTACAAAACAAATTTGGCTTCCAGTGTATTAATTTCTCGAAATCGCCCTCCTCATGCAGTGAGCACATTATGGCTGCATATATTTCTATGTACAAGTGTAAAAGGAAGAGAAAACATTCAGACCATTAAAACACAAGCAGCAGCAACAAAAGCCTCAGCTCCTTCTACATTCAGGTATATGGATTATGAGCTGTAATATGTCATTTGAAATACCTGTGTGATTTGTTAGGGCCATCATGGCTTGTAACTACCAGAAAGTTTAATGTTTCAATTTCCTGTGGTTTAACACCACCTTAAAGTTGTCAGATATCAAATGGTTCACCTGATTCAATGAGTTACTGGCATTTAGAACCTTCACTGTGAGTTCAATACTAGGCTTGTACTTAACGTTGGTGTCTTTTTAAATTTTTTCTCTGCATTGAACATCATAGAAGTAACTAATCTTGATATTTAATAGATAATTTATTTCTACCAATTTCACCAGTAATATGAGCTAAATTTGCCTTGTGAGGGCTATACATCCTTTAAAAACCCCATAAAGTACAAATGTCTAGTACAAATGCTCATGATAATAAGCATGTGATGGCACTGTCTAGTAAGAGAAATTAGAAAACATGATTTCATATGTGAGTTCTGTGTATGTTGATTAGAGATTCAAATACCTCTGCTTGATGGGTCTGTGCTGCAGAATTCCATCTCTGTCCAAAACTACAGAGTGCTAATGTGTGAACGTGAAATTTTTAATGTAAAGTTGTATTTGGGAGGCTCCAACTTCCATTAGAAAAGAGTTCAATGGGGCTTCCCTGGTGGCGCAGTGGTTGAGAGTCCGCCTGCCGATGCAGGGGACGTGGGTTTGTGCCCCGGTCCGGGAAGATCCCACATGCTGCAGAGTGGCTGGGCCCATGAGCCATGGCCGCTGAGCCTGTGTGGCCGGAGCCTGTGCTCCACAACGGGAGAGGCCACAACAGTGAGAGGCCCACGTACCGCAAAAAAAAAAAAAGAAAAGAGTTCAATGACCTCACTCATTGACCTGAGCAATTGTCAGTACTGGTGAGTTAACCAACACTAGTGATAAATACTAATTTGTGTATTTATATTTAAATATCAAATAAGTCATTTGAATTATATGGTAATTAAATTATGTATTTAATGAAATATTTAACATAACTATAGTAATTCAATATTCCCTTACTACATGCCAGGCATTATACAGCTTAAAAACTTTATCTCATTTAATTCTTCACACAATTCTACAGTGTAGGTTTTATTACTGTTACCATTTTATAGATAAGGAGAATAAGGCTTAAAAATTAAGTAACATTCCAGTAGTCACATATCTGGTAAATTGTGGTTTCAGGATTCCAGTTACACTGTGTTACTTCTAGAACAGATTGACTGTGCTTGCAATACTTCTCAGAACACCTTATTAAGATCTAATCATATTTACCTATTTTATTAGTTACCAGACAGACTTCTATGGCATGTATCTTTAAAAGAAACAAAAAAAAAAAAAACAAAAAACACTCCATGTGACTTAATTATAAAAAGTTTAAGGCTACTTTTATATTGGAATAAAACTCAGTAATAAATTATAATATAGAAAAAAGTTTGGATTTAAACAATATATAGTTGGGGAAATACTATACCTCAATATGCATAGCAGAACATTAAGTTAAGGTAGAAAAGAAATGTTGCAGACTACCCTGGCTGTGAAGCACAAATGCATTCACATGGATGTTTATAAGTTCTTCCACATTTATTGGGCCTCTAACACATTATAGTTCTATTTTGTGATTTTTTTTTGACACACTTGACTCATAAATATTGTATAATGAAAAATTTAGACCACTTATGGAATGTCAGAACCTCCTAGACAGGCTAGGTTTCACATATACTCTACAGAACCCACATGTTTAGCAATCATCTTTATACCTATATTTATATTTACAGATCACACTAATGGTCTGAATGAGTCTTCCAAAATTCATATATTGAAATGTTAATGTCCGAGGTGATGGTATTAGGAGGTGGAGCCCTTGGGAGGTAATTAGGCCATGAGGATGAAGACCTCATGAATGGGATTAGTGCCCTTGTAAAAGACACCCCAGAGAGCTTTGTCACCACTTCCCCTGTGTGAGGATGCAATAAGAAGATGGCAGTATGTAACCTGAAAGGGGGCATTCACAAGAAAAGGAGCATCGACCATGCTGGTATCCTGATCTTGCACTTTCAGTCTCCAGAATTGTGAAAAATAAACTTCTGTTGTTTATAAGTCACCCAGACTATGTTACTTTGCTACAGCAGCCAGAACCGAGAAAGATGATGTCTATGTATACACAGATAGACTTCTCCCACAATAACCTATTACTGAGCTTCAGTTCAATACACATGATAGCTTTGCATTATTTATAGTTAAATCACATGACCCAACTCAGTTCAGTCATAATCTGTCTTTTTCTCCTGGGAATTTTGAGTTGAGCTGAACATGAATGGGAAGCAGTTAAAGATGAGTCAGTACTTAGAAGAATGCAGAAACTAATTCCTTTCCCACAGGGTTTTTACATCCTTTCTGAAAGGTGTATATAATAAAATGTATCTATATTCTTTGAAGGCTTTCCTATTCTTTATCATTCCACTATTTTCTTTTCTTTTCTGGAAACTATATTTTCTGTTACTTAAATCCAAAATATTCTACTGATACAACATACCATAGAACACAATTTTATTGTTTTCAAAATTTCCTCAAATTCTTTTAATTAACATTTATTAAACACTCATGTAGGCAAAACTATAAAATGGAAACTAAGCTTAAACCCATAAATTGAATGCAAAACATGAGACTAAATTGAAAGAAGCTTAAAATAGGAGAAACTGCATTAACCAATCAACATAAATTAATTAGGTTAACAAACAATTACTAAGCCCCTATTTTGTGCCAGTTGTATATTTAACCTATACTTTTGTGACAAAGCACTCTATTTATAGAACAGATACTTAGCATTAAGGGATATTCTGGAGATAAATGACTACGAAGTTAGTTTATTCAGGTATGGATTTATATGCTTTCAGTGAAAAAATACATCGTTTCAACAGGCATTTGCTAAATTTCTATTGTATAGTCCAGAATTTTAAATGTAGTTTATGTGAAAACCAAACTGTAAATCCTTTAATATAGTATGAATTTAATGTTTTATGGAAAAGAACATGTTTTCCATAACACTATACAATGTACACCTCACCAAAATATAGATACCATATATCTATTATTTCCTTATCTCTATATTATAATTATATACATTTTGACTTTGTTGTTTTGCATGGTCCAAGCTAAAGGAAGTGAGTTCCCCTTGAAGCAGACCTCTAAGTGGGACCAACTAAAAAATAGCATGCACAGTTAAACAAACCGGAGTTTGAGGTTATTGGGGTGCTTCCCTGTCCCTGAAGTCCTACGGATCCACTCTTCTAGAGGGAAGAGACTATGAAGCAGCCGCCCGGCACCACTTTTCCATTCAAGTATTTGCTCTAAGGAGGATGGGAATCTGAGAAGCTGAGCAAAAACTTGAAGTTGAGAGACTGACAAAATTACCAGAGTTTTAGACAGTTGCATAGGGTTAATGAGAGGACACAAACTGGAATTCAAGGCCAACCTGGGAGGAGAGTCCCAGACTACACACCGTAATGGCAGGTGGGACCCTGAACCGGAAATAGGCCAGCACTCACAGTTATTGAAATCAGCTTCAGATCAGGGTAGTCTCGGTTCAGGTTATCCACCGCTGCTTAATTGACTCTCAGAGCAAACTGTTTTGGAGAAAAAAAAAATTAGAGTTTTAAATGTCATGCAACGCTTCACACATAATTTCTGGGTCTTTTGCAAAAATAATCAGGCATGCAACAAGAAAATAACTAAAAGCGAACCAAAAGGGAGAAAAAAACAGAAACAGAAATATCATAGTAAAACTGCCAAAGACAAAGACAAAGCAGAAAATTATAAAGGCAGCCAGAAAATAATATAAAAGAAGCCAGAAAAAAGGCACATTGCCTTCAAAGAAAGACTCCCCAAAGAAACAATAGAAGCCAGCAGACAATGGACTGATATCTTTGAAATGCCGACCTAGAATTCAAGACCCTGTGAAAATATCATTCATAAATGAAGACAAAGTAAATTTTCAGAAAGAGAATTGGGAGAAGTCAGCTGTGTAAGGTTGTGATTAGAGGAAATGCTACAGGAATATTTTCTGGCATTGGACAGAGAGAACCATGGCGATAGAGGAGAAATGTCATAGTAAATATGAGGGTGGATCAAATGAAATTTAACTAAAGAAATAATCATGTCTTGTGGAGCTTTATGTATAATATTTATGCATCTAATACATTAAATACATGCATATATATGTATGTATTGAGAGAGAGAGATTAAGGTGTATATACACAATAAAATGAAAGACATGGGGAAATAATTGGATAAAAATCATTCTAAGAATCCTAAGATCCTTACATTGTCTTCAGTGTGGAAACGTTCTAATTTCATTTTATGCTTAATGAGTCAAGGTGACATAAATTTTAGGTGAATAATCGATTAAAATAAAACAATTAAGAACTCAAGTTATTAACAGCTATTTTATTGTATCTCATGGTAGATCTTGAGATTTTATTATCTGGATTTCTTTGTATTTCTCTACCCTTTACAATGTTCATTTTTTCCCTACATTGTTTATTCCAGAATGTTCTCATTCTAGAATTATCTGACATGGATGTAATAGTTGACATATATTTTTTAGATTCTACAATGATATGCTTCACCAGAAACACCAAGTTTCAATGGCTTACAGCAGCAAACATTTATTTCTCTTACTTATGGGTACGTATTGGATTAGTTGTGCCCCACAAGTCACTCATTCTGAGATTCACAGCAACCTGGGATACTCTCTTTTCAATGTAGATGGTAGAAAGCTAAAAGCATAAAATTAGAGCTACAAAAGCACATTGTGAGCAGAGGCTCATGTCATGTCTCCTAACATCTTATTATTGGCCACAGTAATCATATGGCCAGTCCCTTATCAATGTGGTGTGGCTTTAAGGTCTGCACTGTCTTCTGGAGGCACTTTGAAGCCCTACGGCAAAGGATGCAGATGTATAGTGTTATTAAAAGAAGGGAGCGAGGAGTTGGGACAATCCAATACATCATACAATTTCAACTCATTTGTACACATGATTCATTGTTACTTTCTTGAGGAATCATACCCAGGATTCCACAGTCTAGGTACTATAATGCAATATATTCAAGCAGTGTAGCATTTTATCCTCTATTAAAACCATGTACCATTTTAACACAGCTGTTTTATTGTTTTTCTTGCCCATTAATATATGCTTGTTTGGGACAAGCTCTGAACATATGTATATGTGTGTTTAATTTATATATAAATTTGTATAAATTGCATATATTTTAAAAATTAGTTGAATTTTTACGGACATCTGTAGAAACCTGCACTCTACTATAACATTTTCCTTTTCTTAACTTACAGAAATATCTATACTATAAGCTATATTTGATTTCCTGAATTTAGGGTAAAACACTGAAAGTCTAAGCAGGCAATCCAAACATATAAAATAATGAATATAATATCCAAAATTAGGAAGATATGGATTTTCTTAGAATGAATTATCTCATTATACTTTTCATAGCTATAGGAACATCTGGAGAAAATTATAGTGCACTATTATGTAGATATAATTTCCCTGAATTTCAAATAAAATTCTATAAGTTCTCATGAGAAGACTAACGATATAAAGTAATAAAATTGACATGTACACTATTAGAAAAATAAAAGTTTTGAAAAAGTTTTGCAATCTGATATAATAGCTCTAGTATATCTAGTCTATATATATCTAGTATATCTATACACTCAGAATTTTTTTACTTAATTGAGAGAAGGAATGAAATTCTTAGGAAATAAAACCTTACTTGCGGGGGGCGATCGGGAAGATGGCGGAAGAGTAAGACACGGAGATCACCTTCCTCCCCACAGATACACCAGAAATACATCTACACATGGAACAACTCCTACAGAACACCTACTGAACACTGGCAGAAGAACTCAGACCTCCCAAAAGGCAAGAAACTCCCCACGTACCTGCACAGGACAAAAGAAAAAAGAATAAACAGAGATAAAAAGATAGGGACGGGACCTGCACCAGAGGGAGGGAGCTGTTAAGGAGGAAAGGTGTCCACACACTAGAAGTGCCTTCGCGGGCAGAGACTGCGGGTAGCGGAGGGGGGAAGCTTTGGAGCCTCGGAGGAGAGCACAGCAACAGGGGTGCAGAGGGCAAAGTGGAGAGATTCCCGCACAGAGGATCGGTGCCGACCGGCACTCACCAGCCCGAGAGGCTTGTCTGCTCACCTGCTGGGGCGGGCAGGGCTGGGATCTGAGACTCTGGCTTCAGTCGGAGCAGGGAGAGGACTGGGGTTGGCGGGTGAACACAGCCTGCAGGGGGTTAGTGCACCACGCTAGCCGGGAGGGTGTCCAGGGAAAAGTCTGGACCTGCTGAAGAGGCAAGAGACTTTTTCTTCCCTCTTTGTTTCCTGGTGCGAGAGGAGAGGGGTTTAAGAGCGCTGCTTAAAGGAGCTCCAGAGACGCGCGAGGCACGGCTAAAAGTGCGGACCCCAGGGACGGGCATGAGACGCTAAGGCTGTTACTGCCGCCACCAAGAAGCCTGTGTGCGAGCACAGGTCACTATCCACACCCCGCTGCCGGGAGCCTGTGCAGCCCACCACTGCCAGGGTCCCGGGATCCAGGGACAACTTCCCCGGGAGAATGCACGGCGTGCCTCAGGCTGGTGCAATGTCACGCTGGCCTCTGCCTCCGCAGGCCCGCCCCGCACTCCGTGCCCCTCCCTCCTGCCCCCCCACCGGCCTGAGTGAGCCAGATTCCCCGAAGCAGCTGCTCCTTTAACCCCGTCCTGTCTGAGCGAAGAACAGACGCCCTCCAGCGACCCACACGCAGAGGCGGGTCCAAATCCAAAGCTGAGCCCCTGGGAGCTGTGAGAACAAAGAAGAGAAAGGGAAATCTCTCCCAGCAGCCTCAGAAGCAGTGGATTAAAGCTCCACAATCAACTTGATGTACCTGCATCTGTGGAATACCTGAATAGACAACGAATCATCCCAAATTGAGGAGGTGGACTTTGAGAGCAAGATTTATTATTTTTTCCCCTTTTCCTCTTTTTGTGAGTGTGTATGTGTATGCTTCTGTGTGAGATTTTGTCTGTATAGCTTTGCTTTCACCATTTGTCCTAGGGTTCTATCTGGCCGTTTTTTATTTTTTTCCTCTTTTTAAAAAAAATATTTTTCTTAATAATTAGTTTTTAATACTTTTATTTTATTTTATCTTACTTTACTTTATTTTATCTTCTTTCTTTCCTTCCTTCCTTCCTTCTTTCTTTCTTTCTTTCTTTCTTTCTTTCTTTCTTTCTACTTTTTCTCCCTTTTATTCTGAGTCATGTGGATGAAACGCTCTTGGTGCTACAGCCAGAAGTCAGTGCAGTGCCTCTGAGGTGGAAGAGCCAACTTCAGGACACTGGTCCACAAGAGACCTCCCAGCTCCACGTAATATCAAACAGCAAAAATCTCCCAGAGATCTCCATCTCAACACCAGCACCCAGCTTCACTCAACGACCACCAAGGTACAGTGCTGGACACTGTATGCCAAACAACTAGCAAGACAGGAACACAACACCACCCATTAGCAGAGAGGCTGCCTAAAATCATAATAAGTCCACAGACACCCCTAAACACACCACCAGAAGTGGACCTGCCCAACAGAAAGATAAGATCCAGCTTCATCCACCAGAACACAGGCACTCGTCCCCTCCACCAGAAAGCCTACACAACCCACTGAACCAACCTTAGCCACTGGGGACAGACACCAAAAACAACAGGAACTATGAACCTGCAGCCTGCAAAAAGGAGAGCCCAAACACAGTAAGATAAGCAAAATGAGAAGACAGAAAAACACACAGCAGATGAAGGAGCAAGATAGAAATCCACCAGACCTAACAAATGAAGAGGAAATAGGCAGTCTACCTGAAAAAGAATTCAGAGTAATGATAGTAAAGATGATCCAAAATCTTGGAAATAGAATAGAGAAAATGCAAGAAACATTTAACAAGGACCTAGAAGAACTAAAGATGAAACAAGCAACAATAAACAACACAATGAATGAAATTAAAAATACTCTAGATGGGACCAATAGCAGAATAACTGAGGCAGAAGAACGGATTAGTGACCTGGAAGATAAAAGAGTGGAAATAACTACTGCAGAGCAGAATAAAGAAAAAAGAATGAAAAGAACTGAGGACAGTCTCAGAGACCTCTGGGACAACATTAAACGCACCAACATTCGAATTATAGGGGTTCCAGAAGAAGAAGAGAAAAAGAAAGGGACTGAGAAAATATTTGAAGAGATTATAGTTGAAAACTTCCCTAATATGGGAAAAGAAATAGTTAATCAAGTCCAGGAAGCACAGAGAGTCCCATACAGGATAAATCCAAGGAGAAATATGCCAAGACACATATTAATCAAACTGTCAAAAATTAAATACAAAGAAAACATATTAAAAGCAGCAAGGGAAAAACAACAAATAACACCCAAGGGAATCCCCATAAGGTTAACAGCTGATCTTTCAGCAGAAACTCTGCAAGCCAGAAGGGACTGGCAGGACATATTTAAAATGATGAAGGAGAAGAACCTACAACCAAGATTACTCTACCCAGCAAGGGTCTCATTCAGATTTGATGGAGAAATTAAAACCTTTACAGACAAGCAAAAGCTGAGAGAGTTCAGCACCACCAAACCAGCTTTACAACAAATGCTAAAGGAACTTCTCTAGGCAAGAAACACAAAAGAAGGAAAAGACCTACAATAACAAACACAAAACAATTAAGGAAATGGGAATAGGAACATACATATTGATAATTATCATAAATGTAAATGGACTAAATGCTCCCACCAAAAGACACAGTCTGGATGAATGGATAAAAAAAACAAGACCCATATATATGGTGTCTACAAGAGACTGACTTCAGACCTAGAGACACATACAGACTGAAAGTAAGGGGATGGAAAAGGATATTCCGTGCAAATGGAAACCAAAAGAAAGCTGGAGTAGCAATTCTCATATCAGACAAAATAGACTTTAAAATAAAGACTATCAGAAGAGACAAAGAAGGACACTACATAATGATCAAGGGATCGATCCAAGAAGAAGATATAATAATTGTAAATATTTATGCAACCAACATAGGAGCACCTCAATACATAAGGCAAATACTAACAGCCATAAAAGGGGAAATCAAGGGTAACACATTCATAGCAGGGGACTTTGGGCTTCCCTGGTGGCACAGTGGTTGAGAGTCTGCCTGACAATTCAGGGGACACTGGTTCATGCCCCGGTCTGGGAAGTTCCCACATGCTGCGGAGCGGCTGGGCCCATGAGCCATGGCAGCTGGGTCTGTGCGTCCGGAGCCTGTGCTCCACAAGAGGAGAGGCCACAGCAGAGAAAGGACCGCATGCCGCACCCCCAAAACAAACAAACAAACATAGTAGGGGACTTTAACACCCCACTTTCGCCAATGGACAGATCATCCAAAATGAAAATAAATAAGGAAACACAAGCTTTAAATGATACATTAAAAAAGATGGACTTAATTGATATTTATAGGACATTCCATCCAAAAACAACAGAATACACATTTTTCTCAAGTGCTCATGGAACATTCTCCAGGATAGATCATATCTTGGGTCAAAAATCAAGCCTTGGTAAATTTAAGAAAATTGGAATTGTATCAAGTATCTTTTCCAACCACAGTGCTATGACACTAGATATCAATTACAGGAAAAGATATTTAAAAAATAAAAACACACGGAGGCTAAACAATACACTACTTAATAACGAAGGGATCACTGAAGAAATCAGAGAGGAAATCAAAAAATATCTAGAAACAAATGACAATGGAGACACGACGATCCAAAAACCTATGGGATGCAGCAAAAGCAGTTCTAAGAGGGAAGTTTATAGCAATACAATCCTACCTTAAGAAACAGGAAACATCTCAAATAAACAACCTAACCTTGCACCTAAAGCAACTAGAGAAAGAAGAGCAAAAATACCCCAAAGTTAGCAGAAGGAAAGAAATCATAAAAATCAAATCAGAAATAAATGAAAAAGAAATGAAGGAAATGGTAGCAATGATCAATAAAACTAAAAGCTGTTTCTTATAGAAGATAGACAAAATTGATAAACCATTAGCCAGACTCATCAAGAAAAAAAGGGAGAAGACTCAAATCAATAGAATTAGAAATGAAAAAGGAGAAGTAACAACTGACACCGCAGAAATACAAAAGATCATAAGAGATTACTACAAGCAACTGTATGGCAATAAAATGGACAACCTGGAAGAAATGGACAAATTCTTAGAAATGCACAACCTGCCAAGACTGAATCAGGAAGAAATAGAAAATATGAACAGACCAATCACAAGCACTAAAATTGAAAATGTGATTAATTATCTTCCAACAAACAAAAGCCCAGGACCAGATGGCTTCACAGGCAAATTCTATCAAACCTTTAGAGAAGAGCGAACACCTATCCTTCTCAAAATCTTCCAAAATATAGGAGAGGGAGGAACACTCCCAAACTGATTCTACGAGGCCACCATCACCATGATAACAAAACCAGACAAGGATGTCACAAAGAAAGAAAACTACAGGCCAATATCACTGATGAACATAGATGCAAAAATCCTCACCAAAATACTAGCAAACAGAATCCAACAGCACATTAAAAGGATCATACACCATGATCAAGTGGGGTTTATTCCAGGAATGCAAGGATTCTTCAATAAATGCAAATCAATCAACGTGATACACCATATTAACAAATTGAAGGAGAAAAAACATATGATAATCTCAATAGATGCACAGAAAGCTTTCGACAAAATTCAATACCCATTTATGATAAAAACCCTGCAGAAAAGTAGGCATAGAGGGAAATTTCCTCAACATAATAAAGGCCATATATGACAAACCCATCATTAATCATTAGAGAAATGCAAATCAAAACTACAATGAGATATTATCTCACACCAGTCAGAATGGCTATCATGAAAAAATCTAGAAACAATAAATGCTAGAGAGGGTGTGGAGAAAAGGGAACACTCTTGCACTGCTGGTGGGAATATGAATTGGTACAGCCACTATGGAGAATGGTATGGAGGTTCCTTAAAAAACTACAAATAGAACTACCATATGACCCAGCAATCATACTACTGGGCATATACCCTGAGAAAACCATAATTCAAAAAGAGTTATGTACCAAAATGTTTGTTGCAGCTCTATTTACAGTAACCAGGAGATGGAAACAACCTAAGTGTCCATCATCGGATGAATGGATAAAGAAGATGTGGCACATATATACAATGGAATATTATTCAGCCATAAAAAGAAACAAAATTGAGCTATTTGTAATGAGGTGGATGGACCTAGAGTCTGTCATACAGAGTGAAGTAAGTCAGAAAGAGAAAGACAAATACCGTATGCTAACACATATATATATGGAATTTAAGAAAAAAAAATATCATGAAGAACCTAGGGGTAAGATAGGAACAAAGACACAGACCTACTAGAGAATGGACTTGAGGATATGGGGAGGGGGAAGGGTAAGCTGTGACGAAGTGAGAGAGTGGAGTGGACATATATACCCTACAAAACGTAAGATAGATAGCTAGTTGGAAGCAGCCACATAGCACAGGGAGATCAACTTGGTGCTCTGTGACCACCTAGAGGAGTGGGATAGGGAGGGTGGGAGGGAGGGAGATGCAAGAGGGAAGAGATATGGGAACATATGTATATGTATAACTGATTCACTTTGTTATAAAGCAGAAACTAACAGACCATTTTAAAGCAATTATAATCCAATAAAGATGTAGAAAAAAAAACCTTATTTGCCACGATAATCTAATGTTGTACATGGCACTTTTTTACTTAAAATATTTTGTTTAGTTTTTAGCTTATTTTCTTCTCTTGTCATTATTATTTGACCCAGAGAGTACATATCTGTCTATCTATCTATATCTATCTATATAGAGATAGATATAGATACATCGATATCACAATTATTTCTCCAAAGATCTATAGGCTTTAAAAAGAAAAGTTTGTGTCACCTTTTGATAATTTATTTCTTTATATTTGAATAACATTTAAATTTAACGATTGTCTTCAAAACATGGTGAATATAAACAAACTAGATGTCATTACCTATAGGTATGTATAGACCCTTCAGTTTATATTTATATACTTCTGAGATTAATAATTAATATCTAACTCTTATGCTATCTATTAGGCTCTCCTTTAGACTCTTAGTTTCGTTAGGGCAGGGAATGGTTATGCTTGGTGCATCCTTAATGACTAGCACTGAGAAAGGCGCATAGCAGGGACTCAATACATATTTAAGAGATGATTAAATATGGGGGCTTATTTCAATATGAATTTTAAAAATTCATGAAACTGTATATTGAATACTCAGGTGTCAAATGAATTTCATTTTAGTTTTCTTAAAAAAAATTATTGGAGTATAATTACTTTACAATGTATTAGTTTCTGCTGTAAAATGAAATGAATCAGCTATTGTATACATAGATCTCCTCATTCAGGGAATTAATATAATAAAAACTGTTACACATATCTTCTGTACATATTTTCATTTTATAAAAATATTTTTATATATTTTTGAATTTTTACTATATGCATTTTTGTTGCAGCTGTCAGTGGTGTGGCCCTTCATTTTCCAGTCCAGTGGTGGTGAGGTCCTGGCTGACCAATGAGAAAAGCCCTGAACTTGACACCATAATGACAGAAAACAGGTCTGCACAAGAGCAAACAGATATTTTTAACACATGTAACCAGTGAAAGCTGAGCTTTCATAATTTATAAATAACTCCTCAAATCGATTAGAACAGTAAAAACTATCTAACAAAAATGGGAAAGAAATGTAAAAAGAAAGTTTATATACATGGAAACTTGAATTTTTAATTAACACATAAATAAATACCCGAGTTCATCAGCATCAGCAAAATGTCAACCTTAAAAATGAGATATCATTCCACATCAGACACACAAAAATTTAAAAGTTAGCCAAAAGAAAATCTTTGTAAGCCTGTAGCAATGTGAACTGTCATATACTGATGGAAGCATAAATATGTACAATTTTGGCAGCCTATCATCAATATTTAGTAAAGATGAATTTGTGCACAGATTTTTTATATTTTTTATATAGCAAATCCATATATATGCATATAAACAGAGCTTTCTGTTACACAAAATGTCCATGTATCAATTTCTACAATAACTAAAACATGAAAACAACTTAAATTCATCACCTACAGAATTGAACCATATGTTAGGATTTTTTTTATACAAAGGTGACATAAAGCCATTCAAAGGAGTAAACAAAAGCTCTTTATATGAACGTGGATACATAAAACATGATAATGAGATAAAGCAAATTGATCTACGTAGGCACTATTTATATCATGTTGAAGCATTGTCTGTGAATAAGCTTGTATAAGTTAGCTGTATTAAGACCTTCAGGAAAACCATACAGATGACATTGAGAATAGTTCTCAGTTCTGCATTGCATGAGAGGTGAAAGGCACTGAAGAATGCAAGGAGCCTACTGTCTGTACAGTGTGTTGTTCAACAATCAGTAGGAAGTATGGTGAGAACCACAACTCAATAAAGTTATGTTGGGTAATCAGTATTATATACTTTTGTCAGATAATCTGAACAATTTATTCACATAAAAAGAAAAATATGTGAATCCACATATAGGTAATATGTGGTGGGGAAAAAAGAAAAGTAGAAATGAGGATGGGATCTTTCCAGAAGAGTATAATTCTAAATAGGATAATGTACTTTCCTTGAGACACTTTGGTCAAAACGATAATATAACCATAATATCATCACACCCACAGTCGCCACCACCACCAGCAACAAACAACAACAATGTGGTTTCAATAATTTCATGATTTAAGCTACAAAAAGTTTTAAAATGCATTATTAAGCAGATGTCCTCCAACTGAAGTTGGCAGTATACAGCTGTTGTGAATGTATAGCTGAGGATTTTATCTTCATTTACCCTTCTTGCCACCAACTGAGTAGTTCCTAGTTCCCTTGAAAATGAGTGTGTTTCTCTGTGTGTGCTTTGCAATTCTAATCTCTCTCTCCCTCTCCCAAGACTTTGATATCCTCTGTCCTCTATCAACTGGACTATTATTTCTCTAATAGGTAATTTATAATTCATGTATGAAGCTTACCATCCTCTCTCTACAATTTCCTTTCCTTTTTTTTGCAGAGGAAAAAAGTTTAATAATCTATAAATCCTTATATTTCATACATAACTAATAGCACTAAAATCATATTTATTCATGGTCAATAACATAATAATTAGAAGATTTCCACTTTTGCTAGTGAGGATTTGGAAACGTTGTATTAGTTTTGTTTGTATTTGAACAGTATTAAATATAAGGATATTTTCTTTGAATATCTTAGGTCAGTGTTTAACAAAAGTGGTTCATGGTGTTCTCTTCTAGAGTGTTTTGACTTTTAACCTTCCTACTAGCTTTATAACTCGTTGATCAGAAGCCTCTACTGTTTATGTGAGACACGTAATTTTATAATGAGGTTTCTTCGATCCCATTCTAGAATGTATAAATCAGAATCTTTGAAGAATGCATTTTCTTTTGCTGCATTTTAAAGCAGCATCCTTAAAAATCCCTGTGCACACTGAAGTGTGAGACAATTATCTTGTCTTGAATTTAAATTGTTATAATATCCTTTTTATTCTTTCAAAGTTATATTCACAAACTTTTATTGATTATTCGTCTTGCCATTCTGCCACATTCACTGAGGTATTCACATAATTTGCTATTACTAGGACTATAAACATAATTACCTCAACATTTTGAAGAGATAATATTTTCAAGCAGATTGCTATTTCCTGGGCTTCCTCAATTTTCATAATATTCTTATTATACTAAGGTGGCAAGAATTTCAAATAGCTTTTCAAATGTGGTTTCAATTGTTTATCAGCTATGTGGCTTTCGGTAACTTTTCAATAAAGTAGATTTACTGTTGCATTTTTTAAAATCCATGATCAAATTAGTTTGATTATATTTATTGTTTTTTTAAAGAAAAGGAAGAGGACAGTAGCCTTAAATTAGTATTATACTACTTTATAAATGCAATTCCTAAATAGCTTATCAGAATCATAGCAGAGAAGATGCAATATTTAGAAAATAATTGCTTAAAATAGCCTGTAAAAAGAGCAGGGGAAATTGTGAAATAATAGGTAAACATCAGCTCTATTGTACTCTGTGTGTGTGTGTGTGTGTGTGTGTGTGTGTGTGTGTGTGTGTGTTTTAATTATTTGTACATATCTTCTAAAGTTTTGGAAGGTTATAACAAAATGTTATGATAATAACTAACAAAAATATACAAAGATCCTACCCATTAAAAATGTATTTAAATATTTAAAAGTATCCAATTTTTCAGCATTGACAATAATATTAAATTTCTATGAACTTTAAAGTTATTAGCTATTGGTATCCTCTTTTCAGCCAATATAATAATTTTGTTACTGAGCATATGATATGAATAATACCAAATGATATTTCGTATTTGAATGCCAAAAACGTCATTTAAAGTTTGTGTCCCTGTGGCAGGTGGGGCACATTTTGCTCTGCTGGTCCCTCCTTGGCTAGAATGCCTTTGTTAGACTTGGTATTAAGTCCCTTTTCTTCTCTAACTACACTGTTTCTAGTCCTTCTCATCCACTTCTAATTTGAATCATCCAGATAATACTCCTTTATTTAAAACTCTCCAATGATTTCCAAACACTCAGAGAATAACAAGCCAATGGCTCCTTGTCTCCGTTTAAAAATTCCCGCATGAACCTAAAAATCGTTTACTTCTCTAGTTCACCTTTCCTCACTCCCTCAGTCATTGTGAAATTACAGTCTCACTGAAATTCATCCTATTCCTTCTCAAGAGACCTTTCTTAGTTTTTTTTTTTTTTACATCTTTATTGGAGTATAATTGCTTTACAATGTTGTGTTAGTTTCTGCTGTATAACAAAGTGAATCAGCTATATACATATACATACATATGTCCCCATACCCCCTCCCTCTTGCATCTCCCTCCCACTTTCCCTATCCCACCCCTCTACGTGGTCACAAAGCACTGAGCTGATCTCCCTGTGCTATGTCACTGCTTCCCACTAGCTATCTATTTTGCATTTGGTAGTGTATATATGTCCATGCCACTCTCTCACTTCGTCCCACCCTTCCCCCCCACCCCTTGTGTCCTCAAGTCCATTCTCTACATCTGCGTCTTTATTCCTGTCCTGCCCCTGGTTTCATCAGAACAATTTTTTTAAGATTCCATATATATGTGTTAGTATACGGTATTTGTTTTTCTCTTTCTGACTTACTTCACTCCATATGACAGACTCTAGGTCCATCCACCTCACTACAAATAACTCAATTTCATTTCTTTTTATGTCTGAGTAATATTCCATTGTATATATGTGCCACATCTTCTTTTCCATTCGTCTGTCAATGGACACTTAGGTTGCTTCCATGTCCTGGCTATTGTAAATAGTGTTGCAATGAACATTAAGGTACATGTCTCTTTTTGAATTATGATTTTCTCAGGGTATATGCCCAGTAGTGGGATTGCTGGGTCATATGGTAGTTCTATTTTTAGTTTTTAAGGAACCTCCATACTGTTCTCCATAGTGGCTCTATCAATTTACATTCCCACCAACGGTGCAAGAGGGTTCCCTTTCTCCACACCCTCTCCAGCATTTATTTGTAGATTTTTTGATGATGGTCATTCTGACTGGTGTGAGGTGATATCTCATTGTGGTTTTGATTCTGCCTTACGGCTTCCATTTCCATGTTAGCTTTACTTCTTTAAAATGTACCTTCCCTGACCTGACCTTCACATCACTATCTCTGCTCCTTATCATTCAGATCTCAGCTTAAATGCCATCTCTGCAATGAAGCCTTCCCTTACCACCTATTGCTTGTAACTTCCTAGTTGATTAGTATCCCATCTAATGATTTAAACTAACTGCTAAGAATTAAAAAAAAAAAAAAGGAAATCCCTGGTGGTCCAGTGGTTAGGACTGCACATTTCCACTGCAGGGGGCCCAGGTTCAATCCCTGGTCAGGGAACTAAGATCCCATGCAGCCAAAAAAACCTCAAAAAGGTGTACCATGAATTGTTGTGGTGTAAGGCATGAAATTAAGGTTCAATTTTTGTGCTGCTTTCACATTTGGTAAAACCAGGAGGGCTTTGAATGACCTAACTGCAAGTTCTTTTCCCCATTCTACTTCCAAGGACAACACTCGTTGTCTCAGATACCAGGAACAGTGTTTGCTGAAGCCTGAGTAGTGGGTTTTACTTCCCCACCAGACTGCAGAATTATTCAAACAAACCAATCACATCCTCCCAGAAACCAGGGGGCATCCAACCTTCATTATACTACCAGTCCAGCTTGCCATGATCTGTTGTTGCTTGCTCTGTTCCTGAGCACAGCCTCTGTGGTTGTCTGTAAGTGGCACGTGGTATTATGTGGTTGTATCTGTGACTAACAAACTGCTGTGGTTCTCATCTACCTAGTGTTTGGCCATCCCCATAACCATATGGTGAGAATCCCTCCCACACTAATGGGGTGAAGAAAAAAGCTATTTTTGCACTTATTTGTGTACTATATGTCTATCCCTATAAAAGTTAAGATCCATTAAAAATAAAAACAAAAACAAAAATACTCCATCCATCTCCTTGACCCTCATATCCCTGGACCCTTCAATAATGTAGAATCTAAAAAGATTTTGAATAAATGAATGATTATTTAGATTTCCCTTCCTACCTTAAATATTTAGAAATCATCATAATATAAATATTTATAAACACATCCACATATATCTATTGATTGCTCAATCAATAAGTACATACACATAAGTTTGTCAAGAAATGTATCCATATCAATGTCAAAAATCATAAATTGCTTTTGCAGGTAAATCAGTATATAAAAAATCTCTGGAAGTCAGAAAACACAGTGGGTTAGCGTGGTAGGTCAAATTTATAAATTGGTCACTCAGAGATTTCCCATCCTAATCCCCAGAAACTGTGTATGTGATATTATTCCCATGATTATGTGTTTATGTTATATGGCATAGCTGGTCATAAAGTAGGAAGATATTCTAGGTGGGCCCATTGTAATTACCTGAGCCCTTAAACACAGTAATATTCTCCAGATGGGGGCGGAAGATAATGTCAGAGAGATCTGAAGCACAAGAGAGTTTCCAGGTACCACTGCTGGATTTGAAGACGGACAGGGTCAATTCAATGAATATGGGTGACCTCTCAAAGCTGAGAATGACCACTACTGATCTCCTATGAGGAAATGGGGGCCTCAATCCTAAATCTCACAGAACCTCATTCTGCCAACCCCCTGAATGAGTTTGGAAGCTGATTCTTACCCAGAGCCTTCAGAAAGAACATGACCTAGCCAACACATTGCTTTAGCCTTGTGAGACCTTAAACTGAGGACCCAGTCAAACCCACGCAGACTTCTGAACTAGAGAACTGAGAGATGATAAATGGATATATTTTAAGCCCCTAAAATTGCTCAGTATATGGCAACTTGTAGAGCATTAGAAAATAATACAGTCATATCTGTGGAGGAAACCACTCTATACATCATGTACAGCAGAGGAAAGAGAGAAAGGAAGGGTCACACAGCTTCGTAAGAGTGGATATAGGGTGAGGAGGGTGCCCTCAGGTAACTATCAGTATTTATCTGGGCCGTTGAACATGGAGCATCAAGGTTACTTGGCCTTTTATTTTATTTTATTTATTTTATATCTTTATTGGAGTACAGTTGATTTACAATGTTGTGTTAGTTTCTGCTGTATAGCAAAGTGAATCAGTTATACATATACATATATCCACTCTTTTTTAGATTCTTTCCCCGTATAGGTCATTACAGAGCATTGAGTTCCCTGTGTTATACAGTAGGTCCTTATTAGTTATCTATTTTATATATTGTAGTGTGTATATGTGATGTACTATTTGGTCTCATTTTAGACCCTATTATCATTGCTAGAGCCCCAGAAACCGCATAATACATGCCCTATTCTGGAGAAACCAATATAAAATTTTGAGATAAAGA
Organism: Lagenorhynchus albirostris; assembly: GCF_949774975.1. Classification (NCBI taxonomy): domain Eukaryota; kingdom Metazoa; phylum Chordata; class Mammalia; order Artiodactyla; family Delphinidae; genus Lagenorhynchus; species Lagenorhynchus albirostris. The sequence goes on from NC_083097.1 coordinate 19,428,232, forward strand.
GGGAGTCTGGGGTTTTAAATGGCTGCAAACTAGCAAGAAAAATAGTGTACCTGCTTCAAAAGAACAATTAGTCATGCTCATATTCCTCATGTGAACATGGCAAACCTCTACTTCTGTAAACACAAAACAGACACTAAGTTGAGCAATGTCAAACTCGGTGATGAATATAAAACCATGAATCTGTAAGTAAGCAATCAGCTTAAAAGAGAAGCAGTAATTCTCCCTTCACACTCCATCAGAACTAAGATTAAAGGAAACATCAATTGTGTGCTTGTCTTTAATAAATTATATCTTTAGAAGCATACTAAAGAGCACTGCATCCATGAAGGTGCAGCAGGTTGTAAGAAAGATAACTAATTAGAAATAACACACTAAAAATGATTGCCAGGATCAAAGAGGAAAAAGAAAAAAAGGAAGTATATAAACTGACAGGTAGAATGTTCTCAGAGACAAGATGAGGAACCAATAATGTGATGTTTGGCCAAATTATGCTACAGCCAAAAGAGTAACACATGGAAGCAACAGATGGAGAGAATGCACAGGAGGAGAGCTAGAAAGGAGAAGGGTGAAGAGGGGTGTGTTTTCCCTTGTGGGAGCCTTTGTGGATGCAGTCCTGGAGACTGTGTCATGAAATTTTGATAATTGCACAGTAACAGCCACCCACAAAATCTTCCCCCAACACGTATATGGAAAATACTTCATTTGCCATGGATACAGTTAAGTAAGAGCCAGTACCATTCTCCTGAAATAACTTATTTCCCTAGATCTGGGAAAGTCTCAGGTGAAGTCTCTGAAATTCCACAGTGAGGATGAGTCGTCCACTAAATCACTGTCACTTCCCAATTAGCCTAGAAAAATACCTCTGCCTCTTTGTAATTCTTTTCACCATTACTCTTCACATAATGGACACTTGGTCACTGCAGAATGTGTCAGAAGATATCAGGGGCTTTCTCTTATTTTTGACAGGAGTCTTCCTGGGGGGCACTCCTGCCATGGCCTCCCACACAAATTGATATCTTCTCTGTGATGAATATAGTGTATGTTTGATATGAAAATGTATTTTCTGAAATTTATTTTCAGGTATAGACCTAGTTAAAAAAAAAACCTTTGGGGTAGATGTCTTAGTTTTAATGCAGTGTAATAAAATTTAATTCATTTCCATTAAACTCAGCCATTAAGTTTGTCATATATCTATTAATTCTTTTGTTATTCAGGAACTACAGGTTAACTGAAGACAAGGAGGCCCATTGTAGGTAATAGTATCCTGCTGACCCCTTTTGGTAATAGCTGAACATCTCATGTAATAAAGATAACTATAACCTGTGAATAAAAATATAATATATATAGAGAGAAATAAGGATTCAAATTCACCAAATATGAATCTCTGAAAGAACTGTTATGACAAACTCCAGAAAAATAAAATAAAATGTGAAAATTGAATCAAAGAGGAATTCATGAAATAAAAGAAAAGGTACTGAAAAAAACAGACCAATTAAACTAAAAGTCCTAAAAAGATGAATATAAAAATATTGACAGGAAAGTACCACTCCAGAAGAATTTCCAGCCTGGGAGAAGGGGTGTTTATAAACCTTGCCTGGTTTATTATCTTGGTCAATGGGAAGATGTAGTTAATGATTCTCTTTCAATTGACTTGTAAATTTTCATTTTTATCTTGTAAACAAATAAATCTACAAGATTTATACCCATTTTAGTTGCTTACAGTTGTAAACAAAATTTTACTGTATTCCATGTGCATTTAATTTTTCATTATTTATATAGAATATATATTTTTAAATTTTTTAGGTGAGAGAATATGTGCATATTACACGATTATGTATGTGGCAGGAATTTTGAAGATACACTTTGTTGCCTCTAACCAAATATGTTTATAGCATGTACATCGCCTGTTAGCATGGCCATATTTAGACCTTTTTTGCACTTCAACTTTCTCCATGTACTTTTTGTAAGAAAAGGATAATATTTTGAAACAAAGAGGAAGACAATGTCCCAAAGTCATTTTCAAAAACATAATAATTCTTTTGTTTGTGTGTTGGATTAAGATAGTGGGCAATAAAGTCGACATTTTTGATAACATAAAACATTTAAAAACTTGTTTTATAAACTACTGTATAATGAAAGACATTTTTCAAAATGAAATACTAGCATCTGTGAGAAAAAAATTGAGAATAATTTTGAAGACAAAATTAATGAACTTGACTATATAAAGAGCTAATACAAATTAGTAAGAAAAGTCCAAGATGGGTTATGAAAAGTCAGTTTGCAATAGAAGAGAGACACATGGCAAATAAACTTATAAGAAGGATGCTCTAATAATACCATAATCAGAGAAGTATAAATTAACATAGTATTGTTCTATCAGATTTGCAAACATCATAAAGTCTGATAATTGCTAGACCTTGATGACATGGATGATAAACAGCCACTCTCATAAATAACTGATTGGGGGGAGGAGTTTAAAAACTTTTGGAGTAGCATATAACAATATCAATTCATATCAAATAAGCACATATTCTCTCACTTAACAAACATATTTTAGATACACATTCTATGTAAATAAAAAAATAGACACATCTGGAATACATCAGAGTTTTGTTTATTACCATAAACACTTGGAAAAAACTAAAATTCATATTAGTAGTGTAATGGTTGAGTAAAATGCAGAATAATTATTTGTTACAATATGAAAAAGTTTGAAAGCATTAGGTGTATATATGTTTAGGGATCTGAAATATCACCATCATATACTGCTCAGTGGGATAAAAAGCTTCAGAACAATACGAAGAACATGATTATGTTATTATTATAATTCTGTATGTATGTATGTCTATGTGTGCATAGTGTTAAGTGTTTGCAGATAGATTTATTGATACATGAAAAAATCTAGAAGTTTATGTAGCAAATTATTATCTGTGGTTGTCTCTGGCCATAAAATTAAGGAGTAAAAAGTGCTGAGGTACAGATTTTTAAATTTAATTATTATTGTATGCATTATAAAAAGTTATAGTTTTAATATTTATACAGTATATTTTAATTTATTATTCTACTATAATTTATAAATTTTAGAAACTGTGGAGAGAAATTTTTCTTTTTTCGGTACGCGGGCCTCTCACTGTTGTGGCCTCTCCCGTTGCAGAGCACAGGCTCCGGACACGCAGGCTCAGCGGCCATGGCTCGCGGGCCCAGCCGCTCCACGGCATGTGAGATCCTCCCGGATCGGGGCACGAACCCGTGTCCCCTGCATCGGCAGGCAGACTCTCAACCACTGCGCCACCAGGGAAGCCCGGAGAGAAATTTTTTAAAATACATATCAGATTATATGGCTTATAATAAAATGAATTATCACATTGCTTGTTTCTTGTGCTTCTCCACTTATAACATGAAAAAGTTTTGCATAGTGATTTGTCTGTGTGACTCATATAACTATGTAGATGTTTAGAGAACAAAAGTTATTTCAAAAGTTATTTCAAGTACAAGGAAAAACAGAAAGGAGAAAAAGAAGTAGATTTGATTAATAAATGAGAAAATATTTTCTTTAAAAGAGAGTTAAGTTTCAGAGTTTAAAGCTTCACGTCAAGCAATAGAACTTAAATTTAAAACACTAAATATCCACTAACTTAGAGAAAAATACATATAAACCTTGTTTAGGTCAGATAGTAGCCTATGAATCTCTTGGGATCAGAAGAAAGTTTAAAATAAGTTAAAGATTGCACTTGAGTTGCACATACAGTTATTGAATAAAATAAACCATATGCATAAATATATACATATTTTCAAACATATTTTCAATTACTTTATATAATAACATTTGAAAGGAAAATAGAAATTGGAAGCAAAAAAAAAGCAAAATGTTGGCCAGATTAGCTTTCACTAGTTCAAAGAAGCTATGCACTTTGTATTTAAGTAAAATAATTAAATTATTTTGTTTGACAGACTGACCTTCCAATATTTTAAGGTTGACTTTGTGTTTGTTTAAACATCCTAAATCACTAAAGATATAATTTATTGTAAAATGTTTATTTATAAAAAACCAAATTGTCACAGGATTCCTTCATTTGAAGCCAAACAAAATACATAGCCAGCATACAAATGTGGATATTTTATAGTCCTTTGATAAAAGAGTTTCCCACCACTCCACAGAGAATTGTTTCCCTGTTTTAGAGGAGAAAACTTAATTCCTGCTTCTTGCTGGAATACCCTTCAGAAATAAAATTAGTTCTTTAAGATGAACTGTGTAGTTTTTTCCTTATCTTTAATATAAAAAAGTTATTATATTAATACATTTACTTGGCTGCAAAATGTATATATCCTTTATATATTATATATAATATAAATTAATATTATATAAACATTCTTTCTCTTACATATATATAAATATATATTTATATGAGGGAGAATAGAATAATTTTGTTAAATCTAATAACTGAACATCTGAACATAATTTTAAAAAATATTTTAACCAGGAGACCATTTCCAACATCTCTCCTCATAAGTTACATCTTCATTTAGAAATTATGCAAAATTTAGCTTATTCTTTTCTAGTGCTGTTGCTTTCATTGGTCATTGCAATCACACCTTCATTTCAAGTCTGCTTCTGGTCACTTTCAGTCAGCGTCAGATTTTGATGTCATCTGTTCACACAAGCCAAACTGTTCTGTCACTTCCCTCTGGCATCTGTCTTTTGCTGGATGGATTTTGTTGCTAAAGTTGTCTTTACATCTCTGAGAGGAATCACATATTCTTGTTTATTCTTTCCATTTTTATTTTGAATAATAGTCATATTAATTCTGGCATATCTTGTTACTTTAGCTCAGTCACCATATTCTTTCTTTCTGTTTTTTTTTTAACTGAATCTTGATTTTCTTCAAAGCTCTCATCGGACATGTTTTATTGTTTACTTGTTCCAGCATCTCATTCAGTACAACCAGAAAGATACGTAAATATTACAGATGCATTTTAAAACTGCACTTCAGATTTCTTAAATTGTTGGGCTAATCCTTATTACTACTTTACTGTGGGTGCCATGATCCCTCATGGAAAATGAGAAACTGGCTTTGCATTTTTAAATAATGGTTTTAGCAAGGAAAATGGACTACAATTTTGTTTTTGCCAGTATCATCAGTTGTATTTAAATAGTCTAGCGTCTGTCACTAGTTTTCGTGTCATCAATGTTCATTTATTTGTTTAATTTTTATTTTGAAATAAATTCAGATTTACAAAAGAGGAAAAAATATTACAAAGAATTTCCATATATCCTTTATCCAATTTCTTCCAAGTTTAACATGTTATACAACCAATTATCAACACTTGGAAATTAAATTAATACAATACTAATAGCTAATCTACCGATATTAATGTAACTGTCCAGTGAATTTCCTTTTCTACCTCAGAATCTGCTTCAGGATCAAATAAAGCATCTAGTTATGTCTCCTTAGAGACTTCCAACACAATCCCTTATTGTTTCTTTGCTTTTCATAACCTTACATCTTTTGAAGAGTATTGGTCAAGTATTTTGCAAAATGTTTTCTCCTGGTTATGTTATGTATTTTTAGTAAGAATACAGCAGAAATAATGGTGTACCCTTTTTTGATAAACCATTTCAGCAGAGAGATGATGTCAATATGAGTCATTACTAGTTATGTTTACTTTGTATGCTTGGTTAAGTTGATGTAGGACAGGTTTTGCAACTGTAAAGTTATGTTTTTCCCTTTATAATCAATAAGTATCATATGGCAAGATCCTTTGAGAGTATACAAGCATACTGGTTTTTGTCATACTTATTGATAACTAATTTTGGAAACCTTTGACCTTATGTTGTTTTTTCTTTCTTTTTTAATTAAACAAAGGAGTAATTTATCTTTCTTCACTGGACCACTTCTGATAATCAAACTATCACTTTACTCTGCTTGAATATGTTGGGATGTTTATCCCTGTACATTTGTATTATTTGATAATAAATTCAATAGACTAGACCAATATGTCAAAGATCAATGAGATGAAAGACATGGCTTATGGTTTTAGACAACTGCAAAAAGCATGGCTTTTAGGGACACTTTGAGAACCTGCTTAAAATAGACAATAAAGAGTCTTGACGAGAAAGAAAATTGAAAGTTAGTATCCATATGATATGAAAGAAAAAATAATAGCTTACTATATTATTTCTACTGCCCCATGGAACATTGACAAAACCAAATCACCCTATAAAGAGAAAAATGATTTGGAAATGCCTATGGAAAATAAGATATTCAGAAGTTTTTATTGCAGGAAATTTTTTCTAATAATGAATATAAAAATTTAGCAAATAAAAAGATGCCAAATTTTGCATATAGTTCAGCAAATATTAGGAAAGAAAAAGGTTTTTAAGTTGATCTGAAATCTTCCGATCTGGAGTTATGTTTAGGGCTATGATTACACATTAAAGACAGATGCCAACATAGCAAACTTAACAGAGCAGCTGAAAATTACCCAATACACGTATGCCCTCAGTAATAATGACATCCTTCCAGAGAGCAATTCTAATTGCAAATTTTAACATTTCTCATAGTCATGAAAAGGCATGCCAGCATACACTTCAATCATTTTAATTATCATTAATTTTTTCATTCATGTTCCATCTTATTGAAAGCAACTAAGGAAGTTAAGATGCCCCTTTTACTCAAAACTTGAAATTAAATGGGATCATTCCCTAAACTACTCAAGTCTAGAAAAGTAAAATAAAGGAGGATACATCACAAGCAGTGTACAGGCAGTGCCTGGCTTTTACAAATTATTTTTATCTTTGTTTTCAAGCCCAAAGAACTCTTGGCATCTCATTTCAAGTTAATGGACTGAAGCAACAGCATAGACAAACATGAGGAACATACTTTTTTGATAAGCGTGTTTCATTGCAGTTTAATGCCTGCTTTGCCCATGTAGAAAGGTGGCCACATTCCTGGCAGTGCTTTCTCTGTGAAGGGTTAGGTCTTAATACTTAGTGTTGTAAAGTAAGGTCATCTATTCTGTAAGAAAGTTAATGTCATAGAAAAAAGACTAAAAATAAGTTTGCATATGGATCAGGATTAAGATTGGTTAGAGTAAGATGAACCACATTCACTGGAGAAAATCCATATGAGTGAGGATGGAGAATTAATTATGTTACTTTAAACATAATATGACATTTTGAAACAAGTAATTTCCCAGATTGTTTCCATGAAATAAATTTCTATAATTTTATAGTAGGTTGAATAGTGTTCCTGCCAAATTCATGTTCACCCAGAACTTCAGAATGTGACTTTACTTGGAAATGGATTCTTTGCAGATGTAATTAGTTAAGGATTTTGAGATGAAACCAGCTTGGATTTAAGATGGACCCTAAATCCAATGACTGGTGTCCTTACAAGAAGATAAAAGTACAAAAAATGACACACAGAGAAGACAATTTGAAGAAGGGGACAGAGATTGGAGTTATGTTACCACAAGCCAAGGAACGCCTGGGGTGACCAGAAACTAGGACCAGCAAAGATTCTTCCCTAGAGCCTTGAGAAGGAGCATGGAATGGCTAATATCTTAATTTTGGACTTACAGCCTCCAGAAATGTGAGTGAATAAATTCATTTTATTTTAGGCCACGCAGAATGTGGTATTTTGTTATAGCAGCCCTAGGAAACTGAGGCAGAATTTGGTACTGAATGTGTAATGCTGTTGTAACAAATGCCTCAAAATGTGGAAATAACTTTGTAATTGAGCAATGAATAGAGGCTGGGCAAACTTGGAAGCATTTGATATAAATAGACTAGATTGTTTTGAAAAGTCAGTTGGTAGAAATATGGATGCTAAAGGTGATATTGGTGAGGGCTCATGTGTTATGAGGAACATGGTAGAAAATGCTACTGTTACCTTAGAGAAAAAACATATATCACCATGAACAGAATGTTGGTGGAAAATTAAATGTGCTTCTGCTGAGATCTCAGAAGAAAATAAGAAACATATTATGGGAAACTTGAGGAAAGGAGATCCTTATTATAAAGTGGCAGACAACTTGGCTGAATTGGTTTCTACTGTTGGGTGGAAAGCAGAACTGGTAAGCAGTGAACTTGGATACAGATTTAAGGAGAATTCCAAGCAAAATGTTGGAGATATGGCCTGATTTTTTTTTTTTTTTTTACTGTCGTGTATGTGGCCTTCGATGGAGGTTTTAATTATTTCAATGTAAATTGCCAAAATGACATATAAAGGCCAAGTCTATGGTAACTGATAAAGGCAATAACATATCTATTTAAAATATAGACAGCAAAGTTATTGGAATTTAGGTTAGGTTTTCTTTATTCCAAGATGAATGTTAAGTCAGATAATCATCCGTTAAAAAAATCATTTCTGAGAATTATTTTATTTTATTTTGTCATGAAGAGAGGGTTTTGTTAGTGTGAATTTTTAAATATGATTGACAAAACCTTCAACATTAACTGTCAAGATTTTTTTCCTTCAGTATACTATATATTTAGGAGGCTGAAGAAATTATTCGAGGGACATCTATCCATATGGAGAATGTAAGTTGAAGTTCATTTGCAGTATTCTCACCTGTTTTGGTACAATAATGCTGGAGTAAAGATATACCTGTGCTCTTAAACCATAACAGATATGTTTGAAAATGGAATTCACAACTAATATTTTCAAAATGTATGTAGAGTACACAGCATACTATATGTACTAAGGAATATACTTCTACAATTTCTCAGCAACCTCAGTTATTATGTATTGACTAGGAAGAAAATCTGTATGTGTAAAACCAAATAAAACTATAGGCAGTATTTGTCAAAATCAAATAATATAGGGAAAATTATTTTACATATTAGTTTGAATTAACTTATATTTGTTGTAATTTCTCCTTAAATTGAACAAGCATAGGACTTATAAATTCTCAAAATACATGCATCACTTATTCAACTATTTCTGCAGTTAATTACCATTTGGACTTACTAAATCGTTTACTCACATTTCTTTCTCGTATTTTTCCTTTTGGTAAAGTACATGTTTAATCATTCTGTCTGGGAGGAACTGAAGGCCATAAAATATCTTTGCTTTTGTCTTTAATATATCTTAAATATCTTTATTTCACCTTTACTTGAGAATTTGAGCTTAGTTGTCTTTAGATTTCCTGTTGGACAAGCCTTTATCTTCCTATCTTTAAATACTGGTTTGGTCAAAAATTTCATTCGGGTTTTTCTGTTAAGATGTAACGGAAAAACCCAAATGACTTTTGGGCCAACCCAATACATCATTTTATTGGTCTCTACCATTTATTGCTCTGGATTACAAATCTGCTATTTGTTAATCCGTCATATATAATCTGCATGTATGTCTTGTAGTTTAGCATTTTCCTCTATTGTTTTTGGTATTGTTTTATTCTAGAACTTATACTCAATTAAAGTCCATTTATAGGTAAAATTTTTCATTAAGGATAGATGGATTTAAAATCTGGAAAGAGATATTGTTAGTTGCTCATCAAAGCCTGTTTTATTTTTCAATGATACATTATGCAATACATTTCCCATACTTGACATTAAATATAGCCATGTGTCTGACACAGTCAATCACAAATGTACAGAAAATACATGCATAACTTGCAGGCCTTGGCCATCAAACTTTCCTGAATTAATTACTTTACTATATTCCCTTCTGTCAGCTTAGTAGGTGTGGATGAATTTCCAAGCCATGTGTTGAAGATGGCAAAGCCCCAGAATAAAAATATCCTTAATTTCTAAATCACCATGAGGAGGATAGTAAAGCGATTTTAAACATTATGTGCCAGAAAAATAAATTTCTTTGTCTTAACCATTAAACGCTTTGCTGTTTGTGGCATTGGCTAACATTACTAAGTACAATTCTTTCCAACAGCTATATTGTAGTGATTCACTGATCAGGAAAGGAATTTCCTCAAGTGTGTTTAACTCACAAGTGTCTGGAAGTTGCAATTGAACATATGCTACTACAGAATTGACATTTTAGAAAATGCAAAAAAAAAATAGTAAACTTAAACGAAACTAGTACCGATAACTAATTACAGACATTATTATAATGTGAGTGATGATTTTTTACTGTAATTTTTAAAAATTCCAGTATTAGGATATTTCTATCTGCTATCCAACAGTAACTTTGCATCTATTATACCTTTACTACTATATACAGTGTGGTGATTTATCTGTTAATTTCATCATTAAAACTAATAAGAATTGTTCACATAGAGCACATTGGCATAAATACTTCAGTTACCTAAAAAGGGCATCTATTCTTTTTATAGTCTCACATACTTAGAACAGGTAAAATAGCATTATTGGCAGAGACAAACAACACAAATATTAACATGTAGCAGTATGTAATGGAGAGAGAATTCTTATAAAATCATTTTTTCTCTATTTGCTCGGACTTGACTAGAAAACATGTTTCAACTCCCTTGTATCTGGGTGGTGATATGTGAGGTGTTCACACCATTAGAATGTCTGTAGGAGTAACATGGGTTATTCAAGTTCCAGGGAGTTAAAAAGCAGGTGTGTCTTTTCCCTCCTGTTCTTTCTCATCAGCCAGTATCCTATAGCGGGAAATGGTGTCCTAGAACACAGCAAGGCCTTCAGATGGAAGACTTTTAGACTCCTGAATTATTACGCTGAGTAGTAATCTTCTTACTTCTTCCACTACTGATCTGCACTGGACTGTAACAGAGCAAGAAATAAAATCTTTACTTGGTGAACCCACTGAGATTTCAGAATGTGCTTATTTCAGTGCCTAGAATAACTTAACCAATCAATTACACAGTGCTTAGTTACAATGTGATTATTCAGAGGATAATACCGAATGTTCTATATGACTTTTTAAAAATTAAAATCTAATGAAAATAGAAAAGTTACAGTTTTGTAGAAAAATTAAATATATGGGAAGAACTGACATTGGATATAAAGTAGAAAATGAGACTAAACTTAACAATTGGAAATTGTAGGAGGTGGAAACCTCTCTGATTTTGCCCATAAAATGAATAAAAATGATTTAATCACATTATATAAGAAGAGGAAGACAGAAGACCAAGGAGAAATAAAGTGAATAAATTACTGAAAACTAAATAAATATTTAACACAAAACACCAGAGAGCATTAAAGTCAAATTTAAAAGGTTCAATTAGGAGAGTTTCTGGGTTGGTGAACACCTCAAGGTGCTGGGCAGGCAGGCATTGTTCCTGCAGAGGGCACTGAACTCGGGTCCCTTCTCCAATGCCTACCCTTATGCACCCCTTCCATTTGGCTGTTCCTGAGTTATATACTTTATAATAAACCATCATGTTGGTCAAAGAACCAAGGCCACAACCACAAGTGCCAGAAGTATGGACAAAAAAATTGTTTTTCAGTCAATCCTCACAGATACACTACTCTTTGATTGCCAAAGTAGACCACATCCTATCGGCAACTGTTTCTATCACAGCAAGGCAACAGTTCACCTGGACTTCACAGGGAAAACAAAAGTAAACTTCATGGGGAAGACATTCGCATGCTTGCCTGGGGTACGTCATCACATTTTGGGCATCTTCTTAATCACCAATAACAGGAAAAAATCCATTCCATTTGAGACCTTTATTTCCATGGATGTCATGCCAAGAATGGAAACGTGCATGATAAGGGGATGACAGATCAGCTTGACCTCAAAGCTTCTTTTTCTTACAGGACCTTGGAAAACAAAGACAACATTTCTATTATCTATGCTCCTGCCATACTACGCATCTTACAAGAAGTACATGACTCCAGAAGTGCCTCTGGAGTTCCCTTCTGAGCCCTGGAATACACCAAGAAGGAATGAGCCACCTTGAATGAGACTCACCTTCCCTGCTAACACTGGTTCAACCCTTAATTCTAAAACTTGCTTTCAAGTCTTTTTTTAATTGAGAATTCACGGACTGGATCTTGAAAAGTTTTGCCTCTGGCAAAGGATGTTGTTATCATCGTCTTAGAAATTTCAAAAGATGAGGGTGCTGAGGTGGGGGGATGAAAGCAATATTCCACATGGGTGGTATGGAATTCAGTCGGTTTAACCCAGTGGAATTTGGAAAGTCTCTTTATCATCCTTGAAACTGGTAGCTGAGCTTCCCCAGTCAATGACCAGAGGTTGCCACATTCTTCAGACTTAAAGCAAAGCAGAGATTCTGCTCTTAGTTTCCAAATCCAGTGAAAAGCTGGAGACCTCTATATCTTACCTTCCTGTGCCTCAGTGCATGCCAAATCCCTATCCATCTCACACATGATTCCATATTTGGGATAATACTCCTGCAACCTTCCCATGGGATAGTGGGCCAATCCTGGGTAGAACATTCTACCATTGACATGCAGGAAATGTGCATTTGTCTTTCCATTGCATGTGCCCTTCTGATAAAGATGTGTTTGATGTGTTTATATTAGATCTACTCTGAAGACTAATTTGTTTTTGGTTGTGTGAACTACTTTATTGCTTTTATCCTCCCAAGGAACTGAGGAGTTAAGAGAAGAAAGAGGAGAATAAAAAGGACAGGGCCAGAGGTGATGATACTTCAGCCCATAAAGGGAGAAAAGTTTCTTTTAATCTTACAAAAGGTAAATGCATCACTTACAAAAGGATAGACAGAAAAATAAACAAAAAAGATATAATGACAGAATGTTTAGTTAAACCAACATATTACCAATCAAGGAAATAGGTGCTTGATAAAATGCTTAAAGATGTTAAAATAGTTTTAAATAGTTTACAAATTTCAAGTAGTAAAATCATCAATATAAAATCTCAAAGTCACTGTCTCCAAAATAAATAAAAGTAAGGTATCGGGGGGAAAATGATACAGATCTGAATAAATTACTAAAGCTGGTAATTATAATATTAAAATATAAATTAGGTTAAAAATTAGCTTTTTTTAATAATAGAAACAAAAAAACAGAAGGAAAGAGCTATATTTTTTATAGGTTTATGGGATTAATCTAAAAAGAAATGTGTAGGACTTCTATGAATAAAATAATAAAAACTTCTATAAAATAAAATGGAAGCATATTTCATGTTCCTATATGGAAAACCCAAAATAAAACATGTAAGTTCTCCCCAATCAATATCTTTTAACAAATTTGAAGAAAAATCATGTTAAAAATTAACTTTTGAAACTGCCAATCAAATTAACTTCACTTGGAATAAATATGTTTTTATAAAAAGCCCAGGAAATGTTGACAAAAATAATGAAAAAGAGCTTGCACTAATTCTGTAATTTCTTTAGCCATGTAATATAACTACCTGCAATCATGGAGAATCTGGAAAAGAACTGCCAATTCACTCTTTAAAATGGCAATTAAATAATAATTTAAATTTAGAAAGTAAGGATCAATGATGGAGCACCATGCCAGATGCACACATAATTTTTAAGGGGTAAAGAAACTTTAATAAAATATTCTTTCAGATGCCAGCCATTTGAATGTCCATGGATGTATAAATGATAAAGAAAATGTGGTATATACAGTGCAATATTATTCAGCCATAAAGAGAAGGAAATCCTGTCATGTGCTACCACATGGATGAAATTTGGGGAAATAGTTAAGTGAAATAAGACAGTCACAGAAAGATACTGCATGATTCCACATCTATGAGATATTCAAAGTGGTCAAACTCAAAAGTAGAATGGTGGTTACCAAGGGTGTGGGGAGGGAGAAATGTGGAGTTGTTACAAAATGGGTATATGCTTTATTCATGCAAGATGAATAAATTCTAGAGATCAGCCGTACAACACTGTGCTTATAGTTAACAATACTGTAATGTCCACTTAGGATTTGTTAACAGGGTAGATTTCATATTATATGGTTCTTTACCACAATAAGAGAGAGAGAGAGAGAGAGCTTTAAAACTTAGTATTAAGATATCATCTATAAAGAAAATCTCTCTTTGGATTGTTCGTCCAATACTATTTATCCAAAGAACTATCTTGTCCTCATCCCCAATCCAGTTAATTACGGTTCATGTGCATTTAGTACAATTGGATATTTCAAAATCACCTTCATATTTTTATTCTCACTACAAAATAGTTTTTTTAGTTGGTAGGCTTTCCCGATTCCTGTTACATTAAAATTGTGGGGTTTGTTTTTGTTTGATTTTTCTGATAACTGTTGTTTGAGCTTAAAAGCATTTCTTATTATGTTTTTTACCACTCAGCTGAGATTTTCATACAGCTTCACTGAACTTGAGATGAAATCTAGTGTTCCTTTTGCTGTGCAAATACAAATGTTTTCTCTCTTTTCTGGTAGATGACCCAGTTAAATTGTTGTTTATTCACAGAATCATGTAAATAATTTGTCTAAATATATTTTGCATTCCAAATGGATTAATTAACATGACAGCCACAGAAGTTGTTTTTATTTTAATTTGTATTTTGGCATTTCTATTGTTTCAACTTGATAATATTATTTATAATACTACTCATTGATAAATATAATAATTTTATTTAAAGAGTTAATGTTTTATCGAACCAAGAAATAGAGCAGAAAACTAAAAAAAAATTATTAACCAGTTAATACATCATGAATATTACAACGTATTTTATCTTTACTTAATAAGCTCAAGTTACTTTAGAGAAAATCCTATTTTATCTATGTAACAGTAACAGAATATTACCTACTGAAATGAAATGAGAACTTGGTTTAGTTACTTAACTTTATATTGAAGTTAGGGCTTCATAATGAATTTTAGAGATAGATATTTTTAAAAATATTTTTCGATTTTAATAGTATGCAAACTAATGCATTAATGTGTACACATGTCCAAAACACAACACGACAAACATCAGATTTTACATTTGCAAGATTGGACCACAAAAAATAAAATTCTATTACCTTGTATTTTTAATTAAAAAATACTATTTAGTATAATTTCCATATAAAATACACACATTTTAGGTGTACACTTTGGTGAAGTATAAAAACATATAACCTTGGAAATACCATGTTAATAATGATTATAAAGCGTATCTATAGCCCTATAAAGTTTTCTTTCCAATTATCCTCATCCCTCATATTCTATACTTCAGCCTTAATGCAAACACTGCTCTGCTTTCTCTGATTAAAGATTAGTCCTGCTTGTTCTAAAATTTCATGTAAGTAAAATCTTAGGGTTATACTGCCTTGTTTTATTCAGGAGGTTATTTTTGAGATTCATCTTTGCTGTCATGCTTATTAGCAGCTCGATCTTTCACATTACCAAGTAGTATTCATATGTATATATCACAATGTTTATTCAATCACTTGACAGATAATTGTACTGTTTCTGGTTTTGAACGTTTTATAAATAAACTTACTATGAACATTGAACATATGTACAAGTCATTCTCTGTTTATCAGTTTAATTTTCTCTTGGTTAAGTATCTAGAAGTTAAATTACTTCATCTTATGGGCAATGTGTATTTAAGTTTATATGAAACTGGCAAACTATTTTACACTCTGACTAGCAATGTCTGAGAGATTAAGGTGTTGCACATTCTCACCAATACTTGGCAAGTCTTGATTTTAGCCATCTTAGTGGTTGATTTATGTATGGTATTTCATTGTGGTTTTAATTTGCATTTTCCCTATGATTATTAATGTTCTGTCTTTTCATGTGATTATGGAACATTCATATATCTTTTTGGGGGGAAGTATGTGTTCAAATATTTGTCCTTTTTGATTATTCGAATGTTGACATTCATCGAAGTTGAGGAAGTCTTATAAATCGTTTACCCAAGTCCTTTGTCTAATAACATATGCCAACTATTTTGTCTCCATTTGAGGCTTACTTTTCTTTTTTTAGGTGTCTTACAACAAAGGAGAAATAAGATTAGATAAATCGTATCATATTTTTGAATGCTTAATGCTTTTGTGTCCTAGCTAGAAAAGATTTTCCTAACCAGAGGTCATAAAGTTTTTTCTAATTTGCTTTCTCATGGAGACCTTTCTCATGTTTTCCAATGATTTTTTCAATATTTCTACATTTATGGTCTCTGTATTCCACACCATTGATCTTTATGTCTATTCTTACAGAAATGCTACTTTGTTTAGATTACTGTAGCATAACAGAAAGTTTTAATCTCAAGCATGTAAGTCTTCCAAATTTGTTCTTTTGAAAATTGTTTAGGTATCTTATATCCTTTACATTTAACTATAAATTTTGGAATCAGTATCAATTTCTCCAATAAAAACTCTGCTGAAGTTTTGCTTAAAATTGCATTGAATCTACATAAATAAATTTGAAAAAAATTGATATCTTAACATTATTAAGGCTTGTAATCCTCAAAAATATATATATCTCCATTTCTTTAGGTCGTCTTTAATTTCTCTCAGTAGTGCTTCTTAGTTTTCTGTATACAGTACTTGCATAAATTTTGTTAACATTATTCCTTATAGTTCATGTTTCTGGATGACTGTCAATGGCATTGATTTTTACTTTTATTTTCTATTTGTTCATGGCTATTGTTTACAAACTACAGTAGATTTTGGTATATTGACCTGTTATTTTGTGGACTTGTTAAATAAAATTGTATGTTCTAGTATCTTTTTTAGATTTCCTATGATGTATTATATGTACAATTATGTGAAGACAGAAAATTTATTATTTCCTTTCTAACGTATTTTTTTCTATGCCTTGCTTTCTTGCACTTGCTAAGACCTAGGTAATATTGTTTAAAGCGATGAGGGCATCTTTGCACTGCTGTTGATTTTAGGTGAAAAAAATTCTTTTTTTATTGTTAAATATGACCTTAGAGATAGACACCATTCATCCATTTTTAGAAATTTATCTTCTATTCCTAGATTTCTGAGAGTCATTTTTTAATTTAATGGTTAATTTTATTTAAAAATTTAAGACTTATTTTGAGGGAATAATATGGATTTTCTTCTTTCTTTAGTTAATACAATGAAATTCATTAAATTCATTAAATAATTTTTAAATGTTCAGCCAACTTTATCTTCTTAAGATAAACCACAGTTGTTTATTTTGGCAAACTTAGAAATACACTACTCAAATCTCCTTCAAGAAGACCTGCCTCAGAGAGCTTGGTCAATTAACAGTCTCAGCTGGCCCTTCCTTGAATGCTGATGCCATGCTTACTCTGGGCTGTTCCAAGCTCATGAATGAGCACAGAAGGCTACTACAAGATGTAGCCTTCATTTCACGTACAACTCTTGCTCTGGAAATTCCTACCAACCTCATTAAGAGTTTGTAAGAACTGTACCTAGTCTGAGGTCCTTCCTATTCAATTCTCCCCTCTGTCTCGTCTTTAATAGACTGCCCACTGCCTTCAGAATTTGCCTGCCTACATGTTTTCCCTTCCCTTGTAGTCCTGGTGGGCTGTTTCCCTCAATAGACATCTTGCATGTTAATATCATGAATATTTAATATCTCATATATATACAATATTATATTATTATAATATATAAAATCCAGAAACATATACATATATGCTGGATTTAATTTATCTAGTATTTTAAGACTTTTACATCTGTAGTAATCAGTGATGCTTATCTGTGGTTTCGCTTTAAAAAAAAACCTCTCTAATTTTTACTGCAGTGTTATGCTATCCCAAGAATTGCATATATATATGTCGAATTTATTTTTTCTGAAAGAATTTGCACAGAATAAGTGTTTATTGGTTCTTAAAATACTTCATAGAATTCACCAGAGAAGACACCAGGGCATGCAAATTCAATTATTTGATAACTATGGGTATACTCAGATTTTTTACTTCTTTTTGTGTCAGTTTGGGTGACCTGTGTCATTAACATGTCTGTACATTATGTTGGCATAAATTTGCCCATAATATCTTTTGTCTTTTCAATGTTTTTAGGACCTATAGTTATGACCTATGTTCATATCTTCCTTGTTTGGTCTATTATAGGTTTATCAATTTTGTTTATTTATACCATTTTTTAAATGAATTGAGCCGTTGTATCTCCTATGTTGGCTTACGATATATACTCTTTGGGTCTTTTATAACAGTTACTTAGGCTTTATGATATGTATTTTTAATTTATCACAGTCTTCTTACAAATCATCTTTTAACACTTCACATATAATGTAAGAAATTTTTAAAAAATATTTTAATTTCCTTATTCTTTGTGCTGTTGTTCCTTCATATTAATGATATTCTCATGGTTATGTTTCTGGGTTTTATTCAGTTATTTTTAGTTATTTACTATTTTGGTCTTTGCATGTCTTAATTTTTTTATTATATGCTGAAAACAAAGATGTTATATTGCTGAGAGTGAATTTTGTTTCTTTCTCTTAAAGAAGTGTTGTAATTTTTTTGGCAAGTATTTAAGATAATTATAGATGAGCCTAATTCTTTCAAGGATTGCTTTTAAGCATTATTAGGGCAGGTCTAAAGTAACTTTTTTTCCTAGAGCTAAATTTAGCACTACAGATAAGATATGACTCTCTTGGGATCTTATCTTAATCACTCTGGTTTCAACAAATATTTCTGAGCCCTGTTTAGTATTCGGCAATTTCTGGATGTCATTCTTACTCAACTTACTGTTCTTTGATACTCTAGCCCTCATATTCTAGTTACCTGAACCTTAGCAAACTCACATATTATTCTCCTCAGCTCAGCAAGATTGCTGTTCTACTTGTGATTGTTTCTTCTTCCTTCTTAATGGTCTGGAAACTACTTTCATGCAGAAACCTGAAGCAATCTAGAGCTAAACTTGTTGTCTTCCTTCTCTCAGGAATTACAGTCTTATGATGCCTATATCACAATATCTGAAAACAGTAATTTTATATATTTCTTTCAATTCTGTAGGAATTTACAGAGAGATATAAGACCAGCACATATTATTCTATCAAAGGCAGAAGTACAATTCCTGACTTATTTATTTTCTTTATTATTATTTTTTATAATTTTAATACCAATAAGACAACCACATAAAACAAATTAATAGCTTATTAATGATGCATCATAAAATGTAAAAATCTAGTCTGAAGATAGACCCTGGGCAACCAAGCCAGATACCTTCAAATGCCTCTTCGCAATCACAATTCTTTTCTCTCTCCAAGAGTAATCACTATTCGGACTTTTTTACTTTGCATTTTCTTACTTTATACTTTTTACAACTGTACTGTTTTATCACTAGAGTGTGTAACCCTCAACATTAAAACACTATAGCCTATTTCATTTATTAATATGTTTTCTATTTTTTCTATCCCTCTATTTTTTTATTTTCCTTGAAACGCATTTGTTGAGAAAACCAGATAAAGTTTCCCTATGTTTTGCAAATTGCATCTCAAAGTATGGTTTAACATGTTTCTCTGTTCACTCTTTTTACCTATAAGTTGATGGTGTTAAGTAAAAACTCAATCACATTCATGTGTGATTTCTTGGCGACTACCTCATAGTTGATAATTGGTTTTAACAGAGTCACATAACACTCACTGTAGCTCTTCATATTATATTAGCTGATCCTCCATTGCTAGATCCATTAAGTGATTAGTTATTTTTGTTACACAATGGTTTTATACTAATTACATCATTCTTTTATTACAAAATAATGATCATACCATGAGAAAATTTACCTTATAGGCCTGTAGTTAGCCTATGGTTTGGTTCATGCAATAACTTGTTGATGCTCAAATTTTCCATCTTTTTGACATTCAATTTTTCACCTCAAATTCTTACTGCTTAAATTTTTCATTGTTTTCCAGTAGATGCTGCTTCAAGTTTTCTCCTGAGTCTTCTTGGTAAGACCCCAATAGCTATTATAATTTCTGTGCTAACTAGTAACCAGAATGGTCCAGATTCATCTGGCTCATGTTCTGTGTCAGACATAGAATAAGTCGTTTTAATGTGGAACCCTGTTAATGTGTTTCTCATTTGTTTTTCAGTGGGAAATGGTATTTAAAGACCATAATATGGACACCAGTAGTGATTTTTGACACTGGTTATTTCCTAGAAGAGGCTACTGTTTACTGCTTCTCAGCCTTTCTGAGGCAGTGATAGGAAAAATATTTCACAAAAAGATTCATGAATTTATACTGGTACTTGTGAATAAAATTTCAGATCACAAAACTTCAATTTAACATTCTCTATTGTATCTGTATTTCCACTTTCACCACACCTAGAACCCTGGTAGTCAAGGCACCAGGTCTGATTAAATTAAAATATTGTACTATTACTAATTCTCATTATTTCACATTAAACACAAATATTCTTTGATGAACAACACCAGCACTATTAACAACAGGCTCCACTAATTTTTTTCTTCATGGAAAGCCTATCTGAGAAGTCCTTTGTCAGTTCAGTTTGGAGGGACAGCTCCTGAGAGCTCATGTTAGCTTTGGCCTTGCAGCATTTAGCAATCTAGATTTATCATTGAATGAAATTAACATTTTAGATCAGACTCCTGTGTTAATTCCTCAAAGGGATTACATAACATAGAAGAAGGTGGTAAAATTAACAACTTCAAATGCCCAAAATAAGCAGTCATGATGAAGATGGAATATATTCAAATATCAACGATGAGGTTAAAAAACAACAAAGGCTGGGAACGAGCTGTTATTTTCTTTACTTTCTTTATATAGTTTTCTTTTTCATTTGCTTTATTCACGTGATCTATCTACTTAAATATAATTCTGCAAATATTTCAAAGAATAAAATGAATTCTGATGAAATATATAAGTGGTAAACTGAGGCATGTCTCTGCAGGAACCCTGTCCTGTACCCTCCAAGCTATGCTTCACAAACTAAAACATTAATCTCCATGGAGCATCCACCCTGTCCAAGGTTGCTAATCACCTCCAAACAGATGAGAATGCAGACATTGCTGCCCGTGATTAGCCCCACTTTGCTCACCACTCTTGCATTTATACTTTATGTCCAGTTTCTCCTGAATCTCAGCCTTTACGCACTGTCCTCCCACTGCCTGAAAATGCTCTTGCCAGCTCTTCCTTGAGCTAGCTTTTGCTTGGCTTTCAGGACTCAGTTGTATGGCATCTTCTCCAGGTTGGTTAGAGGCCCTCTTATCATATAACACTCTGAAAATGCATCTAACATGGAGGAAGATCACCAGTTAACTTTTCTGTACCTGACATTACAGTGTAAACCCCTTAAAGAAAGGATTATATTTTATTTTTTTTATTACTGTATCCAAATAGCCTGAAACACAATATGGTTTTGATAAATAATTCTTTATTCAGTGTGAAAGATTTTTGGATAAGTAGCTACTATTAAGCAGTGACCTTCGTGTTGTCAATACTTTTGTCTTTATTTGCTTAACTCTATTTCAGACCCCACCTGCCCTACCGCAGCACATGAAGTAAGCAATGCTTGTATAATGCAAAATCCTACTGAATTCACACCAATCACTCTGTCCCAACTCACTTTTCCCTGTTCGCTCTTCAAAACTCTCCTGTCATATACACAGTTTGCACCAAATTCTAAGATTTATTGCCAAAAATGCATTTCCCTAATGACTGAGGATTTATGTTGGCACTAGACATCTAAATTTCAATGGGCATTTGCCATCCTATAGAATATACAAAGTGACATTCAACTATACTCTGAGTTTATATAATACACTTATCATGGGTGCTAGACAGAATAAAACATAAAAATAATATGTATTCATCTGTAAAAGTCATCTTTTCTATATAAACAATAATCGAGCCATCACAACACTTTGTAGGTAAAAATCCAGTGTAACAACTTTATGTGTCTTGAGTATGAAAATAGGGAAGTATTATTTCCTGTACAAAATCCAGACTGAGCAAAACAAATAACACTTTTCCACACAGTGATTCACCAGAACGTAACCTTTCAAAAATTTTCCACTAAGAAAATATCCTACACAGTGCATTACAAAATAGTATATCCCATGTGTATAGCCAGAAGAAAAACTTATAGTGGGAAAGAGATCCATGAATTCTAATAAGAGCACATAGTAACACTGACTGGGGTTTTCTTCTGTGTCATTTCACTCAGTCATCAGAGGACACTGTTGTAACTCACTGAAAAACATAAGGAGAGATTAACATTTTCACCTTTTTGAATGAATATCTGTAAAACATGAATCATATACTAAGGAAGGAGATTGATGGAGATGAAAGTGAAGGTTTTAAAATACTTGACAAATCTAAGGACAAATCAATCTTATTTGTTCTCATTGGCTTAACATACTGTGTATCTTATCCTAAAGAAAGTAATAAAAATCGTCCTAAATTGAGATTCTCAATGTTGACCCCAAACAACGTGGTTTACTCTCCTCTCATGTTCTGGAGCATTAGGCTTTCCAGTAACTCCCAGAATCTCCTGATATGATGGGACAGAGGTTTGCAGTTGGGAGAAACTGTTAGGGCACATTTCTATTCTTATTATTTCACTATTTTATATTATATTTTGTGTGATATAAAATTTACATCATTGATTGGTTTATTATTCCATGTGTATGATTTATAAACAAAAGTGTATATAGAAAGTAAATATGATTATTTCTACAATTGTATACATGATCACAAAATATTAGAAGATCTCTGCTGAAGAAGATTCCATTATGAATATTCAACTAAATTTTGTAATTTGTAAGCTCTCCCAAATGATAAAGAGCCACATAGCAGATTCTCCCAAAACCATGCAAGAAAATCAAAGAGCAATGAGTTAAAATTGCTTATAGTAAGATGGTTTATCTGGTCTGCCTTACCTGGATGTCAAAAATTTGTTTTAAATTTTAAAAAATTGTTATTGGAGTATAGTTGATTTACAATGTTGTGTTAGTTTCAGGTGTACAGCAAAGTGAATCTGTTATACATATACATATATCTGACCTTTTTTAGATTCATTTCCCATATAGGTCATTACAGAGTATTTAGAAGAGTTCCCTGTGCTATACAGTAGGTCCTTATTAGTTAGCTATTTTATATATTGTAGTGCGTATATGTCAATCCCAATCTTCCAATTTATCCCTTCCTCCCTTACCTTCATAACCGTAAATTTATTTTCCACATCTGTAACCCTATTTCTGTTTTGTAGATAAGGTCATTTGTACCATTTTTTTTTTAGATTTCATATATAAGCTTTTGCACAGCAAAGGAAACCATAAGCAAAATGAAAAGATGACCCTCAGAATGGGAGAAAATATTTGCAAACGAAGCAACTGACAAGGGATTAATCTCCAAAATCTGGAAAGAGCTCATGCAGCTCAATATCAAGAAAAACCAAACAATCCAATCAAAAAATGCGCAGAAGATCTAAATAGATATTTCTCCAAAGAAGACATACAGATGGCCAAAAGCATATGAAAAGATGATCAATATCACTAATTATTAGAGAAATGCAAATCAAAACTACAATGAGGTATCACCTCACACCCGTCAGAACTGTGGGAATGTAAATTGGTACAGCCACTATGGAGAACAGTATGCAGATTCCTTAAAAAAAAAACAGAGCTACCATGTCATCCAGCAATCCCACTTCTGGGCATATATCTGAAGAAAACCGTAATTTGAAAAGATACATGCACCCCAGTGTTCATTGCAGCACTATTTACAATAGCCAGTACATGGAAGCAACCTAAATGTCCATCCACAGAGGAATAGATAAGGAAGATGTGGTACATATATACAATGGAATATGACTCAGCCATAAAAAGCAACAAAATAATGCCATTTGCAGCAACATGGATGGACCTAGAGATTGTCATACTCAATGAAGCAAGACAGACAGGGATGGACATCAAAATCTTAAGGTAACATTTAGATTAATTCAAATATGATTATTCATTCAATATTTATAAATGACCCACGATGGATAAAGCATAGTTATGCACTGAACATACAACTGTGGATAAGATTGTCTCTACTCCCCTGTGCATAATAATTCAGCTTACAGATTTCTGAATAAAACAGAATTAGTTGAGGACACTTCAAGCTGTGTAATCTAAAGATAAGTGTATACCTAAGAAGTATTATTTTAAAATATAGTGATTAGTATTTAGGAGATTTCTAATAGTAGATTTCAATGCCATTTGCAGCCAGTGCCATTATATGAGTACAGATAAAAATGTCTCTTTAGCTGGATCCCAGAATTGAAAAAGACCTGAATTCAATTTATAACGAACATGTGATGTCTGTTAGAAAGTGAAATGCATGGTTATAAACCACTGAGAATGTTGCATCCATTGTTACTTCAGCATGACTTAACCCAAGCTGAGTGATATCAAAAAATATTATATTTTCCTAAAATTAACAAATTTATATTATCATTTCTGTAGGTTAACTTTCATTTTTGCAGCATATGAAAATAATGGTAAAATTTTTCAGCATGATTTTATATCTAATTACAACTCGATGGAGCGTTTTAATTGGGGACTATGACAGGATCATGTTTACATTTTACAGCAATCCCTCTTACTGCTGTGTCAGAAGGGACGGGAGAAGGACAAGAGTCTAAGTAGTGACATCTGTTTAGAAGTCCATTCAATGAATGATAATCAGAGCTTGGTTCATGTTAACTGTAGTGGGTATAGTAGAAACATGGATAAATTAGAAACATATTTTAGAAATAGAATGGACAAGAACTACTCTTGTATCATGCAAATTTCCTTCTGTCCGTACTTCCTAAAGTAGGGGCCCAATATCTAAAGACTGAACGCACTGATAGTGGATATATTTTTGCTCAATTTTGTATTCCTAAACTGATACTAACTGAGAAGAGAACTTAGAAATCCAGCCATCCCAGGGCCTATTTTTTAATTATTATTAACCAGGATTATTTTTATGTTTATAGAGTCCTGGAGAATACTACAGTATTTATTTCATTTCCTTAGTCTTTGATTCATATTGCTTAATATGCCATCTCTTATTAGTATAAATACTGGTAGGCATGACTTACACAGTGATGGATATCTTAGTTCACTTGAACTGCTGAGACCTGAGTTCACAGTTAAATACATCCAAATTCTATACAGATTTTCCTAGCCAAGCTTCTGTTTAGTTCTGTTTTGTTTTGTTTAATTTAGTTTTAATTAGCACAACTTAAGTACTATGGTGAGTGGGCGGGGTGAAATTAGAGAATGGATACTATTTTCATTTGCTTGTATGCTTAACATTACAAGCAGTTTTGTATGTGAGACTGAATGTGAAATAGAACTTAAAACTTTGAAATTATTGACATTATGTATTTCATTCCTTATTGAAGATTAAGATAGTTAATAGATTGAGTCTTTTAAATAAGGAGTTTTACATCTAATGCAATAGCAAATTTATTTCTCAAAGTTAAATACTCAATTCAATAGACAAACTTTCTAAAGATGTGTTTAAAAACAGCAAAGACAAAGCTGAGTGGTGTGTATTCAACTTTCCAAATAAGAATTGGTCTTAGTGAGGCACTTGATTTCTTCATTTAATTTGCTACCCAGCAGAGTTCTACATGCCTTGGTGCATATTAATGCAATTTGTTTGCTCCTGTTAGTAGCAAATTTTCTTAAATAAATCACTATGCTATTGTAGCATTATTTTCTCACTGAAATATTTAATTGGCTGGACATATTGCTTCAATAATTATCACACTGTCATTACTTTAAAAAGGAATGGGAAGGCTTGAAAATAATCTGATTTACCAATAACTATGATTTAAATACATTCCCCAACTAGGGCAGAAATTAAATCCCTGCTAACCAATAAATGGTTTTGCTAAATGAATGAATCACTTTTCTAAATATTTTATTGGTTCATTAAAATATGCTAAATGAGGAAAAAAGTGAGGGCTATCCTAAATATTATAAGGGGCTTCTTTGCACTGATTCAGATTCATGTTCTTTTAATTTTACCCTCTTCCTTCTTCCTTTTCTATGTAGATAAGTCATTTTAAAAATAATAACCCATAATTTTATTTGTTTTTACAAATTATACAAATTTCTTAAAATTGATGTGTTTTTTTTTTTTTTTTTTTTTTTTGCCGTACGTGGGCCTCTCACTGTTGTGGCCTCTCCCATTGCGGAGCAGAGGCTCCGGACGCGCAGGCTCAGCAGCCATGGCTCACGGGCCCAGCTGCTCCGCGGCATGTGGGATCTTCCTGGACCGGGGCACGAACCTGTGTCTCCTGCATTGGCAGGCGGACTCTCAACCACTGCGCCACCAGGGAAACCCAATGTATTTTTTAAATGCCAATTTTTATCAAAATTTTGAATCTCCAATAAAAATGTATATACTCATATATTTGTTAATAAAACTTTTATGGAAGATTTAAAATGAGCCAAGAACTATGTGGACAAGGAAGAGCCGTGTTACCCATTTCTGGATCTGGGCATAGCATTCTTTATTTTGTTAAGATTTTTTTGATGTGGACCATTTTTAAAGACTTTATTGAATTTGTTACAACATTGTTTCTGTTTTTTATGTTTTGGTCTTTTGGCCGTGAGGCATGTGGGATCTTAGCTCCCTGACCAGGGATGGAACCAGTACCCCCTGCATTGGAAGGCAAAATCTTAACTACTGGACCTCCAAGGAAGTCCCCTGGGCAAAGCATTTTTAATGAGTGCTACAGAGTTTTTTCCCCAGAAATAATAAGCATAATTTTTAAATAAGAAAATATGATATTCACATAAATTACGTATGCTAAAAATCTGACAAATTATATCTCATGAAACCATTAGGTAGTTATAATTCCAAGAATGTGAATAATATTCTAATATTATTATCTAAAAAATACTAATATTCAGTCATAAATAAAATAGGAAAGGAAAAATTACCACATAAGAGATATATGGGACCGATATCATTCTAACAGAAATAAAACATAAACATAATATGTCAATAACCTCAGTTTTTAAAAATAATGTAATTTAAAATTATAAGATAGAAAATTGTGCTCTTTCTTCAAAACACAGATTTTATTCAGTATTAATGTTTGTAGGCTGTGGCATTCAGACGAAGCATTAAATTGAAGTTCCATCTGCCTGAATTTAGAAGTTATTAACAATGCTAAAATGCCTTATTACTCTGGTTTAGAGAAAGAGGGTGCATACACCCGTGTCCTGGCTGACACTGCCTTTTTGCTGCAATGAAATTATGGATGAATTGTCACTAATAGAAATGTTCACCGCAGAAAACAGAATGTTGCTGAGTGCACCAAGGCATTCACTACTGCCTATCAGAAATGTAAAATATCATCTAGAAAATGCCATTTTAATGTAGCATAAAATAATGCAATTTAATCTCTAAGCAGGTGTGACACTAGTGGGAAGTGAGTGTAGTTACTCCTGGATCTCATTCAGTCAACAATCTCTATAATATTTACTTGATTATGAATTTGTTATTTTATTACACAAACCGACTCATTCATTTATAAGTCTTGCTTTTTCATTTTCCTATAAACTGTATAGCATATTTGTAATTAAGAGAAAAAGCATTTGATGAATAAGCCTTTTTCATACATTAAACTGTTGAAATGGTAAATAAGAATATCTTGTACCAGATGGCCAAGATGGCCAAAAGTAGAACTTTCTCTGAGCCAGATTAAGTATGTAACTCCTGAAAGGGAGATATACAGTTTACTAGCTGTCCAATACTGTATTTTTGGAAATATAAACACAAAACCATAAAGTTTTTAAACACAAACCTTATGGTTGGTAAATTATTTTCTTTAATATTGAGCCTATTTCCACGTGTTTCCATACCTATTTTATCAAACCAAGATGCTAAAATGCACTTATAACTGAAATTTTTGTCACATGGATAATATAAAATTTTAGTTTAAATTTTACAGATGTCATATCTATCATGGAGAAAGCACATAGTTATACAACACATTTTCTTTACCAATATTTACCTTTTTTAAAAATACAAATGAATTTTATGTATCTATGTCACTAACAAATGACTTCCTGTATTTTTTTTTTGCATTTTTTAAACATCTTTATTGGAGTATAATTGCTTCACAATGGTGTGTTAGTTTCTGCTTTATAACATAGTGAATCAGCTATACATTTACATATATCCCCATACCTCCTCCCTCTTGTGTCTCTCTCCCACCCTCACTATCCCACCCCTCTAGGTGGTCACACAGCACCGAGCTAATCTCCCTGTGCTATGCGGCTGCTTCCCACTTCCTGTATTTTTAAAATGAAACTTCAATGCAAGTCTATAGCACAATAAACATATAACTCAAATATATTCTGAATTATACACTTTTAAAGTGTATTTATATTTTTGCCAAAAAAGTACTCATACTTTAAAATAGAAGTACTTTAAATACTCATATATGTATGACATATATATGTATATATATACACACACCCATACATATGCATTTTTGATACAAGTAAAGATAGATAAAGAATACATAGAATTAAAAAAATTTCCATCTATAAAACATAGATCAAATCCACCATAGAATAAAAACACCAATATAGGGCTTCCCTGGTGGCACAGTGGTTGAGAGTCCGCCTGCCGATGCAGGGGACACGGTTTCTAGCCCCGGTCCAGGAAGATCCCACATGCCGCGGAGCGGCTGGGCCCGTGGGCCATGGCCGCTGAGCCTGCGCGTCCGGAGCCTGTGCTCCGCAACGGGAGAGGCTGCGACAGTGAGAGGCCCGCGTACCACAAAAGAAACAACAACAAAAAAAACCACCAATATAGAAAACTTGAAAGTTAAAAAGAAACATCTACATATACTATTACAAGACATGTAGTACTCCTCTTAATGAACAATTTTTAATACCAGAAAAATGAGCATTTTGGATAAGACTATTTTTTTCTTTTATTCCTGACTATATGTTGATACTTCTCTATATTGGTCTTTGAGAGACGACTGTCTATTAAATGTCTTGCATTTTTGTATGTGTGTGAGCAGAGGCACTGTCTTACCTTCGCTGTCAACTACTTTTTTCAAGGTTGTTTTTAGAGCAATCAGTTTTGGAAGACAAAGCTAATGACTCCCTTTGGAGCAAAGGGCAGATGTGTTTACTGTCCATTATAGTAAAGGTTAAGTCTCTCCCTGGAGCAAAGAGCAGGCACACTTACTACCCATTATAAAGGATTCAAACAAGCAAACAAAACAGAACTAGTAGATTCAGATTGACGGTTGCTAGATGGGAGGGGCGTTGGGGAGGCGGGCAAAATGAGTAAAGGGGCTGGATCAAGAGGTACAAACTTCCAGTTACAAAATAATAAGTCATGGGGATGTAATGTACAACGTGGTGACTATAGTCAGTAACATTGTATTGCAAATGTGAAAGTTGTTAAGAAAGTAAATCTTAAAATTTCTCATCACAAGAAAAAAAAATTTTGTAACTCTGTATGGTGACAGATGGTAGCTAGAATTATTGTGGTGACCATTTGGCAATGTATACAAATGTCAAATCATTACGTTGTACCCCAGAAACTAATATAATGTTGTTCTCAATTATACTTCCATGAAAAATACTTAAAAATTAAAAAAGAATTCAGACTGCCTAAAACTCTGGGTTTCTTTCATTGACTGCAACCCAGTGTGTACGCAGGCATTTACACGGGCCTATCTGGATCTCTACCATGGGACTTGGGGTTTGGGGGGGAGCAAGGGAAACTGAGGCCAATACGCCTCAGTTTCATGATGCTTGGTGTGCCATGAGTGATAAAGGTCTTTGCCTCTGTCCTTAACTTCTCGCGACTCATGCCAGCATCCATGAAGCTGTGTCAGGCTAAACTGTTAGCTTGAAGACAGGAAGTATCTCAGATCCATAACATTGACTTTGTCAGTGAGGATGGGATGGTGACAGAGGCGTGGCTTCCAGTAAGAGATGTACGACGGCCCTGAGGAGTGGATTCAGGGCTATGAGACGTTTTCTGAGCTCTGTTAGTGGATGCTCTCCGCTCAGTGGAAGGTGTAGGGTTTCAGGAGGAGGTTGGGTTACCCACTGCGATACCTATTAATGAATAAGAGCTCAACTGAGGCGGAGGGGCTTAGCAGTGAGAGATGTGATTTAAATGTGTGGCCCAGATGGTGTCTATGCTTTCATGTACTATTCTCTGGGTAGACAGAGGAAAGCTTGATTTTGTGACACTGGGTTAGCAAGCTCAGTGGTCCAAACCAAAAGGCAATATAACTGTGGCTGCTGACCCCTGGAGTCTCCAAAATTAAAATAAATATTGAAAGCTATTAGTATTCAATAAAGAGCTTTGAATCAATCAAAAACTTTAGAAGTTCGTTTGGTTAAGATGTAAGTGGTATACACGCCAATAAAACCTAACAGGAAGTGTGTCATGCCTGTTAGCATGGAGCCCCTCTCTGTCTCTGCATGCCCTGATTCCTCCATTCTTCCCTAACCCAATCTCAGTTGCTTCGAGGAGAAAGATGATTGGAGTGTGAACGAGCTCTCCTTGTTCCTAAAAGAGACGGAAGGCCATCCAGGTATGCCGGTGAACTTCAAGGGGAGGGACGGAAATTGTTATAGCTTTGTTGGGTACAAGTACCTAAGTCACCATCCAAGCAGGTTTCAGGAGGGAAGAGGACACTCAAATTCAACTGAGGGAAATTAGGTTAAGGGCACAGTGGAGAAGGGAAACTAAAGTGACTTTGTGGTGGCGGGACTTAG
This sequence comes from Lagenorhynchus albirostris, assembly GCF_949774975.1. Taxonomy (NCBI): domain Eukaryota; kingdom Metazoa; phylum Chordata; class Mammalia; order Artiodactyla; family Delphinidae; genus Lagenorhynchus; species Lagenorhynchus albirostris. The sequence goes on from NC_083097.1 coordinate 19,458,794, forward strand.
AGCAAATTCAATATATTGCTGTTCTGATGTCCTCTGCTGAATACACCAGTAGCATTGATGTGTTGTGTATCTGTACATCCTTATGACATAAGAATTAGAGAAGATGCTCCCATTCAGGGTCTGCCACTATTAGAGAACTGCGAGTGAAATACCACACTGGCTCCCCCCAACCTTCAACCTGTTCCCTCCCCAGTGGTCAGATGGGAACAATGTAGTAAGTAACCCAGGAAAAGAGAGATGAATCACAGCTCTATTTAACTTCCTAATGGCTGCTGGAGTACTGAGAGCCCCTCCCCAGTGCAACGGGCCACTTATTGGAAACGGCCACTAACTCCTACACCACCCCTTTAAAAAAATTTGCCTCAGTGGATATTTACATTTACATGAAAATGTGGCAGCTATCTCTTTGGGAGAAACTTTTATCTCCACTGCACTACATGAATCAAAACCACTGGTTCACTAAAGCTCTTGATTTACAGAAGTTCCCTTAAATGCCTGGGCCTGGTTCACTGGTGGTTTAACTTAGCTGAAACCCAAGGTTGTCTATGAGACTGTTGCACTATTCAACTTCAACACCAGCTATACGGAGCCAAAAATTGATTTAGGTGCACTGTTCAGTCAGCAGAACTTAAGGTCATTCTCCTAGCCCTGGTCAATGCTGCGCCATTTGGCAAAACTTGTTATAGTTTCACTTACAGTTGGGTATCGCCATTGCTCCCTGTTAGTCTATCATTTGGAAAACTATAGATTGGCCAATTAAACATTCCCCTCTTAAGAGCTGCAGACTGGAAACAAATTGTTGCTATTGATTGAACTGTCTGTGTCATTCATGTAGATGCCTACAAAAAGGTCCTTTCTGAAATAAAACTGACTAGGATCAAGTTGCTCGTGGAACCTGACCTATCTACCCAGATTGTCACTATTGATGACTAGATCCATCATCCTGGAGGACAGAGAAACACATCCATCATAGCAAGGACTCTGATTCCGAAGCAGACGCCACCACTGCACACCAGACTTGTGATTCGGGTGAAGTGCCGTGCCACAGAGGATGACACATCACATCACATCACACTGTGGCAGTTTTTGCCCTCCTCTCTAGACTCCCAGTGATAACTTTTCAATGTGGATACTGTTTCAGGTTGAGGTGCTATTTTTTTCTTATCCAATCAGCTGACTCTAGCAGCTAGCTTCTGTCCCTTGAAACTTACCTGTGATATGATTTTGACTCTTGGGATCATCTGCAGCTTATGTTTTGTCTTTTACCATAAAAGCCCCTGAACAAAGGGCTGGTAGTAAAGCGTAGTAAAAGAATACAAGCATCTGGTGTTGAATGTCATAAAGATCTCAAAAATCAACTAAAAATGATTTCTGACACTATTTTCCTCCTCACCTCCTTTTCCCTACACCTCAGAAAGACTGAGAGAATGCACACCCCCAGGTAAGAATGGTCTCCTCTTAGTTAAATAGTAAATGTGTTGTTGGCTTTTCCTCTTTCTATCTCACTCTCCCCCAACTTTTATACTGCTGGAAGGGCTTTGGTAAGCACCCCAGACCTTCTGTGGGGAATTAAAAAAGATTATACATTTGGGAAAGGGTGAAGCAGAACTAGAACAACCTGACTGTCTCTGAAGCCCAGGGTTCAAATCATTTCAATACTGGTTTGGATTAAAGTAGCCTTGAATATGGAGTCATCCTCAACTAAATATTGGCAAGTAAAGTCAACTTCTGTTGTCACAAAGAAGTAGAACATGAATAGATAAAACAGACAAAGGGGGTCTTATCTCAACTATATAAAGATATCCTGCAAATCACTAAGAAAAATTTGGATAAATAATAGAAGAAATAGCAAAACCTCCAACAAGTATCTTTCAAAAGATGTCCAGATGGCCAATAAATCTATGAAAAGGTATTACAACAAACCTAGTAGAAATTTTTTTAAATGAAGGAGAAGATAAAAGACTTAATACCAGTTTGGCAAGGATGAACTGTTATTAGAAGTGAAAATTCAAGAACCACCTTAGAAAAATATTTAAAATTACCTGCGAAAGTTCAACATATGCGTATCCAATGATTGAGCAATTGCATCTTAGATGTATTCCCCAAAATATGTGTACATATATATGTCACAAACAGATACACATATGATTGTTCATAGCATAATTATTCACAATCATCAAAACTGGAACAATAACATTTCCATCAAATGTAGAATAAATATGGTATATGCATAAAACAAAATTCTATGCAACAATGAAAATGAACTCACTATTACTACTCACAACAATACCAATAACTTTCACACACATAAGACAAAGTGAAAGAAAGCAGACACTAAGCAATGCATATGGTGCAATTTCACTTGTACATGGTTAAAACAGTGGAAAACTAATGTATGTGTTTGAAGGTCAGCACACTGGTTATCTTTGGGGTGGAGGTAGATGTAGAAATTTGGGAGGAGAATGAATGTTGGTTTCTGAGATCCCAATACTAGTCTAATTTTTGATGCACTCTGTAGTTACAATGGTGTATTCACTCTACAAGTATTGAGCCATTAGTTGTAATTTCTGCATTTAATTTTTGTAAGTTAGCCAGAAATAAAATAACAATAATATTAAAAGCAAAGCTGTCAAAAGTTTCAGAAAGGAGCTAACCCCCTGAATTCTATTTAGGGCTCACAACAGAGGTCTTAATGCATATTCCCAGATTTGAATTCTCATGGAAACTGGGCATTTTTAGAACAATATGGGAAAGCTAACACGTATGAAAAACTATGCTGTATGTGGATGTATATGGAATGCACTTGATGTTATGGCTTGGAAAGAGCCTGTCTCTGACATGCCTTGGTCAGAGAAGATCATCAAGTACATAAAATCCTGCATGGCCAATTGGAAACTGAGAAGACTCTGTTGAGCCCCAGAAGCATCTTCCATGGCTATGCAAAATCAAGTAAGTCCAGTGCTAAATAGATGAACCAGATTTTTGCTGAAACTAACACAAATATTAACAGTACTTAAATTCTTACTATGTAAAACGCAAAAAATTTAATGCAAGATAAATTACAAATTCAATGTGCCTATATTATGAAGCAGTTATTATTAATATCCCCACATTATAGATGAATAAACTGAGGCATAATGAGAGTAAAAAGCCACATTATTGGGTAATCATGTGAAAAGAGAAACAGAAATTATATATAGTACAGCTGGATTTTTTGCAATACTTAAATATTTTAAAAAATTGGATTACATTATGGCTCAATGCAACACACCATGCCAAATGACAAAAAAAAATCTAATTTATTTAATCAACAGAACAAACTTTTTTTTTACTACTTTCATAGTAATTAGTTTGAAAGATATAATTTGAAATATATAATTTGAAAATTATAATATTCTCGATTTGCTTTGTAATATATTAATGCCAAAGTACCAAATAATATGTGTAAGCTCTGTTAAATTAATATTCACACAATAATAAATTTATTTGTAAATCAGCAAAAAAAAAATATATATATATAGTTATTACTGGAACATTGCTGAAGGCAAAAGTAATGCCACAGTTATAGTCAACAAATATCAACTTAGCAAAAATAGCTGACACTTTTTGCCCTTTTAAAATATTTTCTGAATCATCTTCTTATTGATATAGTTATTTTGGGGAGATGGATTGCTTTATCCTTTCCCTTGTGCTACTGTTGATACCTGTAGCTGTAATTAATTCTCATCCTTAATGATAATAAATAATTTTTCCTTTAGTTGGGTATGATTTAATAAAGTTTTGTGAGGAGAAGGGAGAGTGAGATTGGACTCATTGCTTTCATATCTTTCTTGTTTATACGTAGCTTAAACACTAAATACTCTTAGATGTGTAAAGAGAGGAGTCAATCACTTCTGAGAAGAATTGCACCCATGACATGGGACAATTTCAATTTTTCTTAAGCAGAATTTTCCTAATGACAGCTTGCTTTTGTTGAATTGATGCTGATTACTCACCTTGGGTCAGCACCTCCATGGGCCACTTGGATTTGGAGACACCTGGGACTGAGAACCGAATAACCTAAGAATTGAGAAAGGCTTTAACATAGAGGGCTTCAATTCCAGTCCTTGAATCATTGTCTTATAATTGTGGGTGTTAAGTACTAAAATAGCCCTGGATGTAATAGATACAGTCTTTTTTTTTTCCTTTTCACTTGTAAAAAAATTAATAAGCAGAAACCTCAATTAAATAGAGTTGGGAGACCAGAAGGGGGAGCTCTCATGCCCTGAGGCAAGAACAGAGTCCAACAGGAAGAAGAAAGACCCTTCTTTTTCCTGGCAACAATTCAGCCAATGAAAAGCCATGGATTGTTTGTTTACTATAGTCCTCTCAACTTCCTTTTCCCCTCTATAAAAGCATTCTCCTTCCCCGGCCTTCAAGGACTTGCACGTAGCTCTCCATGATTGCAGACCCCAAACTGCAATTTCTCTGCTGATCCCAAATAAGCCCATCTTTGCTGGAGAAATAATTGGCAATCTATTTGTTTTAGGTCTACACACTATAATTAATCAGTATTGTGGCTTATTACAATAATGCAGTATTTCCCCAGTAACCTTATTATATTGCAGGAGTAATCAGATAAAGTGCATCACTTGCTATTAAAAAGTAGCCAGGATTTATTTTTATATTAAAGTAAATTTATGTCTTTTAATTTTTTTCCATTATCTAATCTGATAGAATTAAGAAAAAGAAAATCTCTGTTACTGTCCTGCTGCTTCTTCTGAGTGATTGGAATGTTTAATTTAGCAGCATCCTTTCTTCCAAGTAGGTTATCATTTATCAGACTTTGTCATTCTGTGGAGAGTGATTCACGGAAGAATTAAAACTTTCAGACTGATTTCAAACCATCTCATCTAAAGCCAAACACGACTGAAAATAATGAATCTTTGACTCCAGTAGAAGAGCCAAACTAGGGTGCATTCAGTGTCCTTGAAATGACTACTTGCATGTTTAAAGACCACCCACCTGGAAGTATAACATCGAAAGGGTGAGAAAAAGACTAATTGTGCACTTAAACCACTATGTGGTGGCTAATATATTTCCTTAAGGGAACACAGAGAGCTGCCATTGAAAATTATTTCTGACTTACAAGAATGAATATAACTTGCCTAAAATTCAAACATAGTTTGCAGTAAAAATGTGTTTGATAGAAATATAGCAGGAAGAAGAAAACAACTCTGTTGTTTTGCCCCCTCAAGCAAAACAAACAGAAAAAAATTCAATGTGCTTTTATGCTAATTGAGCAGTGCTGTTTTTATTGTGTGTTTGTATCTGCAAGGAAAAAAAATCCCAGATAAATAATATAGCCTTATTCTATCTCAACATATTTTGCATCATGTTTACAAAATGACTGATGAAATCAGATGTCATTATGCCATAATATCCTCTAACTGTTCACATTATATAAATACATACGTTTATGTATGTGTGCATGTGTGTGTGCCTCTGTAGCTTTGTTTTTTGAAGTAAAATAATTCTACTGCCTATGAAAATAAGATACAATTTCAATATAGAAACAAGTGGTATGTGTACTTTATGTGTAATTCTCCATGTTGTATTTGCAGGCAGTAAAGTGAAGGCAGTAAAATTTGCAGGCCCATTTATTTTTCTTTTATCACCTTGCCTAAAACACTACAAAAGTTAGTATATATTTGTTTTAATATCTGGGGTGATCAAACAACTTCAAGTTATCAATGATTTTTAATTTATCTTTTCAAGGAAAAAATTAATTATCCTAAACTGTATGATCAAAGTTTGGATTTAACACTGTATAAATGTTTCACTTGCGATTTTATAAATTTTAGAATTCTGAGTAGAAAAATGAAATGAAATTTAATAGCTGGCAGTTAGCATAAAATTGCAGATCTGTATGAAGAAAGTCCAGAATGATTCTGAATGCCTATTTAGACCTTTAGTTAGTACGTACTTATTTGGAGTTAAATTTAGTAAAATAGTTTGAAGGACTTTAAGTGTGCTTTTCTTACGTACTATAGCTTTGAGTGTATTTCTTCTCAAATTTTCTCAGACTAAGGTCTGTCAGTAACTTTATTAAGTCTCAATGAACTCCAAAATTGTCTGTTATACACTTTTAAAGTTTTTGTTTGTTTTTAAATGATCAAGTAAGGGAGAAAACAGGGTAGAGAACATAGTGGGGAAAAAAAGAAAACTGTAATAAACATCCTCTACTGTAGCCATGATCCCTTCTCCATATTCTTTTTGCATGCACTTTTTTTAATCATGACGATTTTACCACAATATGTATGAGCAGAATATGAAAAGGGTAATATTACCATTCATAGGCTTTTTCAGCATTGACAAATGTCCAATGCATCTAATGCAACCCTAGAAATTATGTCTTAAAGTGTCTTTATAAGATGAAATTCAAACATACTGGTGCTTTCCTTCCCTCAGACATTTGTGATACATACAAGGATATAGATGAAAAACTGGAAGATTCTAATAAACAAAATAGCAAAATAAAACTTTTGAAATTGAAGTAATAAAAGGCAGAGTCTGCGTATATTGCAAGGTTCTTTAAATAGCATTCCTCTCTTGGATTAACCTGGGCAAGCACCACCATTTAATGCCACAAAAAATGCTTAATTTATTTTCAGATTTGCTTTTGGTCTTTATTCCAGTAAAGATGTTCCTTAGTCCCTCATAACTTTTTCCTTTTTTTCCCCTAATTGCCTTCATCTAGTATAGCTCTTATGATATGATTTAACCCTCATTAAGAGGTAACCATTCAATGTATAATCCTTTTACTTCAACTATAGAAATTATGATGTTTCTAAACTTTAGGATGATAGTGTATTCAAATCATTGTCTCAATCCTAGAATGTGATAGTTATTCCTATTTCTGTAAACTGCTAAATTCCAACCTCTTTGTGAGCCTTAATCATTTCTGCACTGGGGAGAAGGAACCAAGCATCCCTGGCTGAGATTCTCTTGCTCCATCTCTAGCATTTGTTCACAAGGTGGAAGCTTCTGGATTGCTCACCACCACTTGGTCACTTTACTAGACTGAGGAGGTCTACGATTTCTATCTCTCTCTGTGACTAAGTAAGCAAGTTTAATATTGAGGGAGTACACTTTGCACAGCAAACCATAAGCAAGATGAAAAGACAACCCTCAGAATGGGAGAAAATGTTTGCAAATGAAGCAATGGACAAAGGATTAATCTCCAAAACATAAAAACAGCTCATGGAGCTCAATATCCAAAAAACAAACAACCCAATTAAAAAATGGGGGGAAGACCTAAACAGACATTTCACCAAAGAAGACATACAGATGGCCAAGAGGCACATGAAAAGATGCTCAACATCACTCATTATTAGAGAAATGCAAATCAAAACTACCATGAAGTATCACCTCACACTGGTCAGAATGGCCCTCTTCAAAAAATCTACAAACAATAAATGCTGGAGAGGGTGTGGAGAAAAGGGAACCCTTTTGCACTGTAGGTGAGAATGTAAATTGATACAGCCTCTATGGAGAACAGAATGGAGGTTCCTTATAAAGCTAAAAATAGAACTACCATACGACTCAGCAATCCCACTACTGGGCATATACCCTGAGAAAACCATAATTCACAAGGACACATGTGTCCCAATGTTTATTGCAGCACTATTTACAATAGCCAGGACATGGAAACAACCTAAATGTCCAATGATAGATGAATGGATAAAGAAGACGTGGTACATATATACAATGCAATGTTACTTAGCCATAGAAAGGAAGAAAATTGGGTCATTTGTAGAGATGTGCATGGACCTAGAGTCTGTCATACAGAGTGAAGTAAGCCAGAAATAGAAAAACAAATATTGTATATTAATGCATATATGTGGAATCTAGAAAAATGGTACAGATGAACCTATTTGTAGGGCAGGAATAGAGACATAGATGTAGAGAACAGACATGTGGATGCAGGGGGGTAAGAGGAGGATGGGACTAACTGGGAGATTGGGTTTGAAATAAATACACTACCATGTGTAAAATAGACAGCTAGGGGGAACCTGCTGTGTAGCACAGGGAGCTTAGCTCAGTGCTCTGTGATGACCTAGATGGGTGGGATTGGAGTGGGGGGGGGAGGAAGGTCCAAGAGGGAGGGGATATAGGTATACGTATAGCTGATTCACTTCACTGTACAGCAGAAACTAACACAACTTGTAAAGCAATTTTACTCCAATAAAAAAAAATAAGTAAAAGACAATAACCCTATGCGATAAATTTAACTATTTTCATTCTCATTTTACACATGGGTACTCTGAGGTTCTGAGAGTTTACGTTTCCCAAGGTCCCATAGCCAGTAATGATAATGCCAGAAATCTGACTATAGAACTATGCTGAATTGCTTCTTCTGTGAGATTTTAAAAAAATACATGATGGGGAGAAGATCACATTTTCATTTTGAGCCATCAAGTGAAGTGCAATGTAAAGACCCTTGCATAGAGTACTCCCTGTAGCAAACACGTGGTTACCTTTCTATGTATTTTCTGAAGTACTTGCCCTTAGATACTAACCCTGAACCATTTCAACATCTGGTTCAAATTATGCATTTTATTTTATCTTTAAGACTGCAAATTGTTATGTCACTAGCACCAAGCAAGCATGTATTCTTCATTGTGTTTTATTCTTTCATGTTGAAATAGTTATTATAATAACATGACATAGTCTCTCTATTCTATTTAGTTGTAGTGTTTTAGCCACAAATACAGTGTTTTAGTGTTAGTATAAAAGCCATATTGAAATTTTGGAGAGTCTTATTATTTTTTGTTTGGTTTTGCAAATTATTGACTGTGATAATATAGTAAAATGTTGTAAAATGTTGCCATTGCAATAACTGTTGACATTTGGAAGTGCAATTTTATTAAGATAAATTGAAAAGCTAAAATATATATATATAGAGAGAGAGGGAATTCAAAGAGGATCATCATGGTCACTCCCTGGAATCTGATTTTCTCATAATAAGACCGATATTTTGAACTGATTTCTTTGCCTATTTCTTATTAATTATAAAGATGAGAGATGAATAAGTGACTATGTAGCATTCTGTTCAAACCCTACTACATGCCATTATTAAAAATCGTTCAAAATATGTAATAAATGGTGTTGGTGTAGTAGCATCACCTTTATACCTAATGATAGCCCATTGCTATGATGATTATGCTAGAATTTTATGGTTAATTATTCTTATTTTTATATCTTATTGCCAAACCACATCTGTGAGCTCTAATGTTTTGGCTTATGCTAAAAGGTCTTAATAAAAGAGTTTGATAAAGTTAGGTATAAAATATGTCATACAGTAAAATAGGATTGTGAAACAGAGGGTCAATCTATTCTTTTTAGTATAGGACTATTGCATTAATTTTCTATTGATGATGTAAAAAATTACTGTAAATGTAGTGGCTTAAAACAACCCAAACTGATTATTTTACAGTGCTGGAGGTCAGAAGTCCAAAATGAGTTTCACTGGGCTAAAGTCAAGGTGTAGGCAGCACTGCTTTCTTTCTGGGGGCTCGAGGGGAGAATCCATTCCCTTGCCTTTTCCACTGACACAGGCCACCTGCATTCCTTGGCACCTGGCCCTTCCATCCATCTTCAAAGCCAACAACGGTCAGTTGAGTCCATCTCATGTCACATTCCTCTGACATTAATTTTCTTTCCTGACTCTTTCACTGATAAGGAGCGATGTGACTACTCAGCTACTGCAGGATAATCTTCCATCAGAAAATCCTTATCACATCTGTAGTGCCTTTTCGCCATGTTCATAGGTTCTGGGGATTAGGATATTGGCAACTTGGTGGGGGAGCACATTGTCCTGCCCACTACGATTATAACACACCATTACGCCTTACATATCTTCCATTACAGAGGCCAGAAAAGCCAAATATCCCTTTGCCTGACCTTTGCACATAGGGGTGATAGTGTGACCCTCTTCTAGTCAATACAGAGCACATAAAAACTGGCTTTAAGAAAGATTAGACTCTTCTGATAAGAAAGGAATGTAAGATAAAGGTTCACCTTCATTGGCTCCTGCATCCTGCCTTTAACTCTCCTAGGAAAGCAGGACACTTGCAGTCATGTAATCATGTTTTGTGTCCTGGCTTTGTTGATTCTGAACTGATATCAGTAACCCACATACCTCTGCACCTGCTATACTGTGAAACAGAAAAACAAAGCTTATTGTTTTCCTCCAGGATGGTCATATTCTTCTGTCATTTTCAGCCTAAATATTTTCTAAATTAATTTTTACTCTGCTAATACACCTAGTGATTTTCCACAGTGGGCAGGGATAGCAGATTAAGAAGGTAAGAATATATGATTTTAAAAGGAGCTGATAATGGAATACATTTATTGTGACTCATCCCCACAAGAAAGAGACACATGTTGGGAAATACTATATCAGATTCTGACAAGGAGGTTGAGAATTTATCTAGTTATACAATTTATGACATACTGAAAATTGCAGGCTTCATTTTTCTAAAATGTACTTTAAGAATTCAATGAGTTAATCTATTAACATAGAATTGTAACAGAACTCATAGGTGTCAGTCAAAGTTAAACATGCTTTAAATCATTACAATTTTTTCTACACACTCTAAAAACTGTTTTATTTTGATGGTTTGGTTAATACATTTTTCTCTTTTATTTTATTCACTGGCAATATATTACCTACCTTGAAGCCTATAATGAATATATATCATTCAAATGACAGCACACCTTAATAAATAAAGTGAAGTGAAATATGCTTCTATATGCAAAGGCATTGTCAAATTTAGTCATTGAGTGGTTTTAAATCCAATACCAAATTATTTAATATGTATCCCACTGAGAGTGAATGGCTTATGAGTGCCCCGTTAATAAAATATGGCATAAGTGATGCTATGCGCCTTCTGAGGCTAGGCCATGGAAGCCCAAGCAGCTTCTGACCCAGTCTCATGGAATGCTCCCCCTTAGGGATTGTCTTTACTTCATTCCTTCATGGAATACAGTCATCCTGTTATAGCCCGAACATCCTGGCTAGGTCACATTTTTGTACTTCAGTGGAACATAAACACAGATGTGTCAAACCCAGAAACCTGAAAGATGAGTGGGAGAAGTCAAGATGGACATGGGGCTTCCCTGGTGGCACAGTGGTTGAGAGTCCGCCTGCCGATGCAGGGGACACGGGTTCGTGCCCCGGTCCAGGAAGATCCCACATGCCGCGGAGCGGCTGGGCCCGTGAGCCATGGCCGCTGAGCCTGCGCGTCCGGAGCCTGTGCTCCGCAACGGGAGAGGCCACAACAGTGAGAGGCTCGCGTACCGCAAAAAAAAAAAAAAAAAAAAAAAAAAAAAAAAAAAAATATATATATATATATATATATATATATATAATATAAAGATATATAACATATACATCTTTAAGTGCCCCCGTTCGGGAAGATCCCACATGCCGCGGAGCGGCTAGGCCCGTGAGCCATGGCCGCTGAGCCTGCGCGTACGGAGCCTGTGCTCCGCAACGGGAAAAGATGGACATGGATTCACCAACTCCAACACCTCCTGCCCTCTACATCTTTCTCTCTTCCCACTTGAAGTCCCAGATATCATGGAACCCAGGAAAGCCATCTCCTATGTCCTTTTTGAATTCCTGTCAGAGTTTGTGAACACATTAAAATGATTCCTGTTGTACGCCATCAAGTTTTGGGGATGTTTACTATGTAGTGATATATAACTAAAAAAGATATATATTTTAAGAAAATATTAGATAGAGACATCTTTATGGGAGTGAAGTTTTAAATGGTGGCCCTTTAAATTTGGAAATAAATTATTTTAATTTAAAAATGTAAAGTGATGACCAAAATAAGTATAATTGCCTTGATTTCTCCCTATTGCTCAGCACGGCTGTGCCTTCAGTGTTGTTTAAAGGGCAATTTAGATTTTTTTTCAAATAAGCATGGTGTTTTTATGCATCTTTGTATTCCCATGATCTAGCATGTTAATATGAACAAAATGGTTCCTAAGAAAGGATTTGTTTGGTAGCATTAGTTGAAGATACTTACATTTAAAGTAGTGATAATAGTTTACCAATAGGGACTTATGTCCATCAGGTAATTAACTGGACATAGTCTTACTTTAAATAAATAGTAATAAATGACTTTAAAAAACAAATAAGCAAGGAAGCAATAAACACACACATAATTCTATACCTTAATGCTAACCACCAAATATATATCGGACTACTCCTAAGTAGAATTCTGAAGACAATTATACACACACTCACACACACTCACTCACTCACTCTCCACTAAGGTGAAGAGGCAACCTATCCTAAGAGTGATCCTGTAATAATTTGCTCCTTGTTTTACATTAAGTTGTCTGGTTGAGAGAAATCAGAAATGGCCTGTGTTAAATAATGAGAAGTGTGGGTTACTGGTCACACTTTCAAATGGAAGCCACAGCTTGGGGTGAGTATAAAATATATACCAGAATTCTAAAAATTTTGTGTATGCGTGTGTATGTGTGATCTTCTGCAGACTCTGCTTAAGAGAAACCCCATATATATTTTATCTTCATGCACAAACTGTGGATTTCATTTGAAATTGTGGCCAGTGGCCCAGATGTCTCACCATCTAACCCAGGCACCTTCTGTTGTCCTTCAATAGGATAGCTTAGTGTAACACAAAGAGTAAATGAATTACAGGGTCACACTTAGGATAGGTTGGTTCTCTATATTCGTGGCAGTAAAATGATTACTTGCTCAGTCAATGAAGAGCAGCAGCTGATCAAGACCAAGTATCAGGAAGAGTTTTCAGACTCCTTCCAGCTGGCAAAATGAAAACCTATATTGGGACCCCTGGGACATGAAGAGAGAACAAAATTGCTTTGAGCCACTGTGGCGGTTGATAAATGCCACACTAAGAGAAAAACTTTAGTCTCTTTACCAACCTGCCCAAGTCTAGCTAAATTCAAAGGAAAAATGTACCTATATGGTATACAGTTGAGTACATAATTTATTCCCTCTCACCAGAACAAATACCATTGTGTTCATAACTCATTGTGCACATTCAAAGGAATAAAATAATGTGACTTGACAATGTTGGGTATGGATAACTTTTCAAAAAACGTCATCTGTCAAACAAGAATGTAACCCACGAAGAAATTATGTTAATATAATTACTTTTCAAAAGGCAAGTTGTATATGAAATAAATATCCTTTATGAACCGGTTTGCAAGGCAGAAATAGAGACACAGATGTAGAGAACAAATGTATGGACACCAAGGGGAGAAAGCAGGAGTGGTGGTGGTGGTGTGATGAATTGGGAGATTGGGATTGACATATATACACTAATATGTATAAAATAGATAACTAATGAGAACCTACTGTATAAAAAATAAATAAAATAAAAATTTAAAAATAGAATGTAAAAAATTCATAAGAAAATAAAGAAATATACTTGAGAGTACAGTAAAAGAAGATTGCTTTATATTTTCCATCTTTTCAGAGGCATAAGAGTCAAAGAAGAAATTACCAGAAAAATACCCAGGGTTACACTTAGTCCAGGGTTTTTCAATATATGCAATTAATCATTTAATGCAGTTGGTCAAATAAGTCACAATCAGTCAGAAATAGTAAAATCAATCTAAATATTGGACCAATTTAGATTTTCTTTTGGAAGCTAATTCAGCTTTAAAGAGTCAAACAGTCTCTGATTACTGGGTGTAATCTAAAATTTTGGCAAAGATCTAATATAAATATAGATTTATAATATATAAATGTAAGCTTAAAAAAATAGAAGTGACAAAAGAATGCTATTTGATTTTTCCCATTACCTAACTTTTAGAAGAAATATAAGGATTAAACAATTTATAATTAAATAAAGAAAACACTGTTACTAGAGTTTAAAAAATTTTAACATAAATTACATTAACTATTTTACAAAATCCTCTATATGTTTTTATTGTTTTAGAGCTAGAAAGCATAATTCATAAATAGTGATAAAATACATTAAAAAGAGGATTATTCCTCTAAAATAATTTTTATTTCCAAATTAGAAGAAATGCTTTGAGAAAATAAAATTGATATTTAATACCAAATTTCTCCCATTTTTGATAAAAAATAGGGATATCTTTATTTATGTGAAAGCAACCAAAATGATGTCAAGTCACAGATGAATGTTTAACTTTTTCTTTAGCAATATGCCAAATGTTCTGAAACCGTGATTAACTTATATGCATGTAATTAAAACGTGTCTGTTAATTTATACACTTAATAACATATAATCCTCTTAATTCAACTTATTGAATTTTATTTCAAATTTCATGATAATAAAAGTGAGCTTCAGAGAGATTAAGTTATCTATCTACCTGTGCACAGTCCTGTCTTGTTCAATTAATTGAACAATTATTTAAACATCATTCTTTTGACTCTTAGGTTAATGTTTCTTAACTCACCACTTACCTTTAATTAATATCCCTAGTTGTGACCACTAAATTATGTTATAAAAAGTCTTAACTGAGGAGGAAATAATTCTGTATACACTCTTAAATGCCATATAGCTTCCCCTGGCTTAAGCTGCAGTGGATATTTTAAATAATCCTTGCTGCAGTGGATATTTTAAATAATCCTTGCCCTAGTCATTTTTTTTTTTTTTTTTTTTTTGCGGTACGCGGGCCTCTCACTGCTGTGGCCTCTCCCATTGCGGAGCACAGGCCCCGGACGCGCAGGCTCAGACGGCCATGGCTCACGGGCCCAGCCGCTCCGCGGCATGTGGGATCTTCCCGGACCGGGGCACGAACCCGTGTCCCCTGCATCGGCAGGCGGACTCTCAACCACTGCGCCACCAGGGAAGCCCCTGCTGTAGTCATTTTTTGTATTCTTTTCTCTGTTCGTCTTGCCCTTAGCTTCCCATGCTCCTCATTAATGCTAAGCTAAGATAGGTGAGAGGACTTAAATACTTTTCTAAGATGCCTTTACTTATGTTTACTCTCAAAGAACTTAAAATACAGTACAAAGTATAAGACATAATATATTCAAGTGGGGGATATGGCTACTTCTTGAAGTTTAGTAATATTGGCATCCTCCATGAAGTGAGATATCTGACAGATACAGGAACACAGACTTGTGTGCTCTCGACATATTTTGTACACATGTATGTCACAGCTCATTAAATATCTATTCTACCAGGCACTGCATTTTTTCTGTTACTCAACCACATCTGCGAGCTCTAATGTTTTGGCTTATTGTCCTTTGAAATACCACAGATAAAGAGAACTGAAGCCATACATTTGGAGCCCAGAGAGGAAGTTGGGGTTATCAAGGTGAAATTTATAAGTTTGTGAAGTTTCTTTTTGTAGATATTGAGGCAATAGGTGGAAATAATATAACTTAATGAATAAAACACACACACAGTGATGATATGGGAAAATCTAAGAAGAAACCCTTTGAATCTCAGCATTTGTTGGAAAATAGAAGGATGTTTAATACTCAAAAAGATAGTCTCAGGGTAGAAAGAAGATTGGAAGAGTGTCTTGTCAAAAAAGCCAAGTGGAAATGGTGTTTCAGGAAGTATAATGAACTGAATAGCCAAAAAAAGATGATGAAAACTGTCAATTTACTTATCACGAACATTATTTAGTGACTGACATCTTAGAAAGCAAAGGTCTTAATGAAATGCTGACAAGCCCTCGTATATATCTTAGTCTGTTAGTAAGATGTTAGGAAGTCTGACTTCCAAGAATTACAATTAAAGAGTAACTAACAAGGATTTAGGTTTTACTCTGAAATCAAATAGACAGTTAAATAAATGTCATATCTAGAAGTTAAAACTGAGTTTTACTGTATCTGCAGGAAAATAACTTCTAAGTAAATATCCATAGGGCTGCATTTCTGGAATAAAGTCAATAATTTGCCAAAACAAGAGAAAAATCAAGAAACTTAAATGAATGAATTATATATAATATTTCCTTGAGAGTTACTGAAATTTTGATTATTTATTAAGGAGAAAGAAGCACACTAAAATTTAACCTGACTTTAAAAATATCAACATCCATGTTCATAGAAGCATTATTCACAAAAGCCAAGAGACAGAAGCAACTTAAATGTTCATTGACAAGTAAATGGATAAACAGAATGTGGTATACACACAATGGAATATTAAGCAGCCTTAAAAAGGAAGGAAAACTTGTGTCATGCTAAAAGATGTCAACCTTGGGGACATTATTCTAAGTGAAAAAAGCAAGTCACCAAAGAACAAATACTATGTGATTTCACTTATATGAGATATCTAGAGTAGTCAAATTCATAGACATAGAAAATGGAACAATTGTTACTGAGGTATAGGAGGGAGGGAAAAAAGGGGATAGTTGTTTAATGGTTGTAGAGCTTCCGTTTTTCCAGATGTAAAAGTTTAGAAGATCTCTTTCACAACAAGGTAAATATACTGAACCTACTGAACTCTACACTTAAAATGGTTAAAATTGTAAGTTTTTCAACACAATAAAAATTAATTTAAAAAATTATGAGATTCTCTTTCCTAGAAAAAAGTGGGATGAAGTAGAGGGTTATATGCTTGGAAAGAAAGGATCTCTATCTCTCTCTCCTGCTTAGGTAACACTAGAACATTTTATTTTTTTTTTTGCAATTAACCCAGTACAGTTGACCCTTGAACAACATGGGTTTGAACTTCGAGGGTTCACTCATCCACGGATTTTTTTTAGTTGTAAATACAAAGTACTACACGATATGCGGATGTGGGCCTGGGGATATAGAGGAACCTTGCGTGAAGAGGAACCGAGGATACAGTGAGAGAACCATAAGTTATACTCGGATTTTTGACTGTGTGGACGGTTGGTGGTCCAAACCCCCAAGCTGTCAAGGGTCAACTGTATTTCTAAATAACTTTGGGACATGTTATGGGTAAAATACTCCCAACACTATTTCTTTAAAATAATTATTCCATGTTATATTCAGAAGTTTCTGAAATGTGAGTAGGTAAGATATTAATTAAACTGTCTTGAAAAATGTTTCCCATACAAATCAGAGTGTCTACCTGTGGAAGTCAACCTCCAAGATGCCCTCAATGGGTCCTGTTTTCTGGTATTTACACCCTTCTGTATGGCCTTACCAAATTGTACTAGGTGTAGTCCATTGAATCAATAGAATACAGTAGGAATAATTGTATGTCCCCTCTAAAATTAAATTACACAACAAACTGCAGCTTCATTCTCTCTCTCCCTCTCTCTCTCTCTCTCTCTCTGTCTTTCTCTTTCTCCCCCTTTCTCACTTTCTCCCTCTTTCTCTTCATAATCACTCACCTTGTGTTGAAGCCAGCATCCATGGAATGAGTAATCCCATTAAGTCCCTTGTGTGGTGAAGAATTAAGGTATTTTGCCAAAAATCATGTTAGTGACTTTGAAAGCAGAATCTCCCTCCCTGTCAAATATTCAGCTGTCTGTAGCCCTGAGTGACATCTTAATTAAAAGTTCACAAGAGACCAAATAATGACATTTGCAGCAACATGGATAGACCATAGAGATTATCATACTAAGTGAAGTAAGTCAGAAAGAGAAAGACAAATACCATATGATATTGTTTACATGTGGAATCTAAAATATGACACCAATGAACTTATTTATGAAACAGAAACACACCCACAGACATAGAAAACAAACTTATGGTTACCAAAGGGAAAAGGGGGGTGGGAGGGAGAGATAAATTAGGAGTTTGGGATTAAATGATATAAACTTCTATATATAAAATAAACAATAAGGTCCTACTGTATAGCACAGGGAACTATATTCAATATCCTGTAATAAACCATAATGTAAAAGAATATGAAAAATAAAAATATATATATATAACTGAATCATTTTGCTGTACACCAGAAAATAATACAATATTGTACATCAACTATACTTCAATTAACAAAAAAAAAGCGTGCCTCCAATTATTCCTGGCTTCTGGTATTCACACCCTTGTCTGATGGTCAGTGTGTCACTTTGTAGATAAGTCTCAAGAGAGACTTAAGCCAGAACCCCCATGTAAGTGCACCAGCATTCCTAATGTTTAATGATTATGTGAAATAATATATTGTTGTTCTTTAAGCTTCTATGTTTCAGAGAAATTTATTATAAAGCAATAAGACACAACTCTCCTTCCCAGTTCCACTCTGGGTCCCAAATAAAGTTTGGCTTAACTCTGATGCCCGCCTATATATGTAGTCACAGTTATAGAAAAGAGTTTAATGAGAACAATTCAATTCTAGAAACATAAAATTCCACAAAATATGAAATACAACAATATGGAACCACTCTCTTTTTCAGTATTTCATTCCTTGAAGGAAAATAAAGTCTTGGGAAGAAATTAAAAATCACTCTAATAAAAACTGTTTCTTAACGAAAAGAAAAACAAAACAAAGAATGAAACCCCTCCCCTTGGTTTCAGATATATTAAAGTTACAAAAGAGAAATTTTTTTAAAAGTCCTCTCCTTCACTTCTAATTCTACCCAGGAACTGATGAGTTTCCTTCATACCTATACAATCTCATATATACCAACTCAAATCTCTCATATGTCCTACTGTCTCCACATTTTTGGACTGTTGATAGGATAAACAAGAATATCACAGACAAGTCTGATAGCCATAACATTTAGAAAGAACAAACAAATCCCAGAACTACCACTATGGTACTTTAAAACCAAGGCAACAATGCCCTTTATCAATATCATTTCACAAGATAAAGCTGTACCCTCTAGAATGTCACACATGTTATAACCTAGATCCACATTGCTTTTGCTCAACTTTCACTAGAGCATACAGACAATATTGTTCAAGGAAAGGAAATAGACTAATAAAAATAAAACAAATACAGCAAAAGGAGCACAAGGGTGAGGATTTTTTACAATTTTGTGAGGAGTTAGGCCACTCTATTTTTTTTTTCTCAACTTGTGCTTTTAAAATTCCTCAGGCAGAAGTCCTTTATAAAGTAAATAAGAGGACATTTTCAACTAATTAGGGTAACTCTGCTGTAACCAACCCAACATTTCAGTGAATTAATTCAATAGAGGGTTATTTTTCATCAAATTATAGTCCAGCGTGGTGGTTTCTAATTCACAGGTGACTTTCTGCATAGTGATTTGGGGAATAAAACTCCTTCCTTATATCTTGTAGCTCTACCACAAGATGGAACCTCAGCATCATAAGCAAAAACCAAATATGATGGCGTAGAAGGAGCATTCTCTTTTTACCTGTTTTTACCATTTGTACTCATATGAGCCCTTCCAGATGCCATGAAAGGCCAGGAAAATATTTTCTACTCTGTAGGTGGGCAACTTTTTCTCAGTGACTGTGCCTAACTGGGACAGGGAAGCACGAATGTTGGCGAATATTTGTCCATCTTTGCTTCTCTGTGCTTCTCATATTATAGTGACTTGTGGCATTTATTGAACACTTACATTGTATGAGATGTTATCATAGATAGTAAGTAAATTCATCTTCAAGACAATCTTACTGAGTTCAGTATTATTGTCCCCAATATTATGCGTATGAATAAACTAAGGCAATGAGAAATTAACTTAAGCAAACCACCTTTCTAATAGCTGGGAGTCGAATCCTGCAGCCTGGTGCTAAAGAAAAAGCCTCTCTTGATATCTACTAGATATAATGTAAACTTGGTGTCCATTCTCTTTGTACCATTGCCTTTCTAGATGTTCAAGGCTGAATTAAGACTGTGCTGCCTAAGGACAACCTCTCCTCTCACACTTTCAAATTATATGCTCCACATTTGAAATGATAAACTCTCCAAGCAACATTTGTGGTAGGCATCACCCACAATACCATTTTTCCACCTATTCATCTTGATTTTCTACATCCCTTGCAGGATTACAGATTTTGCTGTTACGATTATTTGTGACTAATTCCTCCCAATGGGAGGATGTCTCTTAATCAATTTCTGACCTTGAGCAACCCCTTATTGTTGCTCCCAAATTCAAAGGTTTCAGGGGTCCAGTAAAGATAAATAAGCTTTAGTTTTAAATCTCCAAGCCCTTAAGCAATTCTCTGTCTTTCAGCAGCTTCAGAAATAATGTTTTTCACTACATTGAATTCTAGACTGGGTTTAGATTTTGAATTTCGCTCTGATTTCTTGCCTACTCATTGTGGGTCCATGAGAATTGTTAATGTCATAATCGTTTACCTTGTTCCTTTTCTTCCTGACATAAATGCAGGTTTATGGTCTTCGTCTAATATTGAGGTTTCTTTTTCTTCCCCATTTTTTTTCTTTTACACTTCTCCAAAAATTTGCCTTGTGGGTTTATATTTTGAGGTGAAGCAGGCCAATGAATATTGGATTTGCCTTAAAAAATGCATTGTTCTAGCAAACGCTTCCAATTTTTAAGCCCCAGTATAAGATAAATCTACCCTAGTTGAATTCTTTTTACATCAGTGATCTTTTTAAAATGCAAATATAATCATATAAATTGTTGTTCCCAATGCCTTTAAGGTTATTCACACAGGTTTAAAATCCACATGTCTGTCTCCAGCAGCAAACTCACCGGGGAGGAATACATAGGAAGTCTCCAAATCAAGAGAGGAGACAAAATGCGAGGATGCTACAGAGCTTGAAGTTGCTGGTAGCTATAAGTACAAAAACATTAAATACAACCCATTTCCTGAGTTACTGAGGGTTAGATCTTTAACATACTTTTTTGGGGGAGACCCCATGTAACCCATAACATTCTTGGACCACATGGAATCAAACTGTATAGTAATAATATAAAGATAGCCAGAAAGTTTGAAAATATTTAAAAGTCACAAGACATACTTCTAAGTAGTAACCCATGAGTTAACAATATATTTCAGGAATATTAAAATGTATTTTGAACCAAATTAAAGTAAAAATAAAGCTTCTTAAAATTTTAGGGATGCAGCAAAAAGTGCCTAGAGGAAATTTTATGCCACATACATTTAAGAAGAATAAAGGTCCATAATCAGTAAACTAAGCTTCCAAATTCAGCAACTAGTGAAGGAAGCATAATTTAAACCAAAAGCAAGATGAAAAAAATTAAAACAACAGTCAGTGGAATTGAAGATAGGAAAACAAAGGGAAATCAATGAAACCAAAGACTGGTTCTCAAAACACCAGAAGATCAAAATTCGTTTCTTTATATACCATAAAAATGTCAAGTTTCTCAAAATTGATCTATAAAGTCAATGTAATCCCAGCATCATTTTTAGAAAAACTGAAATACTTTCATACTTATACAAAAAGGTCATGGCTCATCATTGCTTTTCTGAAAAATAGGGTGAGAGCATGTTACTGGATGCAACTACACTAACTGAGACAGTAAGGCTTTAGCACAAGGATGGAAACAGTGACTAAGGGAACATAATGAAGACTTCAGAAACAAACCATGCATCTAGAAATAGTTCCTTATGACAGAGTTGCCTTAAAGGACAATGGGGAAAGAATAGTATTTTCAAAAAATTGTTCTGAATCATTGTATTCATGTGGTGAAAAAAAAAAAGTCTTCCTCCCCAAATAAAATCAGTTGAATTGCATGTAAAAATTAGATGTTAAGGAAATACATTATCTAGAGTCAATGTGGGAGACTATATCTCTGACTTTGGGCTTTGGGTAAGAAAAGTTTTCTTAAATATGCACAAAAATCCTACTATTATTGAAAGAATGGATAAATTGACTGCATGATGATTAAAAACTTTGCTATATCAAAGTCTCTACTAAGAGAATATATTGTAATAGGAAGGCACACAGTGAGAAATTAAACTGGTAACACATTTGTATCACCCCAGGGTCAAGTCTGAAAACTAGAACTACAATTATTTTTGAAGAGGCAATTTAATGTTAGGCATTTGGTTTAAAAAAAAAAAAAAAAGGTTCTGGAGGCCTGAGCAAAAAGGAAGAGAGGATATGGAGGTATGACAGTTGTTGTTACTCCAGGAAGCATCAACAACCTCCCCTGTGGCTTGGGCCACAATGGATGAGATAAGGGCTTAGAGACCCTAGAAGCATAGAAGGACATTTAAGGACCCAGACCTCTGTGAAGGGGTGGCTTTGTCATTTGCTGGAATGAAAGAAGGGGTCCTGCAAAGTTGTGACCCAGTAGAGGAGGGTGCTAAAAAGAAGAAAAAAAATGGTGAGCAAAAGAGACACAATTTCTGTCTTTTCAAAGAATTTACCATCTACTCAAAAAGACAGATATTATTCATGAAAAGGTGGCTTTAAAGAACTCCTTTATAAATACTGTACATTGTACTTATGAGTTCGTGAGAATGTTTTTTTTTTGGATGTACCCCATCGATGAGTTGTCCACAACTGAAAATAATATATCTGGAGTCCAGGAGAAAGTGTTCACTGGAGTCACACCCTATAGATTTTTGTTAGCTGCAACTGCGGGAGTGCATTTGCACGCTCAGAAGGTAGGAGAGAATGACAGCCAGCCTGGATCAGTGAGTATAAAGTTAGATAAGCCAACTAAGAGTAACCATAAAGATAGAAGGAGACTCAGGCACTTCCCTGGTGGTGCAGTGGCTGAGACTCCATGCTCCCAGTGCAGGGGGCCTGGGTTCAATATCTGGTCCGGGAACTGGATCCCACATGAATTCCACAACCAAGAGTTTGTATGACACAACTAAGGAGCCCGTGTGCCACAACAAATGAGCCTGCCTGCCACAACTAAGACCTGGTGCAACCAATTAAATAAATAAATAAATATTTTTAAAAACAGATAGAAGGAGATTCAGAAATAAATCCAGGAAGAATGTGGACTGGTAATATAGGGGAGTGATACAGATGAGATTAAAAAAGACCATGGAACTGACAATTTGGACATTAAGTGCTTTGTAGAAGACTGGTAGGCAGAACTGAGAGTATAAAAGTCAGATGTCAGATACATTTAACAATTGTGACTAATCCCATAAAGACATGGTTTAGAGTTTAAAATCATTTCCACCTCTTTACATTTACACTCATGTCCAGAAACACCTTGTGGAATGCTTGATTATTTTTTGACACATCCCTGTGGCTGGTCAAGATGGGGTGATCAAAAGTTTAAGTCCGAGTGTAAGAGCTAATCTGCTCTACATTTGTAACTGCTTATTATCTTGGGCTCTCCCTTGCCCTTCCCAAATGTTATCAACTTAATGAAGCTGAGGACTTATCTTCCTGACTCACGTGTTCAAAACCTTGACATCACACTTATAGTTGTATAAAAACCCTATGCCACCCTTTTCTAAGTCCCTATTGTAACAAGTCAAGGCATTTTACACAGTTCAGAGAGTTTATCACTAAGCAAATAATATTGCTTTCTTCAAAATGCAACGTGCAGAATAAATAGAAATGGATATTGAGAACTGTAAAACTGGTTAAAAGCCTACGTGCATGTGAATTAAAGATCATCCTTGTAGGTCAATTTTGAAAACACTGGTAAAGCCGAACTCTGGTACATATATTAACATTTTACCCACTTTATTTTCTTCATAAGCTGTCATTTACTCATATAAACCACAGAGATACTGGTCTGTTGGCTTTTATCCTGTAAAAAAACTCAGCTTTCTAAAACTGGTCTTCAAAAATATACTGAAAATAAATTCAAACCTGAAAAACTCTCATCAAATACCTGTATTTTGAAAATATTAAGCTGTCTAAAGGATATGTCTCGCATCCTTTAGATTATGTACTAAATAAGTCACAATGACCTTTCTTCTTGTTTTGTTGTTTTGTTTTTTTAAATACCCTTCAGATGGAACTCTGTATCATTGTAACAGTAATTTCCTGGCTACATCATTCAAATGGATGAAGGGGAAGCAAATGGCTAAAGGCCATGTCTTAAACTAGCAAATAAAATAGTCTGTCAGCTGCCTAAATTATTTTCAAGTATTTTGGCATATCTCTATGTAAAAAATGGTCATGGTTCCAAGGGTTTTCTGCAGATAGAATCATTTGTCAAACTGTAACAAAACTTTTTTTCAGCTTTTATTAGAAAAGTTATGAAGCTGAACTACCAAAGTCACTTGCACTAATCTGTTGGTTAAAAAATATCTAGGGACTGTGAATGCTTTCATCTCTCTTTAAAGTGTAAGCATATGTGTATGCTCAAGAATGCATTTTAAGCACCGTTAATACAGATAAAGGATGGCACTGCAGCCATTAGTCATGAGTGGTGGTTTCATTGATGCAGTCCCTCCCAACAACCCTCTTCAGCTCTGACTGTTCATGTGTCTCACAGAAATAGCTCAGAATGTCCATCCATCATTTGAATGATGGGTGGTAAAGTCTCCACTCTTTTCTCTCCTGCAGAACTAGTGTATTTCCATGGGCTGTGCTTTTTAAGCTGATTAATAGCAAAGATGTTGTGTGGTTCACTCCAGTTCTTTCCGTGGGCTGCTGCTCACATCACAGGAGGTAATAAAAGGCAGAAGGTAGAATATGGAAAGGGAATGGGACCCCTGGTGGTGGCGCTGGGGTTATTGAAGTAACAGACAACAATTTTGCGTTATCATTAATAAGCCGAGGAATACACAAAGGGAGGAAGAATAGGATGAATAAACTTTTGGAAACAAACAGAATTCTCTCCCTCTCTTGATTGAGAGTACTGTACAGCTATGGCAAGTCTTCTTGTGGCACAGAAATCATTGCAGGTGGGACATTATTTTCAGCACTCCAGACGAGATCGCTGCAATATGCTCTATTTGGAGTTCCCTTGGAAGACCTCCCAGAAGCCTCAGATAATGCAGAGAGCAGCTGTTGGAGATCATTAGCATAAATAGATTTGGCTTAGCTGGAAGCCTAGGGCTTGGAACTAAGATATAAATCGGAGCTCAACTGTTAGCTGAAAAGCTCTGAAATTAAAAATAAATAAAATAATAAAAATTAAAATGTTTAGATAGTGCACTTTGCAGATAGAAGACTTAGGGGCCATAAGCTTTATCTTGTTCCTAAAATGAAAATTAGAATTCTTAGGTAAAGGTGGAAATTGTATGTAATGTTTTCTGTGAGATGTAGTATGGTTCCAAACCGCGAGCTTTCCTGTCATGTTTGTGTGTGTGTGTATATTATTAGATTTGAGTAAAATATGTCTAGAAATTTGCAAATAATTATAATTCAAAATCATTCTCACTGGAAAAAGATAACTAATATTCTTATTTAAATTATACTAAAATTGATAATGCCTATATACTTAAAAATGAATGACCAAAGAACATTTTATACTTTAAATTTTTAAGGTTTTTAAGCAGATTATATGAAATGAATTGGTTTTACAGTAAAAATAATATTTTAAAAATTCTTTAAGGTTAAATATAAAATCCCTAAGATCTTTAGGCCATTAAGTGTTTGCATTAAATTAATAGAAACAAATATTTAAATACACTTAGTGCTAAGTGTGTGTCATTAAAGTGACTAACAACAGGAATTTAAGAGTGCAGACAAAACACAGTACAACAATGTATCTGCCCCTATTTTTGAAATGGCAGAGATAAGAAAAGGAAATGAACTTTGCATTAGGAAATTTCTGACCTTTGATTTGACACATTTATAATTATGTGCAGTACAGAACAGGAAGGCCCTCAGAATAGCTGCAACATCTGTACTCAAAGTCTTCTCCTCTTTACAGCTCACCACTTTTTAAAATTGTAATTTTAGTAATCTATGTATTTCCCTAGATAATGAGTATTTTGTGAGCAAGCATTATTATTTTTTACCACTATATAATGGATCCACCCATAAATAAAGGTAAGGAAATAAGCCTCAAAATTGAGACATTATATTTATAAGTCTAAAGAATAGAAAACTAAAAATGTCTCCAGAAATCTGAATTGAATTTATTTTTTCAGATTATACAAAATTGTGAATAGTATTCTAATCAAACCTATGTGAGTTATAAATTGAGGGACAGACTAGCAGTGAGAGGAACTAGTTAATAACTGAAATATTTATGATATTTATACTGTAATAAATCCTATGATAATTGTTTCTGACTCAACACCACCACCACCACCACCAATATAAAAACAAACCAAAGTGGACTAATATGTTCATCATTAGGAATTGTCAAAAATGATATTTGCTTGCATTGAAAGCCTCTGGGAAATTTTAGTGATTGTTTTCCTTTCAAAAGTTCTTAAGGCCTTCACGTGAGCCTTATCTAAAAGCTCACTGCCATAAGCTAATATATATTAAGGGTAAAGAGATAGTTCAAGGAGCTATTAATTAATCACTATTTTAATGTTGGCACTTCAACAATTTTTGAAAAAAATGTTTCTAGTCTGTTAAAATATAAATGTTTTTATTTCTAGTTCCCCAAGTATTAAATGATATTCTAACCAATTTAACCTGCCTTAAAACGTAAAATATTTTTCATATTAAGAATTAAATATCTTGGGCTTCCCTGGTGGCGCAGTGGTTGAGAGTCTGCCTGCCGACGCAGGGGACATGGGTTTGTGCCCTGGCCCGGGAAGATCCCGCATGCCGCCGAGCGGCTAGGCCCGTGAGCCGTGGCCGCTGAGCCTGCGCGTCTGGAGCCTGTGCTCTGCAACGGGAGAGGCCACAACAGTGAGAGGCCCGTGTACCGCAGAAAAAAAAAAAAAAAAAAGAATTAAATATCTTAATTTTGTTATGACCAACATAAGAGTCTCAATTACATTTTTTGTTCAAAGTTTACTACATGTGTCAAGTTTTTTTTGTTTTTGTTGTTTTTAGTGTTGTGGTTAATATACTCCAAATATGCCTCATGTGATTATGTACTAAAGTATTCATATTTAATATTGTATGTATGGGTCTTTTTACATTTTTTAATGTTAAAGACCAACTAATCTTACATTAAACATATGGAAAGAATTTTGTTTTTCAAGCATTGTTTCTTTTCTTAAAACAATATAGTTTGGGTCAAAGAAAAATCTAAATTATGAGCACTTAAAAAAGAAAAATTACAATGTTGTAATAAAGTCACTCTGCAGAAATCATTAAGAGCTCCAAATCAGTTTTCAGAAGTACTCCAGAAGAAACAATTATGTATATTGTTTTGAGGTTGATGAACGGAGACAAATCTGAACAATTGAGGACAATGTATTTCTCTACAAACCTCTAGATTATGGAGGCTAGTTTGTTCATAAGTATTAAAAATAATAGATAACAAGAAAGAGGTATTTTGTACAAGATGTGAAACAACTGGTTCCATAGAGGATGCCTTTGCCTAGAATACACCAGCAAAATAGTTAATAACTGAATATGAGTACACTTTCTTATTGTGCCAAATACTTCTGTTTTAGTTTTATGTGTGGAGATGTTTCCTCCCTCTTTAATAATACCTTTTTTAATAAAACAAGAATTTTTTATGTATAAAGCCATGCAAATTAGGCTTAGCATGAAAACTAGTCTCTGGGAAAGCAGGGCTCTTAAAGAAAATCAAAATTATGACTGCTAAGATTCTGTGTGGGACGTCTTGGACCATGTCTGCTCATCAGTGTTAGTAAGTAAGGGAAAATATTGTGAACATCTGTTGACTGACAAAATCTGAAGATTATAAGAATATTTGAATCTATTTTCCAACAAATATTTAATGAATAAGTCAAGATAAGTTCCTTAGAGGATATTCTTATTTTTTAAAAATCAGATTCCAATTTGTACAACCTGGTATGTGCTCTTTTCCCAAGATAGTAGGCTATCTGCAACAAATCTGTTTTTTCACTGATTTAACGTCACTAATTTAACAAGCTGTAGGATTGTGAAATCCCGAGGAAGCTTATTTGCTAAGCTTCAACATTTTACTAATAGAGCAAACCTCATTTAGCATCCCACTGTGTAGTTATGCAGTAGAAGATGTAGAATTGCTAGGAACTGTAAAGGGACAAGTCGCATATGAGTTTCACTTTTTGTACCAGTCAGAGATAAATTTACATATTTATTTAGTCATGTATTCCTAATCTAGCAAATTGGGCATACTAGATATAACTAGTAAATTGGACCTATTATATATGCAAGCACACACACATAATTATATTAAAATAGCAATTCCAAAAAGCAAAATTTTGTTTCATTTCCCTGATGGTAGGAATCATTGATACCTTTGTAGAGATTTATATAAATTGGGCCCTCTTCCAAGTAGCCAGGACTTAAGTATTTGTGTTTTATTAGTCAGGATAGCCTGGATACAAGGCTGCATGTGAATCTTCCACTCAAATCAGTGTTTTCCTGCTTATATTATCTGCATCTTGATTCTCTCTTTGTTGTAAAACTTTGAGCAAGTTCTCTTACCTTTCTAATTTGTTGTTCATAACATATGAAATGAACACAGCATAAATTACCTGACACATTGCAGATTACAGTAATAATTGCTTTGGAGATGAGAGAGGGACATTTAAAAAAATACAGTCTTCTGATTTCTATAAAGAGGTTTGTCTTTAAAAATCTCTGGTCTCGAGGAGCTTCAGGATGGGGGAAGAGTAGGACATGGAGATCACCTTCCTCCCCACAAGTACATCAGAAATACATCTACATGTGGAACAGCCCCTACAAAACACCTACTGAACGCTGACAGAAGACCTCAGACTTCCCAAAGGTAAGAAACTCCCCACGTACCTGGCTAGCGCAAAAGAAAAACAGAAAAAACAGAGACAAAAGAATAAGGACGGGACCTGCACCAGTGGGAGGGAGCTGTGAAGGAGGAAAGATTTCTACACACTAGGAAGCCCCTTCGCGGGAAAAGACTGTGGGTGTCGGAGTGGGGAATCTTCGGAGGCACGGGGGAGAGCACAGCAACAGGGGTGGGGAGGGCAAAGCGGAGAGAGTCCCGCAAGGAGGACCGGTGCCGACCAGCACTCATCAGCCCGAGAGGCTTGTCTCCAGGAGCTGTGAGAACAAAGAAGAGAAAGGGAAATCTCTCCCAGCAGCCTCAGGAGCAGAGGATTAAATCTCCACAATCAACTTGATGTACCCTGCATCTGTGGAATACCTGAAGAGACAACAAATCATCCCAAATTGAGGAGGTGGAGTTTGGGAGCAACGATATACATATTTTTTTCCCTTTTTCTCTCTTTGTGAGTGTGTATGTTTATGCTTCTGTGTGTGATTTTGTTGGTATAACTTTGCTTTTACCATTTGTCATAGGGCTCTGTCTGTCCCTTTTTTTTTTTTTTTAGCACTTATTATCACCGGTGGATTTGTTTTTTGGTTTGGTTGTGCTCTTCTTTCTTTTTTTTATTACTTTTTGAAAATTTATTTTTAATAATTCTTTTTATTTTAATAACTTTATTTTATTTTATTTTACCTTCTTCTTTCTTTCTTTCTTTCCTCCCTTTTATTCTAAGCCATGTGATGACAGGCTCTTTGTGCTCCAGGCATCAGGGCTGGGCCTCTGAGGTGGGAGAGCCAACTTCAGGACACTGGTCCACAAGAGAACTGCCAGCTCCAAGTAATATCAAATGGCGAAAATCTCCCAGAGATCTCCATCTCAAGACCAACACCCAGCTTTACTCAATGACCAGCAAGATCCAGTGCTGGACACCCTATGCCAAACAACTAGCAAGACAGGAACACAACACCACCCATTAGCATAGAGGCTGCCTAAAATCATAATAAGGTCACAGACACCCCAAAACACACCACCAGATGTGGACCTGCCCAAGAGAAAGACAAGATCCAGCCTCATCCACCAGATCACAGGCACTAGTCCCTTCCACCAGGAAGCCTACACAACCCACTGAACCAACTTTAGCCACTGGGGACAGACACCAAAAACAACGGGAACCACGAACCTGCAGCCTGCGAAAAGGAGACCCCAAACACAGTAAGATAAGCAAAATGAGAAGACAGAAAAACACACAACAGATGAAGGAGCAAGGTAAAAACACACCAGACTTAACAAATGAAGAGGAAATAGGCAGTCTACCTGAAAA